>NC_138347.1:138129837-138729837 GCF_046562875.1 Panthera onca
AAAAAAGAAAAAGAAAAAGAAACTCCAGAGAACCCCATAGTGGGTTGGCAAATAGAATTGTTATGTTCAATTCCAAACACAAACTTTTCTACTTTTTTTTTTTTTAACGTTTATTTATTTTTGAGACAGAGAGAGACAGAGCATGAATGGGGGAGGGTCAGAGAGAGGGAGACACAGAATCTGAAACAGGCTCCCGGCTCTGAGCTGTCAGAACAGGGGCCCGATGCGGGGCTCGAACTCACGGACCGCGAGATCGTGACCTGAGCCGAAGTCGGCGCTCAACCGACTGAGCCACCCAGGCGCCCCTCTACTTTTTTTTTTTAACTCTTTTACTTTTAATTTAATCTCTACCTCCCCTCCAACCCCAACACAGGATGAGAGAATTCTTTGGTATTTAGGATTTCTGAGACTCTGAGTAACGATTTAGTTTCTGGAGGAGAAGTTGTATAATGAGTATCTAGAGTAGTTGTCATAGAACCAAATGGCAGAAAAAGAGTTTTACTTCAGGTCTCATCCTGACACCTAAAATGCTTGCTTGCAATTAAATAAGTCAAGGGAAGAAATATAAGAAGTGATAGATATGTATATACATAGCTAGATAAGTAGCTAAATACTATTTTAAGGGTAAAAGTAGACATTAAAATATATGTACCACTATGCTAGAAGTAAATAGCAATTTTTAAGAATCTGAGGATAAAAAATGATAATGAGGGCAAGAGACAAAATAAGTTAATATAATTTTTAAATGCTATAAAGTTGAAATTTCTATATGGGAACATTGTAATCATACATTATAAATAATTACTTAACTTATATAATATATACCTACATATAATTATATGTAATAATAATTATATAATGTTTTTCACAGAAAGCTAAACAGGCAACCCCAAGTGAGGCAACTTTTGTTTTTAATTTTTAATGTTTATTTGTTTTTGAGAAAGACAGAGACAGAGTGGGAGTGGGTTAGGGGCAAAGAGAGAGGGGGACACAGAATCCGAAGCAGGCTCCAGGCTGCCAGCTATCAGCACAGAGCCCGACGTGGGGCTCGAACCGCACGGACCCTGCGAGATCACGACCTGACCCAAAGTCGGACTTTTTAAAATATTGTTTGATGGACAAGGTATACAGACTTGAAAGATTAAGTACATTAAGAAGTACATTAAGCTACCATGATATTAAAGGTACTACATATAATTTTATTAGTCACGGTAGCTAAAATTGTAAATATACAAAAATAAAATAGATTAAGAGGAAAAATTAAGTAGGACAGAAAATATTCAATCACATAAGATTAAAAACCATTATATGTAATATGACCCCAGTTTTATAAAAAAAAATGTATCCCACATGTTTTTAAAGAAAGACTAGACGGATTTATAAGTGATCGACACTATCCATTTTTTCCTGTATGAAAAACAGATCCATGTATTTCCTTCACAATTAAAAAAAATACTAATTATTTAAAATAATGAAGAGACAGCCTTGAGCAGTGGCCAGCCTGTGAGTCACACAGAAAGAGGCTGAGCCCACACAGACGCACGCACAGGAGCCTGAGAGTCCTGAGGGCATCCTCGGGGCTGAATGTCACCGTGGAGCGGGGCCCGCTAAGCCCCTTCAGTCTGGCCTTGAAGGCCCAGTTCTCTGTAACAGCCGCCTTGCTTTTGCTCCCCCAGGCCTCCAGACTCAACTAGCCTTCTCCACAGATGCCCACAATATGCAAAGATGCCCATTGCCAGGTGGCTGTTATACAGACCAAATACCTGGGAACAGGGGAAAACTCTTTGGATCTGAGGTCTTTCATTTGCAGTGAGAGACTCGACTGGATGAAATCCAAAATTATGGGCAGGGTTAAATGTTTGCATTTTAGAGATCACATTTTTCTTCCCAGATTGGTACTCTCATACAGTGTATACTTTTGGGAGAGCCACTTCGTATTAGCTTCTTCAGACCCAACAGGAATGAGTATATGCCTCATCTATCTTATTTATAGCAAGCTACAGCACACATATAAATGAAACAATTGAAACAAAGCAATGAACCGAAGTGAGCTCAGCCGCGGTAAATGTTATTCACAACTCTTGGCTTTGGCAAAGGAACAGAGGTTACAAATATCCTTAAACTCATCTAAGTCTCTACCGAAAGCAAATATTTAATATTATAATATTCTTAGAGTATTTGCTTCAAACACATAAAGAAGACTTTTGAGAAAGTAATTGCAGAGATTTCAAAATAACTAAAAAAATTTTTAAACGTTTATTATTGAGAGAGCATGAGCATGGGAGGGGCAGCGAGAGGGGCAGCCACAGAATCTGAAACAGGCTCCAGGCTCGGAGCTGTCAGCACAGAGCCCAACGCGGGGGTAGAACTCACAAACCATGAGATCATGACCTGAGCCGAAGTCCCACGCTTAACCGACTGAGCCACCCAGGCGCCTCCAAAATAACTTTATAAGTACTGACTGGAGGCATAATGTAGAGCATTCACATACATCACATATACTTGTTAACTATGCAATCTTATATATTCCCAAATGGAAAACCAAAGCCTTTTTAAAAATGAGTCTATTGGGGCACCTGGGTGGCTCGGTCGGTTAAGCGTCCGACTTCGGCTCAGGTCATGATCTCACGGTCCGTGGGTTCGAGCCCCGCGTCGGGCTCTGTGCTGACAGCTCAGAGCCTGGAGCCTGTTTCAGATTCTGTGTCTCCCTCTCTCTGTGATCCTCCCCTGTTCATGCTCTGTCTCTCTCTGTCTCAAAAATAAATAAACGTAAAAAAAAAATGAGTCTATTAATTTGATGCAAATAAATCTTAACACTAATAAATGTATTTCTATATTAAAAACACACAAAAATAAATATATTTCCATGCCCTTGCTGCCTGCCTGCCTGCCTTCCTTCCTTCCTTCCTCCCTCCCTTCTTTCTCTCTCTCTCACTTTCTTTCCTTTCTTCCTGTGTCTCCCCTTTTGGTAGGCACAAACACACAGGCACATGCACACCTGCGGAGGGAACCGCAGACACTCAAATGCTTATTGCTTTCTTCTCCCTGAAACATCGTGTAAGCTTCAGAAACAACAGCAGTCAACGCTTCTCCAAACAAGAGTGTGCTCCAGAATTGCAGTTTTAAAACCACAGCTGTTAGAAGCTATAGTCCAAAGTTGCTATGTTCATGCCATGTTTTCAACTCATAGTTTCCAAAAAAATCCCTTTTTTTGAAAAAAGTAGATACACATGCATAATTATTTATAGCCGCCAGAAAATAAAATACACACACATGCATGTGTGCCCACCCACACACTCACATGTGCACCTCATGAACACTACCTCTGCAGTAAGTTCGGGATGAAGCGAAACAAAACCACAGCAAATGTGTAGTATATTGAAACGTTCATAGAAATACAACCCGCGTGAAAATGAGATAGTACCCTCGCTTACCAAACATCATTTGGCTACTCTCTCCTTTTTCGGTGGGGTGCAGACAGAGGGATCCAAGCAAATTTATGAGGCTGTCATGTGACCCCACCGTCAGCCAAAGACTCTGCTACAAAGAAGCTATAAATTTCTTTCTCATTAAATACTTAGTCATCATCACAGAAAGGTTTTATATCCAAGTCTCTATGCCCTGTGTTTAACAGATTTCCATCCATCTCTCTTTATATGGGACATTTTCTGTTAAATATTTCTTAGCACGTATGTTCTTACTGTTTTCTTGACCACCTGCAAAACCTAAATTTTATTTCCATGTAGGCAACCACACTGATATCTAGAGTCTTTCCAAATTTTTTTGTGGCTTTAGATTATATTTTTACGTAACCTGTTAAGTGTTTAATGAAAAACACATTAAATTTTAACGATTGTTCTCTTCACTGGATATTTTTTATTCAGAACCATGGTTATGTAGGTGCTATAAACTCATCGACCAATATCATATACAATCTCAGTTAGTTTGGAGCACTTTCTCTTTTCTCAGTGGGGAAAATCATGTATTGAAATATTTCATGCAGAGCTTAGATCTAACGGGCCTCTCTTTTCTTATTCATGCTTTTGTAAGCTTCCCTAGCCCCAAGACAGCACAGCCTCTCATCACCTGGCAAGGGTTGATAACACAAGACAAAATATTTTGAAGTCCAGGAAAAGCGATAAAAGAATGAATGAATCAGAAGCCAAACCTGTCAATTATCACCAGGGTTTAAAACCTAAATTCTCAAATAATTCCTCCAAGAATGTATGACTGTTATTTCGTTTTGTTGGCACTCTTGTCTCACATCTGTGTGAGTCTCAATGTGTCTTGTTTTCTGTCCCGACTATGCTTCTTCCTTGACTGTGAAAATAAGCCATTCAGAGTCCATCTGTGTGAATTTCATAACATCCCTGTAATCTGTTCCTTTATCACCTATTTAATGTTTGTGATTAATCGCACAGTAGACCTACACCTGGCACTGGGGATGAGATTTGGCACATAACCAGACTCATGGCCTGCAGGCTGACCCACTATCTCAGGCTATAGAACACTCATTCTCCATCATACTTCAGGCTACGAGACTACTGCGAACTACAGGCTTCTCGGCATAAATGCGTGCCACGCACCTCTACCGGGATTTGCAAGGGTCTTGGAAAGGTCTTGTCTCCACCTACTTCGACAGCAAAGTTCAGAAGACTGATATTAACTACATCACTGAAATGGCTCTGTAAAGGATAGCTGCATATCTTCTATTACACTACCTTCATTCTAATATGCAAATCTATGACCAATTTTTACCTTATAGTACCTTCATTGGGTCAACATTCTGGGGCACAAAATCCAACGACCTTAATATGGCTTATAAGGTCCTGAATCTTCTTTCACCTTGCCCACTCCTCCATATAACCACTTTGCTCTAGTCACATTGAACTTCTTCCACTTCCTTGAAAATCATTCTTATCTCAAGGCTTCAAACAATAAGTCACCTTTGGCTTTAACATTCCAGCTCATTATCTAGGTAAAGCCTGTTTGTCTGTCAGTTAAGAACGTTCTTTTTGCAGGAAGGCTTCAACAATCCCCTAAAAGAGGATGTCAACCGTTCCTGCATGCTGTTGCTAACAATCATGGCTTTCAACATCTCTATCTCAATTTTCCGCCTACTAGTGAATACTTCACTGGTCTGAAAGTGCTATAAGAAATGGTAACATATCAAAAAAAAAAAAAAAAAAAAAAAGAAATGGTAACATATCCATCTTGTTTTCCATGACGTCTTGTGAGTTCTGCTCAAGCATTATTAGGAACAGAAATTTGTTAAATTAATGAATAGCTGTTTCCATCTCCTTTAATTCCGTGTTCTCTCCCAATTACACATGCCCTCTTCCTTCCTGCCTTAGGTCTTCATGAATTATTGGCTTTGATAAGCAAATACAGAGAAACTCAGAGGACTGGAAACTTAGGACAGTATCTAGTACTGTTCTACAGTTTGATAAATGACAGTGCCCTAGTCCAAAGAAATAAAAACGACTTGCCCAGAACACTGAACTGGAAAGAAGCAGGCTCTAGACCAGAAGACAAATCTTCTAAATCCCTGGTCTGTGTTTCTGTGTTCTCTCAACTACGCCAAGCTACTTACCGATGATCAAGAATTTCTCATCAACTTCCTCCAACAAGGTTCTTGTGCCATCGGCCCTAGTGTTTACACTCTTATTTGTGCCAAATGCTGATGGGACGGTGGCAGGGTGGGGTGCGGTGTGGAAGCTTATTTAATTAATGGCTCTTCACCAATGTACTCATCAATAACATGTGAAAGCACAATTAAGGGGACTTAATGAGATGCTGTGTCAAAACTTGAACACATTACACTTATTTTTCCATTGAGTGAACTCGACAGCTTTTACAAAATACAAAAACCATGAACAGTTTTGTTTGCGTTAGCACTGTAGATGTTTTTAGAAGTTTAGAAAGTCCTTTGTTTCCTTTTTTTTGGTTTGTTTTTACCAAAACTGTATTCTAATTCTAAGTACACATAAGTTGAAAGCCTAAGTAAAATCGTTTCTTTGGGACACTATTCTGATGCACAAAGACTTCATAGTATTTGGGGAAACAAAATAGTTTTCCAGAATTGTTTGTAGGGTTTTTTGTTTGTTTGTTTGTTTGTTTCCAATCTTACTCATTTCCCATTGAGTCTGGGGAATAAGGAAAAGAGAAGATACTTACAAACAGCAAACACACCAATCACAGTTCACTTCCACTCTCTACAGCTTTGTCCTGGTCTTAGATGCCTCGTGTCAGTGACATCTTTTTGTGGGATCTCCCTGGTCATTCACAATATACTGGTTATATCCCAGCAAACTCATGCTTCTCCCGAATCTAAAATGGTATGATGTCTTTGGAAAAAGTTTGATGATTTCTTCTAAAGTGAAATATACTCCTATCCAAAACACAGCAATCTACTATGTATTTACCAAGAAAAATCAAAATATACCCATGAAAAAAAGTATATACAACTGTTCAGAGCAGTTTTGTACATAAAAGCACCACTGGGAAGCAACCCAAATAGCCAGGACCAGGTAAATGGGTAATCTGTGGGATATTCATAAATTGAGATACTATTCAGCAACACACACACAAAAAAAAACCCAAATTAATTGATACAAAAACACTATGCATGAAACTGGAAAACTTTACCTTGTACAAAAGGCACAAGGCACAGAAGAGTACACAGTAAGATTCTATTTACAGCACATTTGAGAAAAGGCAAAAGCAGTTACCATGACAGATAAGCAGATCAATGGTTGCCTCTGAATAGGGAAGGCACTGACTGGACTGGGGTACAAGTGAACTTTCTGGGGTGACAGTCAAGTCCTATATCTTTCCAGGGTGATGGTTACACTGGTGAACAGATTCATCTGTAAAGTATGCCTCAATAAAACAGTAAAGGAACAAAAATCTGTTCACTCATATTGACTCTTGTATTATATATAGAATATGAGAAGCGGCCAAGAAATGGAAAAATAATCATAGTTGCAACTGTGATGTCACAAGGTAAATGCCACCCTGAGTTCTCCCTGAAACTTGTCAAAATTTGAGTTCACCTCCGGCGGACCCCAGGCTTCACAGAACACAACCTGGTATGCATTGTTTTTCTTTGAGGACAAATATAAACACATTTTACTAGCCCTTTTTAAAGAACTTTGTTTTTCCCCCAAGGGAATTTAAGAAATGTAGGGAACTATAATAATTATTATACATTGGACATACATAAGAGTTTGGTTTATACTATGGGAAGAGTGTTTTAGTTATTTTTTTACAAAATATTCCGTTGATGTTCAAGTTCCTTTCTTTTTTTAAATAACTATATAGACTGATGGACGTTCAATTACTTGAGAAAGGTTTTTAAGTTGTCTTTCCTTATTTCAGTGTAACAAATAATTTGACATAGGCATGGCCATTTAAAGCTCTAGAAGGAATTATTAAAGTGGAACTCACGGTATTAAATAACCATACAAAGAAGGCTTAAAGAGAGGGGGAAAAAAGTCAGTAAATGTTTTGTGGTCTCCAAGTTTAACATTGGAGATCCAAAGCAATCTCTCATTTCTTGCAAAGTACTCCACAAAGCAGGCACATTAAGAAAAAAATGATGGGTAAGAGGACTAAAAATATAGCTACTAATGGAATGTGTTGATTTTAAAGTTGTATAAAATGGAAGTCAGATCACCTAAGTATAACTGCTTTTCTCTCAGCACTTTGCTTGCTGTGTGTCTTATTAGGCACTCATAGCACTTAATTCCCCTTGAAAATACAGGTTCATTGTATAATCATGGTAAGGGGAGAAACCACGTAGTTCTTGTCTACTTTCTTGTTTTGCCTGGTACAGTGCTGCACAGACCAACTCTTCAACAAATGTGTGCTGACAGAACTCAAGAATTAAGAGCACATTATAAAAGGCGTCTATATTTATAAATGTGCTGGATACAAAGTAGTTACCTAGGTAGCTTGAGGTAAATAGGCAGCTGTCCAGCTTTAGAATTCTTGACCCAGGCACTAGTATTATTCTAAAATGTGGCAGGGCTGGATGTATTCTCCATACATTATCCTCAAATTTCTAGGACCAAGAAAGCACAACAGAAACTTCTATATAAACCTTTTTAACACTTAAAAATATTGTTTCATAGAATTGGTAACAAAGGCATCATTCAAAATAAATTAGTGACATGAGATACATAAAAGAAAAACAAAATTACATGTATCTAATATGATTTCTATCTTTAATTTTTCTGGGAAAACAGAAACAAATGGTTTTCCCAACATTTGATTAGAGAATGCTGGATTTCCCAACATTCTCTAACTGACCCTAACTGAGCCAGACCTACAGTTTGAAAACGACTTCTGCAAACAGAAGATGTCCTCTGGGACTGACGATGAAGATGAATAATATAGGACACAGGAAAATGCTAAGGAAAGGGCCTCGAGTTGACTACCTTTTTGTGGCGAAATTGTCTTTGCATGGTTGTTCCCAACCTTCAGCCACCAATGGGCCCAAGTATACGTTTATATTTGTGGTACCCAGTTGAGGAAGGTTTGCAATTACATGCAACACAACACAGCCAATCAGAACCTGCCGGTAGAAGAAAGCACGTAGTAGGACTCCCCATTCGAATTCTATATCCAATTCTTAGTTAAAGACCATATAGGCTGGTGTGATTCAAAAAATTATTTAATTTTAGAGGTAGACAGTGGGTCTCTGTCAATTTAACATGAAAACCAGGGGGCTCGAAAAGGATGAATGACTTACCCCAGATCGCACACATATCTCAGGTCGTACACATATCTCAGGTCGTACCCAGGGTTAATCCCCAATTCTCCTGAGTTCTGAGTTGGGGCTACTTTTCCTGCACCATCCTCTCTCTCTTGCCCTCATTCCTTCATCGACTTACAACCTGGGCTGTTTTCATATCATTACTTGGTTGGATCTCTTCAGACAGGACCATTACTTTTATGAACAAAGTTCAAAGGCATAGTCTGCTGATACTGCAGAGTTTCTGCTAATATACAGCCCTAAAGCAGCTCTGATACTCTCACTAAAGAACCCAGAGCAAGTAAGCAAACTCATTTCTCTGCAATATAATTCCAGCCTCTTATATTTATGGTGGAACGACTTCTCTGTTAATTAATCTATTATTTGAAATCTTCTAATAATCAAAAATTCCCAGAGGATGGAGTACAGAGAACACTGCTCACCCCTCAAGTTAAAACATCAAAATATTTTTATGATAATCAGTTTTGTCTCATTTGAAATAGCCTGCAGTGTGTAGGATAACATTTCCCTTAAGACTCTTTAGTTTTGACACAATTGGAAAAATGATTTCTTTCTGAGTATATTTATAGGGTCTTTCTGAATATCTTTGTGCATGAAAATCTCAGAGAGACAAAGGAAATCAATTATCGTTGGTTACGTTTTTTTCCTCCCTGTTGGAGGGAAACATAATAATTATTTCTTCCCATTTCATTACATACATGGGTTCAGAAAACAAAATGCTAAGTTTGTTAAATTACTTTGCTTAACTTAGAGAGAAATTTTGTGTTTATGTGAGGACTGGTTTGTACTATTGTCATCTTGAAATATGTTCAAGACAGCATGACCTGAGTATTTAAACTTTAGCTCATGTTACTTTCCGGTGAAGTCTAAAGATTAAACATGTTTCATAGGCTTTTAACATAATAATCCCTTATGTTTATAATAAAGCCATGTGGCTAAGGGCTGGAATGTGACAAAAGAAAAACTTTTTAATTCTATTTTAACATTTGTTGACATAAGGAACTCTGCTAGGCATTCTGGGGGGAAATTTTTAATTTAAAAATATGACAAGACGTCTCTACTCTTGAAAAGCTTACAACTAAGAGAAGGAAGCAGGTAAGAACCTTACCCAGTGGCATTCAAGGGGACATAAGAGGAGGGCAACAGCACAGGAGCAAGAATTGTATTATGGAACCCCAAAGGGTAAGTGATGACTCCCATTTAGAAAATGTGATCCTCAGCCACAAATATCACCACAATGCAACCAACTGCTCAAGTGTGAATGTGGGTTGTCCTTGCTCCCTTATCTCTCACCTCTGATCCATCAACAAGTCTAATTGTTTCTGTATGAAAATGTACTTTAAATCCTTCCACCACTCTGTCCCCACACTGTTCCAAGTCACCATCACTTTTTGCCTAGACTGATATAACTACCTTCGTTCAATCTCCCCGATTCCACTCCCAATTCCTGGTCAACCTCCTGTACTACAACAAATAAAGACATTTTTGAAATATGAAAAAGATGACTCCTACTTAAAATTTGGCAATGGCTTCCCATTGCTCTTAAAAGTCCATTTGCTATAGGGGCACCTGGCTGGCTTAGTTGGTAGAGCATAAGACTCTTGATTTTGAGGGGTCATGAGTATGAGCCCCACATTGTGTGTAGCGTTCACTAAAAAAAAAGAAAAAGTCCAACTGTGGACACAGCCTACAAAGTTCCAGCATGATTTGGTTCCTGTCCTCTTCTCTTCTTTTGTAGAGGACATGGTGGCCCGTCTTAGCATTCATACTAGAGGCCAGAGAGCTACAAACTGCAGGTCCTAGATTCACCCAGTACATCCTGATTATGGTTTGGTTTCTACCATTTATATTGCATAAGACTGAAAAAAGAGATTTAGAAAATATTTCTATCTCTTCCTTCACCCCTCTCTTTTCTGGCAAGTAGTATGTAGGAGGGGTCTGGCTTTTTGGGAGGAATTTTTCCCATTTGAGCTGTTTTCTAATTGCAGTGTCTTCCTGATAAAGGACATGGCCCTTTCCTGGCCCAATTCTACAGGTAGTTTTTTTTCCGTAGCTTTCCTAATAAATCTGTAATCCATTTTATCCTTTCTACTAAAACAAGCTAAAATGAAGTCTAAATCCAGCTGTTCAACCCCGAATGATATATGTATTTTCAGCTTCTCTAATATGCCAAACTTTTTTTTTTTAAGTCTTTGCACATACTTTCTTTCTTGACTGGGTTGGCCTTCTTTTGGGTGTTTCTCAAATTTCACTCCTGGAGGCAAACATGAACTCCTCCTCATAGATACTTTTCTTGGTTAATCAACCCAACTTAGATACTCCCCAGTTTTTCCCATTAAACACTCTGCTTTTTAACAGTAGTTAACATACACTATAATATATAAACACATATAAAATATCAGATGTTTTGTACCATATACATATATCTGTATCTATATCTACATCTATATAACCTTCTCTATCATGTTTAGTCACTAAATTGTAAGTTCTGCCACTTGATCAGCAATGTATACCTAGTACCTTGGAGAGTGCATGACACATTTATTTTAAAAATAAATCTATGTTGCTTCTAGGAGTTGTCCAACTTTTCAGCCAGCCCATTCTTCTTTTGTTGCTTTTCACTGACCATGGTTTAGCTAGGGACACAAGAGGGAATCTTTATTCAGAGTAGCTGGGGAAGTTACCCACACCACTGCATCAAGGCAAATCCTAGCAAAGCCATCAGAGGTAGTGAGGACCATATGCATGGGGCTATGTCTCTGTGCTATCCTATCTCCCAGGCACGTCACAAGGTCTCTGGACTTGGAGTAGGTACTCAAAAAACAAACTGTTTGGCAAATGAATTGATCTCATTCCATCGTCTCATTTGATAGTAATATGAGGTCTGGGCAGATAAATGGCTCTCCCAAAGTCAAAAGAAATTATTATTTTCCCTACACCATTCTCTTCCAGTTCAAGCTGTCATGTCCCAAAAATTTCTCACACTTTATTTATTTATTTATTCATTCATTCATTCATTCATTCATTCAGTTAGTTATTTTGAGAGAGAGCACTTGCATGTGAGCAGGTGAGGGGCAGAGAGAGATGGAGAGAGAGAATCTTAAGCAGTCTCCACGCCCAGTGCAGAGTCCCACATGGGGCTCAATCTCATGACCATGAGATCATGACCTGAGCTGAAATAAAGAGCTGGACGCTTACTCAACTGGGCCACCCAGGCATCCCCTCTCACATTTTACTTTTGACATTAGAAATATATTTCATTTATTTTAAATTCTGAGAAAGAAAAGTAAAGAACAATTTTGGATACTGAAATTTTAAAACATACCAGATATTTTCTAATCAAAGCCCTCTCACAAGTCTTGTGGTTCTCAAAATCCAAAATGATTTAATACTGCTCAAAACCCATATTTACATCTTTGCTAACATTACACGTAAATGATATAGTCCTCATATTAATTACATTCTTAATTACATGTTTTCGTGAATAGTTTTATATTTTAATTCTGATGAAGATATATTTAGTATAACTGACATAGGACACTTTTCTCTAGCTGTTGATACAGAAAATATAAAATAAATTAAGAAAGAACTTGTTTTGTTTAGAGTTAAATCACTGACATGTTATTTCTTTTCACAAGGTATACAGAGTGGTAAAATTCTACTGGGATAGTTAGAAATTTAAAAGAAAAAATATATTTAAAAAAATTTATTAAGTTTATTATTTTTTTGAGAAAGAGAGACAGAAAGAACGAGCAGAGGAGGGGCAGAGAGAAAGGGGGAGAGAGAGAATCCCAAGAAGGCTCCATGCTGTTAGTGTAAAGCCTGATGTGGAGCTAGAACCCATGAACGGTGAGATCATGACCTGAGCTGAAACCAAGAGTCAGACTCTTAACCGACTGAGCCACCCAGGCACTCCTAAAAGAAAAATATTTTAAAAAATTGGTTGGGAGTGGTAATAACTCCTTTGTGTTATTACATTTATTATTACTAGTATTTGAATTAATATTTAGATTAGGTAATATAATTAGACTAAGAATTTTATATTAAAATATATATGTATTCTATAACAATAGTCTGAAGGCATCTATTTCAAACTGGAGTATTCAACTTCTGTTTTAATGTTCAGGTGAAAAATGTCATGTATAAAGTAAGAATATATGTTCATTTAAAATATCTAGTGATTCTTTTCTTCAACTTTTGTCTTCAGGATATTAGGGATTTGATAGTCACTTTTAAATTTCTCATAATACTGAAACAAAAGACTTCTTTTTTATTAAAATCCAAAGCCCTTATTTAGACTGAATTCTCTTAATCTTAAAAAGATCCAAGAGGAAAGACCCTCCTTGATCCAACATTCTAAAACTGTATAAAATTTCAAAACATCTGTATTTTTCTTATGAACCAGAGAGCTGGCTCCATTATGCTCAAAGTTAAAGACATACACATTTCAAATGTCAGGCCCATTAACTCTTTCAGTCCCCCTAGGAAACAATCAATGCAGACTTATGTTAGTGCAAATAAAATTTAAGATAGGAAAAAAAGATGACATTTTATAGGTACTTAGATTTTGAGTTTCAAGTAGACTCCATTGGCACACATGGGAAAATCTATTTCTTTTCTCTTGGTTTTTATGGCTTGATATAAAATCATTTCTAGTGTATTATGTATGGAAAAGACCTCATCTTTTAGATACAGCTCATGCGTTTATGCATTTTGCATGCACAGTAAATCATCAACAGACACATAAGCATGTTGCTTTCTCAGCAATTGCTGGTCATATGGATTAAGAGATAGAGTATAGCTAAATATTCCTGATTATTGGAACATAGCTCTGTAAACATTCCTCAGCTCTGAACTGCAGTGTTAGACACTTAAACAATTGCTATTTGTTTGGGCAGAGAAGCTGCAAGCTATCATAGTGTGCATGGCGGCTTTACTCTATCGAAACACAGCGTCTAAACACAGAACTAAACCACTTCAGTTGTGGTCTCAGCTTGGATTTAAATAAACACTGTCTCTGTGAAACAAGGCCACCCCTTATTTAATTGTTCATTCAGCCCCTAAAATAGACCAGACAAAGTAGTCATAAAAAGGGGCTGTTCAAAGTAGTATGTGCCAAATTTATTATTTACCTAATAATTTTAAAATTAGACTGTCCACTTCCCTCACACACAAATTGGAATCTTTAAAATGATATTGAGTGCCGTTTTCTCCTTCTTATAGAAGACACTACATATGTGTGTTTGAATTATGTCTTGAAGATACTTAAGCTCAGGGTGCCGTGTGGGTGGGTTGGAAAGAGACCTGTACTCGCTTGTATTTTGCATTTGTAGCATATAAAATACAACTGTTTTTAGGTGAGAATGGCTATCTTTTTCAGATTACAGAACCTGAATTTATTTAGGTTGGAATTAAAATAGAACATGTCTCTTCTAGTGAAGAAAAAAATTCCCTATCCTAAATCTGTTTCTTGTCTCCTTTCATCTTTCACTTCGGTTACAACCTAATTCTCCCCCCAGAAACTAGTTCCACGGAGTGCTCAGTCTTTCCCTTGCATGGAAGAGATTCCAAGATGACTGTCTTCCTGGATGCAATCTCATCCATATTCACAGCCCTCTCTCTGTTCCCATCCCTTGAAAAGTCCCCGGTAACTCTCAATCCCTCTCTGTCCCCAATCACCTTGACCATCTACGTAACTGCCTCACAATTCTAAGACCCTCCAAATCAGTATGTAAGGCACTGTTACTTCTTCCTTTACTATGATAGACCAAATCTACCACACTTCAAGGTCTCACCAGCTTACCCCTTCCTTTCCTGTTCTATTAACTGTCCTGTTCTGGGAAGTGATTGTATCATATTTACAATTGAGCAAAAATCTCCCTAGGTACTTTCTTCTTCAAGTCACTGCTGGCACCCAAAGGTCTTACCAACTGTCAGATTGGTCTCCCTAACGTCAAGCCCTGAGTCCTCCATGTACTGTGTCGGCCATTTCTTGCTGGAGTTCACCTTCCCTGTTGAACCCTGGCATTCTAACTCCCCGTCAACCAACATCACATCCATTCCTGCAACTTTTTTAAAATTTATGCTCTCTTCCACAGGGCTTGCTTTTTCTTTCTCTCCCAAAAATCTGTGTCCAAGCAGATTCTTCCTTTAAATTTTACATCTTTCATGGAGGCCCCAGCAACTAAAACCAGGAAACATACATGCATGGCCACCAACTTTCTGCTCTATAGGCTACCACCCCCATTTCTAAAAGACACAAATCTATGGATGACAGTTACTTTCTCTACTATTACCATGGAGTCAGGGCGCAGGGGGGGATCTTCCAGAATTGATCTGATCCTTCAGGCAGATGTGTACGAAAATGTTCTTGGCTCATTTTTTGCTCCCTTATCCCTAATGAAATTTCTTTCAAAAAGCAGTGTTTGCAACCTCTATGAAAGAAACATAAAATTTCCATCAACACAATATCAATGAAAGAAGAAAGTATATCTATGTTATCTATTATTCCAGCCTAAACCTTAGTACAAACTTCAGCACATATTTGATGTTCCAAAATATGTATTATATAAACAAATATTTAGTGTGGATGATAGCATCATTGTATACAACATCCAAAACATTTCTCCACAATGCATTCCCTAACAGAGAATTGCATATGTCTGTGCTCCGCTGACTTGTGAACTCACCATGTGACTGACTTTGCACCCTCGCCATAAAAACAAGAGTAAAAGTGACCCGTGCTATCTCTCAGCAGATAATGTATGGCTTACCATTTCTTTCTTTTTCCCTGTACTATAAGACAAACAATGCCCAGATACACCTACTCTATCAGACTACGTCCACAAATAAAGGCTTATTCAGCAAAGTCATCACAAAGAATCAATCTTAGTTAGTAAGCCATTGAGATGTAGGGGTAATCTCTTACCATTCCATAACGTGCCTTAAGCTTTCTCATACAGAGAGAATCAAATATTTGAAGTAGGACTATTCTCTCCTAGTACTAGCTATTGTCTCTGAAAGAAAGAAAGGGCAATTCTTTTAAATCAGGTTTGTGAATTTATTCAGTACAAAAACACTGTCCCCAGTAACACAGAAAACAGACTGATGAAGGGATAGTACAAGAGATTAGACCTCATTTTTTCTCTTTACCTTTGCTCAAATTTGGTAGAAGGAGAAATTTGAGGCAAAGGGGATTACAGGAAGTTTTTTTACCTTTTAAGTCATAGACATCTAATAAAATGTGTAAAATGAGCTTGTATTATGTATAATTAAATTATCTGTAATATATATATATAAGCGGATAAAGTGACAACCATAAGTTTCATGTAAACTTCAGGTAGAAATATTTTGTGAATATGTTAAGATATATTTAAGATCAAAACATAAATTATAAAGTTAATGTTTTCCTACTTGAATGGGTAGCCTACAGGTACTGGTATTATTCCCTCTATAGAAAACTTTAGAAAATTCTAGAGCTGTAAATTAATTTAGTTCAATATTCAGGCAGGAAATGCATATTTCTCTGTATAATTTCATCTATGATACCACTTGAGAAATTTATCTTTGCTTTATGTAACTTTTTGTGGAAATTTTCCTTCTCAGACCTGATCCATAATTTAGCATGTTTAGTAATTAACACATGTAATGATGTGTTAATGATCTCTTATTTATACAGCACCTAGCTTCAATGAACACAAAGTACTCTATTTACTTAATTTATTCTCTAAACATATGCATCTGGAACTAACTTTGGACTTAAATTAACTCCACTAAAGAGTAGATTTCTATAAAATAAGATTTATTTAAGGGCAAGAATAAAAAATTAAGACATGGAAGTGTTCTTCTGCATGACAAATTTATTTAAGGCTTTTGATTTAGACTTAAGGGTACTACCAAACTCTTATCAGTGTTCAGCAGGCTCTGGATGACTACCTAGAACCTTACATTTTTATTAACATCAGAAGAACTTAATTTGTAATGAAAGGCAACTTTGCAGTTGCAGCTAATTCTACATTTACCTGCCTCCATAACTTGCTTTACTCACGGCTGTTTCTTGCATTAATATTCATTACAAAAGCCCCCTTCTAATATTACTTGATTTGACAGAAATGCATTAGCTATGACAAATGCTTCATAATGTACTCAGACAGTATTAATGCAAGTAGAATCTACTGTAATTATTGCTATTTAAACACACAGATTACTCCTTCTGGTCTTCTTTAAAATGAACGTAAAATTTACAGCCACCAGAACTTAGAAATATCTGCTTTTTAAATACAATTTGCATTACGATCATTTCCCCATATTAAAAGAGCTATATACAGAGATAATGGCATACAATAAACATGGTGGACGCATATATTTATTGAAAAAAAAAAGAGAGAAGAAAATGGGATAAACTCTGTATTGTCCAGAAAAAAGGGGAATCTCAGAAGGATGGGCCACTTGGTATCACAGTAAGATTGAGGCCATCTGTTACTCGATATCAATTTATCCTCCAGACGTCCTTCCTTTGACTGCTCCTTTGTTCTCATCACATACATCCAGATCAGCAGCTCCTTCCAATCAGGAAAGATCCAGGAGATGAAGAAGGATTTCCCATTCACTTTGAAGACCACTAAGGTGCATCACGCATATAACCTGATTCACTACTAAGTGATTTGTCTGATGATATTTGACTTCTTCAAATGTGTAAGCTTAGCATATGAACTGGATCCTTTATGGAGCTCAGTAAGAGCTCTGAGGTCCATACAGCAGATTATGCCCCTATCACACCCCCACCTAAAATGCCCTAGGCTAGCTTTTTCTATTTGAGGGATTGTTTTTTCACAACTGCAGAGACTGAGAATTCATTGCCTCTCAAGGTAGCCCGGTCCACTTGCAGATACCTTTAAATTTTACAGATTTTTCTCATTGAATTGCAATCCACCTTTCTGCAACTTCCTTTCATTGTCCAGTTAGCTCTGGACGGGTTAGCTCTGTCTCTGTGGCCTGGAATAGCACATGAATATAGTAAGTGTTCGATATACAATTGTAGGACAAATGAATGGAGAAACAACCCTATTTGTTTGGAAGTCATAAACTTCATAATCTTTTTTTTTTCTAAATAACAAAGTATTTGGACACTGTTCTCAACATTTTCCTCAGGTTCAGAGTTCCAGTTGCTTCAGGTCCTTCTCTCATTGTGTGGTTTCTAGACCTTTTGCCATCCTAAGGGATTTGTTCTGGCCTTGAACAATTTCATAGACTTTCTTTGAAGTGAGGTCAGAACTAAGTGCAATGCACTAAGCATGGTTTGACAGTAAGTGGGACCACTGGTTCTTCGAGCATGGGACTCATTTGTTCTGAGTAGGATTGCAAAAAAAAATGGTCTAGGACCAACCCATGGTTGATTCCTACTAAGTGTGTGGTTCACTCAATCATCTAAATTAGTGGTCAGTGAATTGTGGCCTGCAGGCCAAATCTGGTCTACCATCTGTCTTTGTAAATAAGGTTTTATGGAAACATAGGCACTTCCATTCTTTTATGTATTACATATGGCTACTTTCACTCTATAATGGCAGAAGTGAGTAGCTGTGACAGGGACTTACGGCCTAGAGAGGTGAAAATGTTTCCATCTAGTCCTTTACAGAAGTTTGCTGATCATTGTCCAGGGTCAAGGTTCATGCCAACATAAGCAGTGGCACCAAATATCACAAACCCAAGAGAACCAAGGAAGCTAGTCTCTCCTAGCAAAGCTATCTTTTACCTAATAATTTCTTTAAATCAGTGTTAGCCCAACCTCTGAAATTGTTACAATTATCTGTGAAAATTTTTTAAAAATGCCAAGTCCTGGGTCTCAAACTAGGTCAACTAACTCAGACACTCAAGGCTGTGGCTTTGAATAATCCCTGACATTAGCACTCCTGCCTTAGTCCTCTCCTTCTAACACCATATCCTTTAGTTATTGCTGGTTTTGTTGTTATTGTCATGGTTGTTTGTTTGCTTAAGTGTCACTTTAACAAAATTTTGGACCAACAGAGAAGTTTCAAAAATAGTATTGAGAGAATTCCCATGTAGTCTTCATTCAGATTCCACCACCAGTAACATTTTTTATAGGCGTAACAAAATTATCCAAACCAGAAAATTGACTGTGGACAATACTATTAGCTAAATTATAGATCTTCCTTCAGAATTTGCAGTTTTAACATGCAATTTTTTCGTGTATATTTCTTTGACATTTTACCACATGTGTATTTCTTGTAATCACCACCACAATCAGGAAACAGACCGTGATATTACGCTAAAGAAACATCTTCATGCTAACCCTTGGCTGTCACAGCCTCCCTATAACTCCAAATCCTAAAAACTACAGCTGAGTATGAGTTGGAGAATGCTACCTCAATGGAACAACAGAATATGGAAAATCTTGAAATTGGTTTTGTTCATTGATGGTTTTGTCCATTCACCATGATGCCCTTCAGGTCCACCCAAGTTGCTGCGTGCATCAATCGTTGACGCCTTTTTATTGTTGGGTAGCACTCCATAGTATCAATGTATCGCCGTTTGTTAATCCATTTGCCCAGCGAAAGACATTTGGGTTGTTTCCAATAATCAGTGAGCATGAATAGAACTGCTACAGAGATTTGTATCCAGGGCTTTGTGTGAATCTAAGTTTTCAGATCTGCTGGGTGAATACCCAGGAGTAAGACTGCTAGGTCATATGGCAAGTATATGTTTACCTTTATAAAACTTCCAACTGTTTTCCTCACTGGCTATATACCATTTTGCATTCCCACCATCAATGTGTTTCAGTTGCTCTGCGCCCTCATCAGTATTGGCATTGCCAGTAACATTGCCATTCCAGTAGGTGTGTAGTGTTGTCTTCTCATGGTTTTATTCTGCATTTCCCTAACAGCTAAAAAAAAAAGTTGAATATATTCTTGTGTGCTTATTTATTATCTGTGTATTCTTTGGTAAAAAAGTTGTTCAAACTTTGGCCCATTTTCTAATTAGAATGTTTGCCCTCTTACTGTTGAGTTTAACCTATTCTTTATATGTTCTAGATATAGAATCTCCTAGATTTGTGAATTGAAAGTATTTTCTTCCCGACTGAGGTTTTGTCATAGAACAAAAGTCTTCATTTTCATGAAGCCCAATTTATCAATTTTTCTCCTTTATGGATCATGCATTTGCTGTCATTATCACTCAGGGTCCAATCTGGAGAGAAAAACTACACAGTATTTTGCACATGGAAAGTTTGCCATTAACTCTAACAGGGGTCAGAAGTAAAGATATCTCTAAATAATGTAAGACTAACAGATATACAAAGTAGCTAGGTCATGTCATGTGCTGAGGTCATGTGCCTAAGGATGAATGCATCCCTCCCAGAGCTGATCTCCAGACCTTGTTGGAGAGGGTGGGGCCATGGCTCACTGAATCGCTGCTATGGGGCCTCCCTGGTGGTACTTGCTGGAAATCTGGCCTCTAAGGTACCAGTGAAAGCTGTTCATTGTGAAGTATCAAACTTGAGGAACAAAGCTATAAAACTGCCATTGGCTGAGTTGGGAGAAGTTGCTGGCCTATCTATGCTGCTGGCCACCATGCACAGCAGGAGCTGGGTGTCTATGGCAGAAGCTGCCCACCCTGCAGAAGTCTGGCCGGTGAGTACCCAAGACCAGGAAGAAAGACTTCTTCCTCCTTTAGTGTCTCTCCAGTGCCCTTTACTGACCAAGATTAACATAATGCCAGCTGGTTAAAAAAAAAAAAAAGGATAGTTTAGAAGGGCCCACCCAGATCTACTTTCACAGAGTGAGGCTGGCTATCAGGGCTCTCCCCCACAGTTTCACAGTGCCTGCTGGAGAGGAGTACTGCCTCTGCTTGTACCAGTGCTGAGCAGGGATGCTAAGCAGGACTCTATCCCACAGTTTCCGAAGGGTCCAGTGAGAAGGAGAAGCTTCTTTGAGCTATTTACCTGGAGTGCAGAGTATAGCCAGAAGGGGCCCATCCCACCAGGCCACCACCTTCCAAACCCACGAGAAGGCTGGAAAGAGAAGGATTTCCTTGGAGCTGTTGTATGTGCAGCTACTGGCAATTCCAGGTTGCAGACTATGCTAGCACCCGGGCTGGCATATAGGGGAGGAAAACAAAAATCAAAACCCAGGGGAAAAAAAAAAGAAATCATCAAAAACAAAAATGAAAACAAAAACCATGGAATGTCCCACTGAGTCATCCCTCAAGTCTTTAGGTTCCCCCGGTAGTCCTACTTCTGTCTACCCATCAGAGTCTTCCAATAGTTGGCTCCATGTATTTTTCCCAGGGTTTATAGTTGTAATTAGCAAGAAGAATGGGTGCTATGTGCTTAGTCCATCTTCTCTGGAACCAGAAAATCTCCATAGTCTATGTTTAAACTGATTGATTTCTTCAGGCAACATGTCAAAGCTTGTTCCAAATACAGGTGTTTCTGAGCCATGGTATTGTCATGATCAGCTGGCTCAGGAAGATCCCTTCTAAAAAATGCTTATCCTGATCTGTAAGACTTTCTTATTCACTAAAGCTGGAGATGGGCCATAATGTGGGCATTGAAGAGACACCCATGCCATTATGAAGGGCAAGCTTTACTAAATATTAGAACTAATGAAGAAAGAATTTGAATTGTCCTACACCGCCAGCTGGGGGAGGCAAATGTACATTCAGCATCGATTTTCACCTCTATGGCACATCAAAGGTACAGGAATGCCTTGGAACTCTTCTGGCTATACCATCATTTCTGATCTTGCTGGCTATGGGCTTCTTCCCTGGCATTTCCTTTATATAGATGATGTCTTTCTAACCTTTCCCTCTATTTGTGAGGATCCAGAGGAGTGAGAAAATCCCAATCCTATCTCGAAATTACAATACCTGATAATAATAATGAATATAACAGTGTATGGTAATAGTAACCTTCCTATCATTTCAGAGTATCTACTCCGTGCTAGGCATTATGATGTGTGTCTTAGCTACACTTCTGACCATCCTTACTACAATTGATTATTTGACAAATGAAGAAAAAAATGGTATAGTAGACATGAGAAACTTAGAGTCTGATTCCAAATTTCTTCCACCTTTCCCAAACCAACCCCTCGCCTCTAAGCCCCTACTGCCACATCTATACTATCCTTTTTTTGCCTGTACCTATAGGTATACATCATAGTATTTCCATTTTGATTTTCTCTACTGAGCAAAACTGAAAGCTCCTTGATGGAAGTGAATTGCCTTGGGTCTTAAAACACCGAGCTGACAAAAAATCCCACGTTAGGTGTTGAGTGGCTGCTGATTTTCATAGCTGCCAATTTAGAGGCTGTCCTTCTCTAGCAACTGACTTAGCGGAGAGATTAAAAGAATTTATCTAGAGAGTCACAAATCCAGCCAATGACTAGCTGAGTGGAAGGGATGCTCAGTGAATAATGAGGCTAATCCGACTGATAATCAAAATTTGACCATGCATGCCTATGCGCACCCAACCTGAAAAGAGGTGTCACTGTATGCATTAATTTATAGCTACATATGAAGAAATGGAGCCAAGTGTCATAAATGCAAGTACAAGCCTTTCAAATACACACATTTCAGAGACTCATATATGACGATGATACTTGATAAAGGCTCACATCAGTCATGCCTAGCCTCCTGTCCTGATTACAAAGTACACACTGTCCATTTCTCTGAACATCAAAAGATGATAAATGTCCTCCCAAACAGGTAGGGCTAAAAGAAGTGCCTGAAATATTTCTCAGTGGTTTTGCAACAACAAACATATTGTTTGGATTTTTTATCTTCTGTGGCATGAAAAGCAAAAGGCTTTAGCTGTCAGGAAAGCTAAAACGAAAAGAAATAAAAATCAGAGGATCTGGGCTTTGGAGTAGACATTACGTCACATCTAGTGTTAAGCATAAACCAGAGCTGGAACTTGCTGAAAACATTCCTAACAACTAGTCACACAGCCTACGCCAGAATTCCTCCATAGTCAGGAAAATACCTGAAGTGCTTTATTTGATAGGAAGTTCTTTTGTTCGTTCGTTCATGCATTCTTTCATTCATTCGATAGTCATCACGTGCTTTTTTTTTTTTTTTTTTTTTGAGCCAAGACTAGACAAGGTGCTAGGAAAATAGCCATAAACAAAACATATATATCACTGTTCTTAAGGAATGTCTCTTCTACTGGAGGTGGCAGACAATAAACTAAACTGTACAAGAATAAATTATTTATGTGTGATAGTGTGAACCTGGTGAGGTCTTCTGTATTTTTCATCAATCTTCCCTGGTTGTATACTTTCATGCCATACAGAACAAGGCTGTTCTTACTCTTCTACATGGCGACGCACAAGATACCTGAGGATAACTAGCACCTTATCCTCAACATTTCTGCAGGACAAACACCTCCAGAATTGTTTTAACTCTTTCGCACTTGACAAAATGTTGTGGCCCTTCATTCACTACACTGGTCCTACGTGGTAGGCTGTAGGCATTTCCTTTGTAAATGCACTGGTTCAAAATCTATCACTTTTGCTCCTAACCACTTTTGCTACAATTAATTATGTGGCCCCAATATAAATGCAAGAGGCCTTGAACATGGAGGGAAATACAGGGATATTTAGCGAACGTTGTCTCTAATGCAAATTCTAAATTTCACCTAACATCACGACAGTTGATGTAATAATGAATGCCATTACCTTCCTCATTGCCAATACTACACCTAACTCTTAAATGTAATCACATACACACTATATAATATGCACATACATAACAATGTTAATATAGTAATAAAATAGAGAAGACTTGATTTAGGAAAGGGAATTAAATAATATGCTTATTGAAAATATAACACATATATAGCTGGATCACAATCTTGCATTTCAGAAACAACATGCCTACTGCTCAGGATCAAGGCCCCTGGGGCTAGATTTACTGAGATTCCAATTCTGGTTCTATCATTACTAGCTGTGTGACTCTAGACAAGCACTTAACCTCTCTGATCCTTCGTATCTTCATCACAAAATGAAAATAAGATCAGAATCAGCATCCCTCCATAATATGTAGGGTGCTTGGCTCACTGTAAGTGCTGGAGATATGTGTGCTATTGTTGTTGTTATATTCGGTTATGCAATGAAAACACAATTTCTTTATTTGCTAAAACCAAGTGAGTCTTCCTAAAGAGCTTCCTCCATGCTAAATTGGAAGGGGGGTGAAGGATGTACTACAACACTGAACTTATGTATTTAACGTCATCATACTCTTTACAGGTTGAATAGCCTCTTTGGGATTTCTTCTAACTCTATGGAGCAGAGTTAAAGTTTTATGTCTCTTTCTCTTCCTGTGCTTGCTCTGCCATTCCTTCTTCCTTACTGTTAACTTTAGGAGGATTATAATTATTCATACAGTCAAGGCAAAAAGGAAAATATAACTCATTATGAAAAAGCAAGAAGTATGCCAGGTCCGAAGAGAGCTAATATTAATTTAGTTTTTCTGGCACCTGCATCTATCCAGAATAGAATCTTCTACCATACTACCGAGACAAAACTCCTAAGTTTATTCTAGTCCATCTGATTCTCTGTAGAGGAATTCAAATGTATCCCTCTGTCCTGATTCTCAACCTTCTGTTCATCCAATGTCATAGTGCTGTAGAAACAGGACAGAAATGACATTAAGGGGATTACAAGTAGAAGAGACCTGGGCCTACTGGGCAGTTTGCTACTTAACACTTGGCTGTTTTGTTAGACCAGGGTTTTTAGAACATGAATAAATCCAGTCAGCTTCAGTTCTCTGGAAGGAAAGTTTCAGCATTTATTTGTTTAATCTCTCTAAAGCAGTCCAAAAGCATTACCTGAAGGCAGAACTGAGAATTGGATTTCTGGTCCCAGAGGACACCAATGTTGCTGCTAGAGTCGGCCTAAAGCCCTAGCATGTAACAAGCACATTTGCAGTTAGAGTCTATTAATAAACTGATGAAAGCTCACCAGCTAAAAGCTGGAGAAATGCTATTAATGCTCTCTTTTGCTTTTAATGGACTGAAACTTGTTAAAATGCTGCTAAATAATAAGATAAATTTTTCTTGCAGTTGATAGAAGGGCAGGAGCGTACACACATACACACACACACACACGCACACAATTGAGAGATTAATTTCCATAGGCTTGACACCAAAAAGCAGCTGGAATGTAGCAAAACCTTAGTGTCTAGAGAGTCCAAGGAGCTCCACAGACAGTCTGGAGATGAAACTCGAGATGTTTCACTCAGACAGAACTATGATTACATTATCAACTTTTCCTGGGGCTATTAAATCAGTGGAGCAAAAAATAGGCACATTTGGTCCACAGACAGAGAGAGCCGAGTATAGCAAAGAGAGGATTAAAATGGCACAACAGATGTCTCGGGGCTCTCATATCAAGGTGCATGCTCAGAAGGGCTCTTCCGGGGGCTCTAATGTGGAAAATGGCTTATTGAGTGCAAAAATGAGAGAAGTTAGGGGATGGACTTTTAAAGACTTTCCTCATTCTTTAACTTCCCAGATGGGCTGTTTCATCTATTTTGGATTCGTGATGTCAAACCAACCCATTGATGCAGTCATTTTGGTGAGACTTTTGCTTTTGTGACTGCAGTCACAATTAAGCACACAGTCAACACTTGCTTCTCCCTTGCCTCCTAGGAACATTCATCTACCAGCCCCACCCAGTGCAATGGGTTGTCCTTGACCTGCAAGAGGTTCTAGGCCTCCAGGAGATGATGAAACTCTTGGTTAATCAGAATGTAGCCTTAATGTTAAGGACATCTCACTCTTCTGGTTACAGAGACCACTTTCTGATTTCCTTCCTGTTTGTCTGGATTTAGATTTACAACCTTCCTCTGAAAACTTGAGGCTACCCATTCATTTTTGACATATATTCTTAAAATTTTTTTACTTCAAAACATGGCTTCAGTGTTTTGAACCTCATTTTAACTTGGATTTAGCTCTTTCTTGCCTTCACTACCATGATCAATATGTCCTTCCTATTATTGTCCCAATTTCTCTCTTGTTTCCCAAATCTTGTCCTGCCTCTTCTATTGTAGCTGTGAATAGAATAGAATAGAATAGAATAGAATAGAATAGAATAGAATCCCACTGTGACAGATTTCATTTGCAAAAATGGTTCCTGTCTTACAGGACCATCTTACATTGTGACTTTGCCATTCTGCCATCATTGGGTGGAATCAAGGCCCTCTTCCGTTGTGTCGGTCTCAACTGATAGAGTACGGTGGAAGGATATTGTGACTTTAGAGGGTAGGTTATAAAAGAAAATAAAGCTTCAGCTTAGCTGTCATTTTGGGATCCCGCTGTCATGCTGTGAGCAGCCCAGGACACATGAAGAGGCTACCGGTAGTGCCCTTGGCAGATAAGCCCCTGCTGAGGTTCTAGCCAAAAGGCAGCATCAATAGGCTGACGTGGGAGACATCATTCCACCACAAGGTGCTACTTGACTGTAACCACACAGAAGAGAGCACCCCCTATTCCTCCACCGAAGCAAAAACTGCCCACTTAATTTCAATATCAGGAGAGATGCTAATAATATAATACGAATAATATTGCTAATAAGATCCTAATACTCACGAGAGAAAGGGACAATCAATTCTTTTCTTTTTTCATTACCAAAAAAAACCCAAAACGGTTTGTTTTGCATACATACACAGATAATCGGAGGAAGAAAAAAACATTAAGTAGCTGAATATATGGAGGTGTCTAGACTAGGGATTTGCAAAATATGGCCAGTAGGCCAAATCCAGCCTGCTGCATGTTTTAGTAAATAAAGTTTTATTGGACCACAGCTCAGTCATTTACTTATGGCCGATGTCTGCATTCATGTGACAATGTCAGAGCTGAGTAGTGTGACAGATAGTGCACGGCCCACAAAGACTAAAATATTAATACCTGGCCCCATTACAGGAAAAGTTTGCTGAACCCTGATCTAGACAAATGGCTGACTTTTCTTTTCTCTTACATGCTTTTAAAACTGTTGACAGTGGATATTTCCCATTTTGCAACCTAATATACTTATTTCCTATCCAGTTATGTAAAATTTTATATTAATATATTTTCATCAAATGCAAATCCAGATTCTAAGGAGTCATGTATGTGGTTTTCATAATGGTTATGTGAAATCAAGTATGAATTGAAGAACCCAAAAATAAATATGGTCATTGACCAAGCAATGTGACACATTATGGTAAAATGTTTTATTTTTCTTTCTGTAATAAGAAAACAGCTAATAATACTGGCAACTCCTGACTGTTCAGAAGTTTACACTGGGTGGGATTTTGATGAAAACAAAACAAAGGCTTTCTCGGGTTTTTAACCAAAGGTAAATGTTCTTAAAGGCCAACATCTAAACTTAATTAATCTGATGACAAAGTGCCCACAAATTGAATGGGCTTGCTATGTGGATTTTAAATGTGTTCTATGTGAAAAAATCACTTTGTCAATCAAGGCCAGCGTGGCATGATTCCTTCTTTACTCTTTGCATTACAACAAATTACATTTCTGCAGCATACAAGTAAAAAAGAAAAGAAAAGAAAAGAAAAAAAGCAAAAAACAAAACAAAAAACAAAACAACTATCTTACTCTCCCTTGTTAATTGCAAGTTTGATGGACGATGTTACCTTTACCTTTTGAATAAAGGGAATAATCATGGAAAGAAATACTCCGTGGACTTGACAACGACGACAAGTAAGTTATTCTATCAAGGCTCCAACCATAGCTATTAGTTTAGTGGTTTTTAACACAAAGACACATAATCTGGTTGGAATCTTGGATTACTCTAAAGTAAGAAACTTTTTCACCTACTGTTTCAACAAAATTTTCAAACTCCATTTACCCTTTAGGGTAATGAGTACTTCTGGTCCCCTTCCTAGAAACAAAAGTTAACAAAGACTAGTACCTAGAAAAAACAAAAAGATGGGTAATACATCACTGACATATTTCTCCACAGTATTTGGCAAATGAGAGATCTATGAAATGTTTCTACTAATAGGGAGATAAGTATATTTCTGTCCTATTACTGATACACATAGCTTTCTTCAAAACAAATTCTTTAAATGGGGATGCCAATCTTAGAAATAGCTGTTTATATTTTTAATTTTTCTGTATGAGTATAAAATGCAATGATTTATATGATGACAAATTGAAAATTTAAAAGCTATACAAATAAAAGCTACATTGTTTTTCCTGTTTAGGGAATTGCCAGCTTTATAGGGAAAACGATTTATGACCTTGAATTCTAGATTGCATTACCTTATTTTTAAATATCACTATATGCTAATCTAAAATGTCTTAGCAGCAAAGGAGGAGGTTTGCATTTATGGGCCCTGAACCAATCCTTTCTGGGTTACTGGATTTTCAATTACCAAAATTATCACACTAACTATCACCTTAGTTTCCTGAAAGAATTAAAGCAGATTTCCAAAGTAGAAATTCTTAGGAGATGATATATGGGATTCTAATTTCTTGCAATGTAGGTAATCTTCTATGTCTATTTGATAGTTTTGTTATATTCATTTAGAAACATTAACATTTGACTGCAGAAAAAAAACCCACTTTTGTTTCTTTTGTAGTTTTGTTCTTGCAGAGAATTCTGTCATTGTGTACACAGCATTACACAATTACACAGAAAGACTAAGGCTGGAATGGTTTCACATGCAATTCCTAAAATATCTACTATAAATTTTACATAGAGAGGTCAAAGATGTTACTTTTCAATACACATGGAGCTCTTCTGTCTGGAAAAGTAATAAGAATAACAGTATGGTTTTCATTAACAAAATGTAGACCAACAAAAAGCTTTGGCCCTTAACCTTATCTTCTTTTACCAGCTTCCATGAAGGTGAAAATCACAATAAAGATGTGAAGAGCTTAACTGTGGGCAGATACACACATCAGAATCTTTTAACAGGTCCAAGGTCTGATATGCACAGGTAAATACAGCAGCATCCTTAGGGGTGTTAAGAGTGTTTTTGCAAAATAAGTGGAACCATCCTGGGTGATCTACAGACGTGGTGATATCAATTAGCAACCCAAACTGGGGCTAGTGCTAACAAGGATTACAGGGTGATTCCGTGTTTTGCTGCCTAAGTCAAGACAGCAAGGCAAAATGAGTCAGAACTCAGTTCAAACCCTACCTCTGCTTCTTACAAATTTATTGACTTCAGTCAAGTTCTTCAACTCAGAACACAGTTTCTTTATCTGCCAATTAAGAATGTTTATTTCTAAGAGTTAGGTACTCCCCATAACCTAGCACAAGCCTCTAGCACTAGCCTAACACAAGCCTCTAGCATTGAAGTTCTAAACTACTTGGGGCCTTTTGTTTTGTCTTCTTCACTGAAGTGAGTCCCTAGAGCCTGGGAGTTACATCTAAAGACAGCAAATACTGAGTACATGCTAAATGTTAGTAAAATGAAACATCTCATCAAGGGAGTTATTTTAGGGATTACACACCCTTGCCATTAAGTTTAGCATACACCAGTTAATATTCATCCTTCCATCTCCCTCCCATGAAAGGGTCATTCCAGCTGCTCTAGACATTCATGGTACCATTACCTGCTATCTCCTCCTGACAAATCATGGCCTATCCTGGATTATATTTTGGTTTCACTTCTTGTTTTCCCAATCAGACTGAAGACACCTTAAGGCAGAACTCCTAATCTGCATCTTAGTTTTCGTTCTTGCCTTATCTTACCCATTGCAAAAATACCTGTAGATGAACGAGTAGGTATGACTGAATAGACGGATAAAAGAACAAATAAACAACCTAGAGTTGATAAGTCAGACTCTCAAATATCTGACCATTCAGAGGGGGATGGGGGAGTTTTTCTTTTCTACAAGGTCTTCTACTTCTTCGGCTGCATGAAAGAGATACATCATTTTTTTTTTTTTTCGTATTTTACTTAATTCCATTAGAGAGCTGGCAGGAAAACAGAAGGTAGGACAATAAATAAAGTAAGGTCCAAATGGGTCAGCATCATTACTGCTACACATTCTGCATCTTGACCTTCCCCTTGGAGTTTGGCCAGGCACCAACTGTTAGTCTGAGAGTGATTGATTTGAGCAATCACGTAAGTGTAAAATGTCAAGACTGCCTCTAAACTGAGTCATAACAAAAGCAAAGCAAAGTAAGGAAAGTGGCACAGATTCTACCCCATGGAGCTAAATATGCTCTCTGTCCTCAAATTTAACCTGATGTCAGAACTTATAGTTCGTACATAGTCAATCTGATTCAATATAGCTTTTTAAAATGTTCTCAACTCTCATTGAAATAGAAAGTGGAGTAGCACAGTAATTTAATGAGGAATCTGACTGCAATTATGATCATTAAAATAGTAACTTAATTTTATGCTGTCTTTGGGAAATGCTGAACCCAAGGGCTGCACATCCAAAGTCTGAGTTACACTGGTTTGTATCTTTGGTTCATATCATAAAGTATTTAAATATGATAGATTTCAATTAGTAAAAACTATTGACTGTATGCATTCAAATTGTTGCTAAATAGTTTGGAGTGTGTGAACTTTCACTGTTAAAAGAATTCTTAGGATGATCTTCCTGAAGATAAAATTAATACAGCACTATTTATTGGTACTTTTAATGTAGAACCGGTAGGTGCTTGGACAAAGACACATGGTGTAAAAGTGTATGCTCCATCAAGGAAGTGAAAATTTTATGGGGTTGACAAGTAGGAAGATACACAATTTCAATAAGTGCCAGGACAGAGCTTACATAGAAGCCTGGAAATAGGAATCAGCTGGGCAAAGAGCGTGAATTCATTTGTATGAATCCATGCACATATGCATTGGCACACAACTTGTACATCCTCTGTGCACCAGTATGTGATGTATTAGATAAGGCTGAAATATAAGAAAGGGTTTTTCTAACGTGTTTTGTTTTGTTTTGTTTTGTTTTGTTGAGAGGGGGAGAGAGAGAGAGAGAGGAAGAGAGAGCAAGTATGAGGGAGGGGCAGAGAGAGAGGGAGACACAGAATCCGAAGCAGGCTCCAGGGTCTGAGCTCAGCACAGAGCCCAGGTGGGGCTCAAACTCAAGAACCAAGGGATCATGACCTGAGCCGAAGTAGGATGCCCAACTGACTGAGCCACCCAGGTGCCCTTTTTATTTTTTAAAGTTTATTTTTTTATTTTTGAGAGTGAAAGCACGAGTTGGGAGGGGCAGAGAGAAAGAGAAAGAGAATCCCAAGCAGGCTTTTCACTGTCAGCAGGAGCTTGAACCCACAAACGATGAGATCGTGACCTGAGCTGAAGCTGGACGCTTAACCGACTGAGCCACCCAGGCGCCCCTAGAAAAGATTTTTCTAAGAAAAAGAACGTATAGCTCTTTCTTCCCACGCTCAAGTGATTTTGTTGGGTTGGAATTAAGGGCAGATATGGAGGACTGGCAGAATAGTAGTTCTGGAGCTAAATCCCTGTGATTCAAGGGCTAAATCACAAACAACTTTTGCTGCCATGTTTAAGAGTTTGGAATTCGTAGAACATAAATAAAAGGATAATTCTTAATTTAAATATCTATTTCAGTTTGGGTTTTACTAAGAATTCAGTAGAGGGGCGCCTGGGTGGCTCCCTCGGTTGAGCGTCCGACTCTTGGTTTTGGCTCAGGACATGGTGTCACAGTTCGTGAGTTCAAGCCCCATGTCTGGCTCTGTGCTGGCAGCTTGGGATTCTTTCTCTCCTTCTCTCTTTGCCCCTCCTCCACTCACACTCACTCTTTCTCTCCCTCTCAAGATAGATGAATATTAAAAAAAAAAAAAAGAATGCAGTAGAAGCTTTATGTCTCCTGACTGGAAGTAATGTGCTGTCGACATGTTTTGTTCCACATTTCCTATCACTATTAGATAGCAAACTCCTCACTTTTCCAATTTAGAGACAAAGTTCTGTAATGGCCCACATGCTTTTACAGGTGCTTACTTCACATTCTGTCGTATTTGATCGTTGTTCAACAACGATTTTTGTTATAGTTGTTATTCAACTTTAAGAATTATTATCTTGCCGTTGAAATAGTTTATCATCATACAAGCATGTGTCTACTCAATTCCTAAGAATGACATAAAAGTAGAGGGAAAAAATCCCTCCATGAATTAAAACAAAACACATACAAACAAACAGAGACACAGATGTTTCCAGAACTGTGGCATCTGTAGGCAAAGCCACCGGGAGCTTTAATTTAATTTTTAAAATTCACCAGATGTCTGGTATTTCATAGATACTGGGTAGGTGTTTAGCTTATCAATTATTTTAAGATTTGATATTTCTGGTAAAAAAGACACATATACAGACTGTGTACACATACACACAACATGCATGCATACACACACATACACACACAAGTTAGCGAACCAGTTGCTTTAGATTCTAACATAAAATTATATACTAGCTTGTCAAGTTACTATTAATTCCCTTCTTATCTTGCACACCATACACCTGCACCTGAACAAAGCTGGATGACAGGTCCTTTAGAAAGTTTAGGCCTCTAACTGCTTCACTCATTCATTATGTTGAGGAAGACAACATGTTCTTGTCCAGATGAATAATTCATTGTGAAATTCTTCTGTGATTCAAGGAGCAGTTTTATGTAGTATATCTAAGACAAGACCTTTATCAGCCTAATAGGACCAGCAAAATACAATTCATCTTGATTTCCTCATGCACAAGAAGAGCGGGATAGAATATTCTGTGTTATTTCCACGTCATCTCTAATATACAATTTGCCATCACTGGTTCACATACAAAGATCCTGGAACCACAATATTCAAATAAGGGTTAAATTTTTTTTCCCTTCTGAATTTCCTCTCTCTTTTTCAGTCCCTCTAGAGATCTGCTGCCAGCATACTCTGTTGGCACTTATCACCCATCTTGAGAAGGGAATACTTGATAAAGTCTCTTTTTTGGCCTATCTGAAGCATGTCATGAACCAGTGCTAAGAAAAGAAAAAGCAATTTAAGCATAAATGTTCTCACAATGGTGCTTCAACTCCTGCCCCAAGAGGCATACAATGGCATCCTTTATCATAGTAGTGTTTGTCCCAGGGAGGTTTTGTTTGGAAGAATGGGTCAGAAAAGAAAGACCCCAGGAACTAGCACAATTTCCACAAAGCCAAGAGAGGCCATCTGTACAGTACTACATCAGATCTTCAGGTGCTGACAGTGATGTGTCCCTTTTCAAATGACTTTGTTTTACTTCTTAAATTTCAACAGACCTATAGATTCACAAGCCACAAAAATGTTTGTTTCTCTTCTTGAAGTCATGTGCAATGTTGATTATGAAACCTGGTGTAGTGGGGAAATTTCAGGGACAGGCATTAAAGACAGAATCTTGCATATAAATAAGTGTGTGCTTAATACATTTTTATATAATACATACTATACTATATCTTATATACAAATATATAATACAAAATCAAAGATATATAGCTTTCTGATACCAAGCTCAGCTTGTATTTTGTTATCATTTCCAACATTTGGGGCATTTGTTTGAAGACTATGTCAAGAAAAAAAACTTTTACCACCTTCCTTACGAAAACAGAACAAAGCTAATTCCCACTTGTCCTCCATGAAAACCCACATATCTATTTTCTAAATGACATTGGAATTAGTGTCGCCTTACAAACTATCCATCCACCACCTCTATTTCTAGTTTACCATTCTCATGATTTGGCTTCTACCTAAATAGAAGGGGGAAAAAAACTGTTTGTGCTTGGCTTTGCCTGGCACCGGGCCTATTGTAAACAGCTGACTCCAGAGGATAATTCTTAGGAATGAACCCGGAAAGGGAAAAACCCAGATTCTGTGACCTTATAACTGACTGACTCTCCCAAAGGGGCTTTGTTTCCCAACGTATTTGCTTTCAATCACTGGCCATCATTTTACATCAAATATCTTTTTTTTTATCATTAGAAAAGTCTCTATTATTCCAAGTGCCTGACCAAATAATGTGAATTCTAATAAACAGTTAGAGTCAATTATTAACCCACAGCAAATAAATATTCTTTTGCATTCCTAGAGCTTCTCAACAATCGATTCAAGAATATTTTACTCTCAGCACCTTTGAATCAGATGAATACAATCTTCTTGGATTATAATTTTAAATTTAAAATAGAAAAAGATGGGAAAAATGGATACAAAGAAGACTAAATCATAAAGGTGAATAGTGCAAATTTAAATAACATAGTGGCTTTATCTAATGAATATATTTGCAGTTCACTGAGACTTGATAAAGAATCATGTACTAGAACCAGAAAGAAATGTTCTCATACCTTACTGGTTAGATGACTAAGGTAAATCTATATACTCAATATACAAGCTAATTAACTCATGAAAGACAGTCACCAAGGGGGCATTATAAATGTCAAGTTTTCTTTACCTGTGCAACTAGAGAATCTCAAAACAAATAAACAAACTTTAGGAGTTTGACTTGATGACCTTTATGAAAACTCTGAAATTTGATGAGCAATATCTCAGAATTCTTTAGATTAACAAGAACCATTGTTCTTTCATGGAACTATCTATGCATAAACAGCAAAATCTAAAGCTTTGCTATGCTCCCCCATTCTAGATCAAAAACACAAAACTGATTAATTCAAGTTTTAAAACTACTTATTTATTATATTTTATATAAGCAGTACTCTGTAAAAAATAATCAGACTAATCAAGTATACACTGTCAATGAACATGTCATGTAGCAATAAGAAAAGGCAAAGACATAAGAAATAATATTTTAAGAAGAATATGATAGAGCAGTTAGCTATGAATTCTTAAGGGATTTGAGATGCAGAGAGAAAAGTGATATACTTTTAAGAGAGAAATGTAGAAGAACAGTAAGAAATGAAGACAGAAAAACAAGGTGTGTTTCTAATGGAGAATATTCCAGGCGAGCAACAGAAGAGAAGTTTGGAGAGGTAGGTTGTGGTCAAACTACAGAGGACCAAGCAGCTCAGCAAGTAGGTACATTGAAAGTTCTTGAATGGGTAGGTCCTATGATCTCCCTGTATAGTATAAATGGACTGGAGAGTGAAGGATATGGCTGTCAAGGGACAAGAATGGAGATAGCTGGACTTGCATGGAGGCTAGGGCAATTGTATGGGCAAGGCAGAGACATACAAAGCCAGGTTAAAGGTAGTAACCAAGAGGGAAAGGATAAAGGATGTTTTCTGGGGATGGGAGGAGAGTGGATTCCAACAACTGAATAGATGTGTGAACTGAGATAAAGGAAAGTGGCATAGACAACTAGGAAGTTTCAACTCTGTGAACTGCAGGACCAAAAATGAAACTAGGAAATACAGGATGGAGAGAAAATTGGAGAAGGTGGTCAAGGTTAGGCCTATTTTTTTTTTTTTTTTTTTTTTTTGGACCTGTGAAACACGGATGCTGACAAGCCACCCAAGTGAGTGACTAACCAGCCATGGAAAGTCAGGTCAAGCTTCAGGCTAGAAATGTGGAATGCTGAGATATGTAGTCACAAGTCATAGTTGAAGCCATGGAGGAATGCTGTGTTACTGCTCACCAATATCTGCTTCCCCTCCCCGGAGGAGATGATTCTTCCTTGCCTATGATAATCAAGCTTGACCATGGGACTTGACAAAGTCAAGTGAGAAGAATATTATATGTCACTTCCATTAAGAAACTTTAAGAGCCTACTGATTCACAATCTTCTTTTTCCCCCTGGTCCAGAATTGGGAATGTCCAGCTAGTGACTGCTTCATTAGCCTAACCTGGAGTTAAATTAACATGGAAAAAACCCACAGCTAATATGTACTATGAGTGAGAAATAATTAGTTGTTGGAAAAGCCACTAGGATTCGGAGGTTGTTTATTATTGCAGTGTAAACTAGCTTAACTTAACTCATAGACCAAGGAGTTGAATAAGATTACCCAAAAAGGAAAACTAAAGAAAGTTCAGAAGCTGACCAAGCCTGGGACTTAACTCTACGATTTTGAATTTGGTATTTGATAGGGGTAAAAATGAGTTACATTTGCTAAGTTACTTTGAGAATATTTAATTTTTGTCATTACCTTTTCTGTATAAAAAAATCATTAAAAAAACTTGCTGGATCAGACAAAATCATCTAGCCATATTTGGAAATGTTTGCTGTTTGAATTATTCTGTAATGATTAGTAACCATTCTTACATACCAACAATTTTGAGTGTTAAATATATTTTTTAAATATTATTTTTATTTGTAAATTTTTCTTTGTGTAAATTCACTAACCTAGCACTCAGATAATGAGAAATAAAATTATGCTTTAATGTTAGGGAGTCTCATCTTGCCTAGAGGTAGGGGGAATAGGCTTTCTGTGAGCAGTTGGTGGTTGATCACTGAATATTATCTTTTGCTCACCATGCCAGCATGCAGACTGGCATAAGCAATGACAAAAAAAATCCCAAAATTATAGTTAGTGAATAAGAGCTTACCCTGTAGGGCATTTAGACATATTTGTTATCCCAAGGCAGCAATTAAAACCCACAATATATGATTTAGGAATTTAACAGAAACTGTCTGTCAAAATTACTTTTATCAAGTAGGTTTTCAATGAAACTTTATTATGACTACTCTATTTCTTACATTTTTGAGAATCCCAGGAAACCCTCCAAATTAATGTTCTAATTGAAGTCCACACCACTTCTCGTCCTTTTCTCTGCTGTTGTCCACCCTTATTTAAGGTTCTTATCTGTCAAACCATTGTGTCCTTAGCATGTTTAAAGGCAATTAGTTTTTGTATATGCTTGGATTATTTTCATTAAGAATGATTTGGTAAAATTAGTAAAATGTGATTTAATGCATCTATATCTTTTATGTATGTATAAATCCACAAATCACAAAACAGCTTGCATATTAAGCAGTAGGGTTAAAATTTATTATTGAAAAATATATGATCCTTGATTCTAGAGTCTTATTTCTCTCTCCTTCTGCCCCCAAAGTGTTCAACCATTCTAGGAAACTAGCTCAGAGACCCATATCGTTTTCAAGGTTGTACTTCTTCCTAATCAATATGAAGAAGCAGACAGTAATAAAAAGGACTCACAGTAGTTTTAAGAAAACTCCAATTTGTCAGCATAGGTACCTCTAATTTATTTTGGAATACAAATGGTAAGAAGGAGACATGTCTCTGAAGGCAAGGGAAATAAAAGCAAAAATGAACTATTGGGACATTGAGATAAAAAGCTTCTGCACAATGAAGGAAATAATCAGCAAAACTAAAAGGAAACCAACGAAATGGGAGAAGATATTTACAAATGACATATTGGATAAAGGGTTAGTATCCAAAATCTATAAAGAACTGACCAAATTCAATGCCTGAAAAACAAACAATTCAGTGAAAAAATGGGCAAAAGACACGAATAGACACTTTTCCAAAGAAGACATCCAGATGGGCAACAGACACATGAAAAGAGGCTCAACATTGCTCATCATCAGGGAAATACAAATCAAAACCACACTGAAATACCGCCTCATACCGGTCAGAGTGGCCCGAATTAACAACTCAGGCAACAACAGATGTTGGTGAGGATGTGGAGAAAGGGTTGCACTGTTGGTGGGAATGCAAACCGGTGTGGCCGCTCTGGAAAACAGTGTGGAGTTTCCTCAAAAATTTTAAAATAGAATTACGCTAAGACTCAGCAATAGCACTACTAGAAATTTATCCAAAGGATACAGGAGTGCTGATTTGTAGGGGTACATGTACCACTGTTACAGCAGCGCTATCAACAATAGCCAAATTATGGCAAGAGCCCAAATGTCCATGAACTGATAAATGGATAAAGAAGATGTGGTGTACACACACCCACACCCACACACACATACACACACACTGGAATACTACTCGGCAATGAAAAAGAATGAAATCTGGCCATTAACAACAATGTGCATTGAGGAGGGCACCTGTTGGGATGAGCACTGGGTGTTAAATGGAAACCAATTTGACAATAAATTTCATATTAAAAAAATAAAAATAAAAAACCAACGTGGATGGAACTGGAGGGTATTATGCTAAGTGAAGTAAGTCAGAAAAAGAAGGATATCATACGTTTTCATTCATATGTGGAATCTGAGAAACTTAACAGAAGACCATAGGGGAAGGGAAGGGGAAATAAGTTACAAGCAGAGAGGGAGGCAAACCATAATAGACTCTTAAGTACAACAGAGAACAAACCGAGGGTTGATGAGCGTGGGGGACGGGCATTGAGGAGGGCACTTGCTGGGATAAGCACTGGGTATTGTATGTAAGTTGTGAATCAGGGGAATCTACTCCCAAAGCCAAGATGTTGGCTAACTTGACAATAAATTATTTAAAAAAAAGACCCCATCCTAAAAAACAAAACAAAAACAAAAACAAAAAACAAAAAAATAAATGGGTAAGAAGGGTGATGAAAAGACAGGAGCTTTCTTGGGCTATTTTTCATGGATAGTTTTGTGGAAATGCCAATTTATAGATAGAATTCAGCTTAAAACATCGGGCAAGTGTTAGTCTTTCAACTATATGACCTTTCTTTCTGGGCAAAGGTCCCCCTCTATTAGGAAAGCAATGCACTGCTTTTTAATTTGAGAGAGAGAGAGAGAGCAGGGGAAAGAGGCAGCGGGGGAGAGAGAGAGAGAAACAGAGAGGGAGAATCTTAAACAGGCTCCATACTCAGTGTAGAGCTGGACAAAGGGCTTGATCCCACAAGCCTGGGATCATGACCTGAGCCAAAATCAAGAGTTAGACACTCAACCGACTGAGCCGCTCAGAAGCAATATACTTCTGATGCTCATAGCTTTCTTCCTTTGGCTTTAGGATATCTGTACTAATTTACAGACTTTGCTATCCTTTCTGTCCTTGAAGAATTTTCTCTAGCTTCAGCTTGAAAGGGTACTTCACCATTTCAACACCATTCCAGTCATTAGGTAAATGCTGGCATCTCCACTGAGAATTTGTTTGTTTCATGTGGATTCTCTCCCACAGCCCAATCCAAAACTTGTTTCCATTTAACCTGTGAAAGGACAGAGTCTTGATGACTCCCATCCTTTCCATTTTAGTTTCTAAGGTTGAGGGATGGAGGTATGTATTCGTAACTCATCTATGTAACAGAGAAAACACACACAGGAGTCTTTCCTAAACCAAGTTGGCAACTTTCCCCTCCATGTACATATATACTTTTAAATGATGAGAATCCTCAGCTTAACAGGATTTTTTGCCTTTTAAAAAGGATTCAAGGTAACCCAAATAGCCTTTATTGATAAAAATATCTAAGAATAGAAAAGTTTGGGGATAAGCACAAACTGAACATCAAATCCCGTGTCTTATATCATGCTAATTTCTTTGTTCTTACTACCCACTATCTTTCTGCAAAAAAAAAAAAAAAAAATTCTTTATGGCAAACATGGCTTTAGGGATCCTAATTTGTGCCTGAATATCTGGGAGCAGAAATTACACTCATCTGCTACATTACTGCTCATTCTCCTACAGCCCCCAAAATAAAGCAGTGAAATTTCAGCTAATAGAGAAAAAATTAATGCTTTCTCGATAAGGTTTTACATCTAAATTAATAAGATGGCATAATCCAGCTCTTGCTCTGGATACCAAAGAAATCGAACATGACAAGCACTTCTTTTTCCCTTTAGTATGTTGTAACACAAAACTGGATGAATTAGAGAACCAAAGGAGTGAGGGAAAAATGCAGCCGCTCAATAGACATTGTACTCAGTAGCTGCACCATGCTAGGGTACAAAGATGAGAGGTGTACTCAGCCTCAGAGAGTACTCAGGGTTTTCAGGCAGTAGGGGACATAATGCATCTACCCATAACACTCGGGTAAAGGACATGAAATATGTCATGGGAACTCGTACTGAACATTATCCCTTATAGATTCACATAGGAGTAAGCATCTCTCCAGATCCTTTGAGGAATATATAGGTGTCTAATGTGCAAGGCATATAACAAAGTTGCTTTATTCTGTTCCATATTTTCACTGTATCATTTTACATTTTCATCCGTTATGGCTGGAAGATTCTCTTCTGTTAAGATACTACTACTGACGATGATACAAATGCTTCCTAACCGTTGTCATTTGTAGGGCTTAGAAAACAACTGACGTGTACCACCCACTGTGATCTAGAAAAGGATTTATTAAACATGCAGCCATGAGTCACACAGGACTTCTTTTTCTGTAAATATTGAGGACCAATAGTCTTATATTTAAAAATGCCAGCCTAGAGAAACCCCACTGGCTTCCCCGGCCATGAATTAAGTGCTTATTTGCAGGAGCTGTCCCAAGAGGCCATTCAGAGGCCATTATTTCACTGTGAAGACTCTGTTAAAAAGAATAATCGGGAGGCGCCTGGGTGGCTCAGTCGGTCGAGCGTCCGACTTTGGCTCAGGTCATGATCTCACGGTCCGTGAGTTCGAGCCCCGCGTCGGGCTCTGTGCTGACAGCTCGGAGCCTGGAGCCTGTTTCAGATTCTGTGTCTCCCTCTCTCGCTGACCCTCCCCTGTTCATGCTCTGTCTCTCTCTGTCTCAAAAATAAATAAGCATTAAAAAAAAAGAATAATTGATATCAATAACACTTACCTGTGTATGCAGAGGGAAGGTTACCCAGCCATAACAAAGCCAGATTCACACAGCCACTACTTAAAACAATGCAATGTTTGGGATTTATGAGAATAAGTCCTGTCAGTAATAATGCCCTTGTCTGAAGGGGCCTTCTCGATTCATCTGGCATATGCTACAGTGTATTCACAGTTAAATCGAATCTGCCATGCAGTTACAGGCTAAGGGGCGGCATACAAGATGTCAATGATACACACTGAAAGGGTTTACTTCTCAAATATGTGGCTTCAAATGCCTTTATGCTCTCGTGTTCCTCCAGAATAGCCACAGGACTGTTTCAAATGCAAAATCTGCAACATAACTAGTGATTATCTTAATCAGTTGCTGAAGGGTATTGGGAAAATGAGGGGGAAACAATTACCATTACACAGAAAGATGGATCAAGCATGAATCGATGCGGCAGGAACATAAGGAAACAGACATGGGTCTAGACAAGGGAAGGAACCCCCAAACAACGATGATGACAACAACAACAAAGATCATCGCTTAACCTGTTTTGTCAGAGCTGGTATTGATGGTATTGGTAGTGATGGAGGTGAAGGTAGTCTTTGCGCTGTCCTTGGCAGTTACAGATTTCTGCTTATTTTTCATGGCTTCCAGTGCTTTGAGCTTCTTGGCATGTTTCGTGCCTTTGTAGTGGGCCGCAGCCTGGCTCTACAAAGGAGAACAAAATGAACCGTGCAATCAGGCTCATTTCTAAACTGGCATTCTCTGTATTACTGCAAATACAGACTCCCTTTCAATAATAGGTACCATTCAAGCTAATTCTGGCAGTGGCCAAACAGTAGGGTTCTATTTAGAATGATGCTAGAAAGCAATGGGATTCAAGTTCTAAAACCTCTGGACAGAAGTAAGAGATATTCCATTGTTTCTCTTGAGAGAAATGTAGCTGAACACTAACACATCAACAACATTTTCTTTGTGGAGTGGGGAAAAAAAAATTTGTACCCATATTCCTCTGGCTCCGCCACAGAGGATGCTGGGCTCCCAAAGATTAACAAGGGCCCCAGAAAAGAGTAGCTCTCATCTTCTTGGCTCAGGAAATGTGTTTTCTCTCTCTACAATGTGTCTTATTAATACAATCCCCAACAGGTGTCTACAAGGAAAAGTTCACACATAACAAGGGAAGTGGGCACCCTGGAGACTGAAATTGAAGTTCGACAGTTCAAAAGCAAATGTACTGCCTAAGTCCAAATGAAGTACACACAAGCTGGGCAATTTTCTGATTCTTTCTTTCTCCTTGCTTCCTACAGAGGTAGTCTGAGAAATTCAAGGGACTGGCATTCCTTAAACACATGGATCTTTCATGCCCTGGTCCATGGTCAGGAGGCTCCAATGTGCTTTGACTACTTAATGGAGCCACAACAATTCTTTTACCTGTGCCTTCTGAGATTTTTTTCTTAAACAGTAATATACATTTTCCAAAGTTTATATTTTCTTAACATGATTTTGTTGTTGTTGTTCCTGGAGAGACACATTAATTGAGATAGAAAATCATCTTAAAGAATCCTATATTTATTAATGCTTATTGGAAAACAAGGAGTCTTTGCTGCTTGGGGTGGGAGGGGACTGGGCAGAGATATTCTTAGATCAGAAAGTTTCCCAGCTCAAAACCCTTAAAAAGACACCTCACAAAGAAGAAATCTCAGTGGAGGACTATGTCTGTCAGACTACCCATTGCTTCCCGTGACTTATTTAAATCCGTGTTCCACTCCATGTTCTGGCTCCATTTTGCCAGAAAAAATAATAACCACACTGTCCTCTTTGTCACAGCAATTGTGGTAAGTAGGGTTGTAGTATAATGTCTTTTTGTAAATAGGCAAAGAAATAATCCACACCTTCATTTGCATCATTCTGACAAATATTCTCAAAGGACTAGGTACCCTTATTGAAAGAACACTGGACAAGGAAATCATATATTAGAAACAGTTTGAACAGAGAGGACACTCATGCATCAGTTACGAGTTTTCCAACAACACATAACATCAAAAGACATAGTGCGAGCCAAAATGTGAAGTTAAGACTTGCTATAGTTAATTGAAGAACCAATGATAGGTTGGATTGGGCTGATTCTACATAAAGAATGCCACTTTGATGAACAGAGTTGTGTCCTTTTTTTTCCTGCCTAGTTCTCCTTCTTAACAAATCGATTCCTTTGGCCCTATCTTTTGAGGGCAATATGCATTTTTAATAAAATCCACAATATAGATGGTCCTCTTCTCTAGACAGCTGGCTACACACTTTCTCTTAAAGCAAAGTTCCTCTCTTCTCTCTGTCCGCATTTTTATTCCTGACATAGAAGTGAATGTTTTATATGTAATATGTATTAAAAGACAGGGTTTATATTAACAGTGCTATCTCCATTTATACCTCATATATATATATATATATATATATATATATATATATATATATATATATATATATTTTTTTTTTTAAGGTTCCTTGCAAATCTGCATTCTCAGTAGTATTTCAAATCAGGCAAGACTCTGTTTTAACACACCATAGGACCAGGTGAATGTCACTATTTTGGATATTAAGAAACTTACTCCAAAGGAACCCCTGCAAGTGAAGAGAGTATTTATACCTCCCCAAAATACTCTCTCCACAGACAGGCATAGCTAAGCCAATGCTTCCATCCAGTGAAATGGCTCAGGGAGTCATAGAGAGAAGGGGGTGACAGAATAAACAAGAGTTGGTGGGCTCCCTCCCAAGTGAGACACCTGATCTATTAAAAACATAATAAAAATGTATACTCACTTGTTAATTGAGTAATAGTCCCAAAGCATCTTGATAATAATTATTTCAATTAAAAATTATCTGATTAAAAAAAAAAGGTAACTAAGCCTTCCCCAAATTTGAAAATAAAAAAAAAAAGAAGATCCAAAGTGCTATGGAGAGATCAGGACATACAGAATTTAGGGGGAATGGTAATGTATAGAGGGGTTGGTAACACTGGAGGCGTCAATATGATTATGACAGTGCAGGGCATAAGTGGTGGGGAGGAGTTGGGCATACAAGTTGGAAACCAAATGTAGGCAGATAACCCTTTCTGGATATTTTACATTAGACCTTTATTTAATGTTCGTAGGATTTATTGGACTGCTCTTGGTTTACACCGGTATAAATTTTCTAGTCTCTGCATGTTGGCCCCATAAATCTTGATCCATCTTGATAGAGGTGTGTGGTATAAAGGTGTTTTCCTTGTGCAAAGGAAGTATATTCAGCGAGCTCCCTGTATCCCTTTCAGCCACTTCCTGGACTGAATCAATTATTCAGCCCCATCTAATATTTCTGTGACTGCAGACAAAGCTGTAGCCTAAGAGGGAGTCCTGCTGGGAGATTTTTTGAAAGCAGCAGTTGGTCAGAGACGTTTCTTTGGGCCTCAGCTGCTTTTCCTTTGGGCAGAGAGGCACTGGATGTACCATACCACCTCATATTCCCTCGGGGCTGTTTCCTATTATTAGCCTCTGAATCAAGTCATTCCCAGAAACCTGGGGACCATCGGACACAAGCAACCCATTATTTTTCACAGGAATGATTCCAAGGTTAAATAAGTGGACTACTTCATTATGGCACACTTCAGCATTCTGTATTTTGAGACTGAAACAGAATCAGATGATCATAGTACACAAAGAAGTGAGCAGAACAATAGAAACTGGGCTTTGACAACTTCCTTTTAAATAATGAGCGTAATATTAGGGTGTTGTATAATAAACGTCACTCTACCACCCTTGAAATAGCACATGACAGCATGAAATCTAACAAGTGTCATCCCAGAGGCAAATGCTGACATTAAAGATATGCACACACATTCCTGCAGAATAGAATGATGCCACTTTAAATGTCATCACCACATCCTAGTCATCAGTAGCCAGTCATACTTTCTCATCTTCAAATTTTATCTTCAGCATTTCAAAATGGCTTCAAGTTTAAATGTAACTGAAGTCCCAAAGTAGACAAAAATAACTGTTAAATGGCCACAATTGGGAGAGAAGTCTCATTCTTTTGAAATGCACACACACACACACACACACACACACACACACGCACACACACATACACCCACACATTTATTTTACTCAAGTAAGAGACTTCTTGATAAACCCCTATTCTCTTATGAAACTCACAGAATAATATTGTGTGAATATTCATATGCATCTATCATCTTATCTCATTACCATCAATACCTTGTACACTTTTATTCTATGTGTCCTTAATACAAGGTATCTTAATATGATTTTTAAAAACTAAATTTATTATTAGCACAAACATGTAGTTCCCACAACCAATATTAATTTTCATAAACACATATGATTTCAAAAGGAACATGGTAGTCTTTGTTAGTTTTTAATACGTAATTTTGCCACATATGAAACTGTATGAAAATTAAATGAACGTTATCATGTTAAAATGCAACATCAGAAAAGTAAAGTGTAGTTAATTGAGAAGTTGTGATCCATTTTGGGGCAGGGGGTACAGATAATACCTGAGCCAGATAAATTTTCTTTCTTTCTTTCTTTTTCTTTCTTTCTTTCTTTCTTTCTTTCTTTCTTTCTTTCTTTCTTTTCTTTCTTTTCTTTCTTTCTTTCTTTCCTTCTTTCTTTTTCTTTCTTTCCTTCCTTCCTCTCTTTCTCTCTTTCCTTTTTTTTTATAAGTTACCTCATGTTTTTAATTTTGGCTTAGATTATTATTTTGAAGATAAAAAAATAAAATGACAAAACATGATACAGTATCCTAAATTCTGAAACACTTACTTTAGATTTACATTTTAAGAATTATTTTAAAAAATTACTTCAGGAAAGTTTAATGTTTTGGTTTATCTACGTGCAGTTGTTTCTATGTTGTGTACATTCACTCAAGTTTAATACTAAAACAGTGTGTACAGGCTCAGCCCTATGGGTTAGGGCCAGTGCGCATTTTAAATTGGTCAGCAGTAGATGGGGTGCCTGCGTGGCCCAGTCAATTGAGCATCTGACTTCGGCTCAGGTCATGATCCCACTGTTAGTGAGTTCTAGCCCCATGTCAGGTTCTGTGCTGACAGCTCAGAGCCTGGAGCCTGCTTCAGATTCTGTGTCTCCCCATCTCTGCCTCTCCCCCCGCTCATTCTCTGTCTTTCTCTCTCAAAAAATGAACAAATGTTAAAAGATTTTTAAAAAAATTGGTCAGCGGCTTATTAAACATTTTGAATATCACTTTTGTATATACCAGCAGCAGATTTCTATTCTATTCTATCGTATTCTGTCTTAATTATTATATCTTAATTCTTTCATTATCAACTCTCAGCTTCATTTAACGTTGATAGAAATAAAGACATAGTGCTCAGAGAGCTGTCCCCAGACCAGTAGCCATAGAAGCAGCTGGGTTACTAGAGACTCAGATTCTCAATCTCCATCCCAGACATACTGAGTTAGAAATGATGGGGCTGGGGCTCAACAATCTGAGTTCTAAAACCTCCTCAGAAGCTTACAATGCATATCAAAGTTTCAGAACCACTCATCTTAAATACTAGAGCGTTTTCTTCAAAGATGGGCCCTTGTTTAGTAAATAGCCAAAGTCTAGGTTTTTTTAAGATTAATATTTAGTCATTTGAAAATTTAACATTTACTAAATATGAACAACGGGTATCACCCAAGAAAAACCAAGACATAACAAGAAATAAAAAATAACTCCTATACACAGGCACTTGGGGGAACTTCTATCAAAGAGGGATAGATGCAAAAGAGCAAATCAACCTTGGTGACCTCCATACAATTCTAAAGTCTCACAGAAGTGCTTCCCAAGTCCTTGCAATTTTCTCTTTGCAATTTTGACCTCTGTTCTTCTAATTTTTGTTGTAGCCCGGCCCTCTGTCCCCATTAGTTTTACCTTTATGATGAATGCTTTGCTATGATACATTGGGGGGGTGGGGCATCCCCAACTCTATGAAAAAAATAAATAAAATCAAGCACAGCATTTAAAACATTACCATAACAAGTATATGGCCCACTGTTTTATTTGCAACAAACTGACTTAGTGTTAGACATGTCTAGCTTCTTTCATCATGTACTCACGGCTCTTTTACTGAGGGAAACTTCTAGCCAGGAGACACATAAAGACCACTCTGGTAAGCTGGGAGAATGCCTTCTCTGCTACTCCACTTAACAAAACATTTGAAGAAGGAACTGAAAGAGTAGTTCTTTGTTTTACGTTTGCCTTCCTGCAATGGATACAGGAACCTTTCAAATTCTCCTATATAGTGGGAAAAATGATGTGATACAGGTATTTTTCTCCCTTAATTACATGCCCCATAAGGAATATTTAATAACTTAATTTAACTTGTGATTATGTAGCTCACATGTTAAGTGGATGACTACATTACAAATAAAAATGAAAATTCACTTGCACTGAGCCCTAAAGTGAAAAACACGATTCAATTAAGAGTGTTCTCTTTGAGCTCAAGTGATTGATGCCTTACTTTAAATGTATTCCTGTCTTCTGTGCTTTTCAATACAGAAATGAACAGTAAGAGTCACAGGAATAGAAAAAAAGATAGAAAAAAAAAAAAGAGATAATGCCACAAGAGTAGAGTGATTTTTATACAATAGCAGTACGCACTGGAAGAAAGAAATTTAAAAAAAAATAAAGTAAAAGAAGAGAGGCATGTCGCAATTTCTCAGCTACATTAGGTAACTCTGATTTTAGAAGCAAAGAAAATACCTTGTCACTAAGTACTTATGTAGTTGTGAAAAAAGTAATCTAGATGGACTCACTTACCTCTTCGAAGTTTCTCAATACATCTACAAACTTCATGATTTTTAAACATTAACTATTTAATGTTTTCAAGTATGTAACGTGAGTGATAAAGTAGAGTACTTATTTAAGTGAGAGGAGCTAATTTGAGAGGTTTTGTCTGGTTCCTGCTGTGAAACCACGGTTTATGTGTATTTGGAATCCAGATAGCTGCCTCACTGACCTCTAGTGGTGGGGTCCTGAAGGGGGGGGGGGGGGGACAATGGCTAACAGTGGGTTCTAGAAGCTAGTACAAAGGATGTAATGAAGTCAAAAGGAACATGTGGCCTTGCCTAAGTTTGGTCAACATTGATGGGAGCTTTCTGTAAGCCAGAAACTTCAAGTGAGTTTTAACTCTAGTGATATAATCACAAAAAAGGTTTTTGTATGAAACTAAGAGAAATCAGAAGAACCATGTTGTCTAACTGCTCAGCCAATGTTCAGTACCTTTTCACAATGCCCATAATTTAATACTTTGCTTGGTGGGTGATTGTCACATGCTAGTTAAAATGTGGGGGGAATTAGAAATATTGAATCTAATTGTAGGGGAGGGTCAAGCTGTTGTGGGTGTTGGTATCAGTAACAGAGAAAAATGTCTTATTTCCTGGCATGACATGTAGGCTTCCCTTAAATAACCTCCAGCTTCCCCCTCCAGGCAACCTGCCTGCCCCCTGGCACAACCCCACAGTCGTGACCCTCACCGTCACGATGTCTGCTCTCTAGGGAGGACAACCACTTTCAGTGTAGATCAGGGAGGGACAGGCTCCCTTGTATTCTCTTACAGAAAATACCACCACAAGAAGTAATTTTCAAGCCTTTGCGTGACAACTTCCCTCTGTCTAGAGAACGGTTACTTGCTTGGTGGATATCTACTCATCACATGTTACCTCCTCCCTGCAGTCTTGGGTATAGCTGCATTATAACACTTGTCACTGACACAGGAAGGGTTAAATGTCTGTTTCTTCTAGTAGAGAGTGAATTTCTCAACAGAGAGAGAAAGACCTGATGCTACTCATCATTCTGTCCCTAGAACCTAGGATGGATCTCTAAATAGGTGCCGATTAAACGCATGTTGCATTAATTTCACATTTTGATTTTAAAATGGAAATACGCATATGGTGTCTCAATGGATTTTGTATGTGAACAGGGTTCAACTTAATTCTTTGCCATTCTTTGGCACTTTGCCTTATCTGCTGAACACACTTTAGGGGATTTTTATGGCACTTAATGCTGGAAAAGCATCTGGCACAAACACAAACTATTATTTTTTTCTCAGGGAGAAGCTTATCATCAACTGCAAATTGTGCTATTTACAGGCGCTCTCTTTGCATGGAACGAAGCAAAGAAATAATATCGAGATTGTTTCATTTTCTAAAAATTTTGATAAATAACAAGTTTTTTTTTTAAATCTGGGAAATGCAATGAATTATTCCAGTGATGACTCTGCAGTTTAAGATTTATCTGAAAGACTAAATTCCTATAGTAATTTTCAGTACTCGGAGAATGCTATTTTCTGTTAACACTATTTTTAACCTTTCAAAATGAAATATATTATGTTCTAAAACAATATAGAGAAATTAATTATGACATTGTTAACCCATTTTCCTCCCTGAAAACCCACATAATAATAATAAAATATACCCTGTATATGCTGAAAAAGAGTACCTTCCATTGGGGAAAAATTATTAAATTCCCTACATTTCCATAAATGAAGGAAGGGCTTCCCTCTATAATTTTATAGCATTTCTTTTTTTTTTTAGTGTTTATTTTGAGAGAGGGAGAGAAAGCACATGCACATGTGCGCTTGGGCAAGTGAAGGAGGGGCAGAGAAAGAGAGAGAGAGAGAGAGAGAGAGAGAGAGAGAGAGAGGGAGGAAGGGGCAAAGAGACAGGGAGAGAGAATCCCAAGCAGGCTCTTCACTGTGGGGATCAATCTCACAAAATGTGAGATCGTGACCTGAGCCGAGATCAAGAGTTCGATGCTTGACCGACTGAGCCATCCAGGCATCCCATTTTTGTAGCATTTTTAGTCTCTAATTCTTAAATTTGAGAATTGTCCTGATTGCAACTTTAATGGACGTGTCCCAAAGATCACTTCTAAGACATGCAATTAACATGCAATTGCTAATAGGATTTATTGGGTTCACAAAATAATGGTTTATATTTGAGGCAGATGTTTTGTCAGTGTTGGGCACCATAACAGTTTTCTGAAGCACTTTGGGTACACCAGGAAAAGATGAAGAATGATATCACATATAACGTCAAGAACCTAGACCCTTATAGGCATGATCCACCTGTGTTCCAGCTGCTGTCCATTCATTCACAAAGGACTCGCAGAACTGCGGCCAGACGTTCTTGTAGTTGTGAGAATAGAACAAAGACAAGTCAGACTGATAAATTACATTTACACACCTCTATAAAAAATACCAGAGTAAAAACATTTGAAAAAATATGAAAAATACTAGCAAATCCTACTGCAAAGAGGTTAAATTTCATATTATATAAAGAACATCTACAAAATCAGGAGGAAAAATGCCAATGATTAGAAAAATCGGCAAAGCCTTCATAAATTCAATGAAGTAAATTATCTCAAAGTACCTAAGGCTTCTTGGTATGGGGGTTCAATAATAAAAATAAATGGCTATTTTTTGGTCAAAATAAAAGAAAGCTAATGTTCATCTGTATAAATCAATTTGGTGCCTAGGTTAGAACTCTGGAAATAAAAAAAAATTGTGAATAAATTGTTATTTTGGGGAAATTGTGGGTTTAGGAAGGAGAGAAAACAAAATACTTTTAAAGAAGATAAGTTATTCCAACTGGACCCACCTCAAGATACTCCTGTGACCTAAGAGATCTGAGGTGAGACATTTTATGGGCAAAACCCAGCAAAATCACCCAACTGCTCTAATAATGGTCTCTTCTTGGACTTAGGAAAATATTTGGTAGGCAGAAAAAAAGTGTTTGTTGTCATTTTTAGCTTCCTACAACCAAAGTTGCAGAAAGAAATGGCTATGGCCTTCGATTAAGTTTTGGAGGGAGGGTGAGCTGGCAAGAAACAATGGCAATGACTCCAGAAGACTGAGTTGTCTGGGCATGCATAAATGCCTGACTTCTTGTTATACCAAAATTTCTTTCTTTTGCATAAAAAAAAAATTTATTTTCCATGATTGACCATGGGTACAGGAGTTGTGTTAGGCACTCTAATCCCAAGAGTTTAAGGCTTAGAGAAAACTTCCACAAATGGTGAGGTGTTAATAGCACAGTATCCCTTGTGAGCATTCAGTAGCCCTTGGTGGAATTCTGGCCAGAGGGTTTCTTTTTCCTGAGTGATGTCTGGTGGAGGAACTCAGTGTGCTATGAATGCATTAAGGAAACCCTGTTGTTCCTTTACACAGTGGATGTTTGTTTGAAGCATTTACAGAATGCTCATCTGTGCCAGGTAGTGTGTTAAAGGCTTTATATGAACATTCGCACCCATTCCTTACAAAGATCTATGAGGGAATGACACTGACCGTGAGCATTTTATAAATGGAGAGACTAAGACTCTGGAAGCTAGAACCACTCGACCACATAGTAAGGGCAATGCACGGTGTGTACCTGTCTAACTCCAAAGACCACAGACGTAGCTCTTCTTCCCAGTCCAAAAGAGACTGGAACATGGAAAACAACCTGTTATACAACTTCATAGTGGCTCACCTTGCAAAGGACACAAGTAAGACTAAATAGGGCACAGATATTAAGCTCATAAATAAAAAATCTTGATTTTTGTGGTCATTAATTCATAGAATTTCACGCAGAGTCTGTCTTAGGCCCATGCTTTAGATACTATTATTAGCAACATTCTGAGGGTCTACCTAGTTTAATTCTTTCCATGCCAGTTCCAATAAAGCGATGCTGATGCTGTAAACACAGTACAGAAAACTATGCGGTATTTGTTTATATCCCAAAATGTGAAGCCTTCAGGCATCAGGAAGTATTATTGGGCACAAGTCAGCTCTTGCACAGAGAACCTTGTAGGCTTGGTTAAGGATTATATTCTTTACTCTCTATTCAAATGGAAGGCTGCTTGATGGCTTTGAGAAACACAGAAACACACAAATTTTGCATTTTTGTGAGATCACTCGGCAAGAGCAAAGAACTCTGGATGGGAGGAGAGCCAGAGTGAGAGAGGAGCAGAGGAGTGGATTCTTATCGCAGTGGCCAAAGGAAGAGATGGCCACGCTAAGAATTAGATGATGAAAGACAAAGAAGAGAGAGAAGAGGGCACACATTTGCTTAATGTGGGAGTTAAAAATGTCAAGAATTGATGATGACCTTTGAGAGGTGGTTCAAATATGCCTCGCAGGTTTCTGGTTCTTGCAAACACACGATTGGAGGTTCCATCCCCAGAACTGTCGGTAGTGACAGAGATCTAAATGTCTGGGGAAAGAGCGTCAGTTGGGTTGGGATATGTTGCGTTTCAGGAGTCTTTAAAACATCTACGTAAAATATGGGCTCTGCGATTAGCTATGTGGTCTGGAACTGAGAGATGAAGTCTAGGCTGGAGCTAAACTGGGGAGTTCTCAGAAACAGATGGTAACTGAAGCCACTGGGAAATGCCATTTGAAAGGCAAATAAAAGATTTTTTCCTGTTTAACCACTGAAACACAATCCTTAATCAGCTGCAACATTTGAATGAGTGAATGAAGACTCTGGTCGTGTATGGGAGAACATATTTCCAAATTCTTCACTGAGCTCAAGTATACTTCAGCACTTAGCTTCAAAGCAAGTCTTTCCTTAAAGTGCTTAAAATCTTCAAGTTTCAGTCACACGGTGAATCACTCCTTTCTTAAACTTCGCACCAACATAAGTGAACTAGGAATAAATGACACACTTCTCTCATATATAGAATGTTGTATCTCAGCATTGGGTCTCTAGAGGCTGGATTCATGAGGATAAAAGTTCTCTCGCTAGAGCAGCAAAATGAGATTTGGTAAAAGTCCAACTACTAAAGGCCACAATGAGGTGGCCTCTAGACATGGCAGTGAGTTGTTCTCTCAGTTAAAATTGTAGCGGATGGAATGAGCCACTTACAGAGATCTTATTAAAGGGTAGGTCAAAAGCAACAAGGCAGGATGAGACTACTAATCAAGGGCTGACTGAATGTAAAAGAGAGCTGTGCTTAATGAATATTATTAACATGTCTGAAGTAAGACCGTCTTAGTTGAATAGGTCTCACCCTGGCATCTGGAAAAAGGGAATTTAAAGATTAACTTCATCTAGGTTTCCTTCTCCCCACCCCCCGCCCCCCCACCTCCGACAAATGTGGGAGAAAAACAAAACAGAAGCCCTATATCTGTGATGACCAAAGGAGAAACGGTTTGTTCTGTAAATCAGGTTTTAAAATTGTTTATATGTGTGACATTTACAAGTCAATAATTATAAAATTTAAGTACTTTCCGGCTTCTACATATGAAGGAACAAAACCCCACAACTCAGTAAGATCACTAAATCTAAGATTCTTGTCTACATTTTTTTCAATATTCTCAAGTGTTAATTTTTAATTAATTAATCTATTTATTTATTTATTTATTTTTAGAGAGAGAGAGACAGAGCATGAGTGGGGAAGGGCAGAGAGAGAGGAGACAGAATACGAAGCAGGCTCCAGGCTCCGAGCTGTCAGCACAGAGCCCAACGCGGGACTCCGACTCACAAGCCATGAGATCGTGACCTGAGCCAAAGTCGACTCATTTTCAATTTTTAAACAGCTCTTTCATTTTAATGCTTTGGGGGGTGTGGGGGGCTGCTTTTGACATGTTTTTTCAACAGTATTTGTAATTAGCACTAAGAAAAGTCAAAAAAAGTTTTCTCTAAATAAGACTTACTAAAACTTTTTGACTTTGTAAATATTAAGAAATTTCTAACCATTGAATTTTCTATGATACTATATGAATCTCCACATTGTTTGAATTTACCAGGGTCAAAACAAAACTAATAAACATCTATATTTTCATGACAAGTTGGGATATTTGTATCCAATCTTAAATACCAGAGTTGTCTAAGTGATGCCTGTTAATATCACCGCTTCTAATGCTTAAACCAGCAAGTGATTCCCCCCTTGGGCATACATTAACAATTTACTTTTTGCAGACAAGTGCACAAATATGATTAGCTTTTGCAAATTGCTCTTTATTCTGTTACTAGTAAGTAATTTTTATATTATTACAGTGTAAACAGATGCTATTTTCCACTACATATTCAGCTGTAATGAGCTAATTTAATGTATTAAAACAACAAAAGAACTTCAAGAATGAGTCAGTGATTCAAGTTGCGTGGAAACCAAGGGAAAAATCAAGCATGAAGTTTGCAAAACTGTTCCAAAATTCCGTTTTCGATAAGGAATTGTGGAGCCCCTGTTCTTTGAGGCTGCTTAGCCAATGCTGTGTGTGCACCTTTGCACGGTGAGTCCTGCAATCCTTCGAGCGGAAGGGTTCCACATGCTCCTCCGCTCATTGTGCTCCCAAATCCTGAACCGCTATTAGTGTCCCTCCTTTAGGTTGAAGATTACATTTATTTATTTACTTGTTCATTTAAATATTTATGTATTCAACTAGTGTTTATGCTGTGGGGCATTCCAAATAGATAGGCATTACAGGAAGTGGATCAAGAGAAGGAGATAAAGAAGATGTAGTAATGAAAATAGGATAAGCCCCTGAAGAATCTCGTATCACAGAAACCAAGAGAGATAACGACTTCTGGAAGGGAAGTCACTACTGACTGAGGCTGCTATGTCAGATAAAAGGAGTTATGGAAGTGTCCACTGGATTTTATAACACATGTATTGTTGGCAACTGTAATACAGAATAGGATCATTTAATGCTTAATCAATTGATTAAAACGATGCATTTTGGAAAGGTCTGGAATAAATGAAGGATCTGAATGCTTGGTCAAGCAGTTGCCAATTTAGGCGGCCTCCAGATGCAAACTTGGTCATCTGACACTATCATTCTGAACTAAGCACTATTATCTAATTCTACTCACATATGTTTCCATATTATAAGTGGATATCTGGAAACAGACCTGCATTTTGAGTCTATCATTCATAAAAGCACAAAGATGAGTAAACATTTTCAATAACATCAATGAGTTATTTTTAAATACTTTTACTTTTTTTTTTTTTTTTATCAAAGTCCTCAGAGTAGAAAGTCTTGAAAGTTTAAATAAAGACAAGGGATAATACAAAATAACCTATAAACAAACCATCTAATATTAATCCTTTCAGATGTTCAGAGATTTTTTTTCCTATCAGCAATAGTTTCCTATAGTAGCTGTTGCTCAATATCTATTTGTTGAACTAATTATATTTTATTATATAAAAATTAAGAACACACTCTTTACTGTTATATAAAATACTTTACTGATTAACATATCTTCCACATTTCTGTATTTAATCAAGATTGTTTCTCTCACACCCTCATGATGAGTGCCACTTTTAGAGAGAGGCGATACAGCTTGGTATTGTAAGCAACAAGCTAAAAAGTGAAGGCACAGCTCCCCACTAGTCTCCCAAGTTCATTCATATATCCAACATAAACCATTTCACCTGAAAACTTCCCAGTCCCTAAAACAGAGCAATGGTACAAAAGGTTTATAAGCAGTAAACTGATTTATTTGTTATATTGAAAGTAAATTTTCAGATAAAGACTAAATAAGAGTCTAATCTTAACTTAGACTTTCCTCTATAGATTAGTATTTAAATTGGCTACCCTCTGGTCTTCAATATCCTTCATGTCTGGTATGGCCATGACTTGTTAAGTCACCAAAACCACATGGAACCAGACGACCAGAAATGCTCAGTGCAGAAAACCAGTAAAAGAGAAATACACATCCATGTTCTCAAGTCTCTCTAGTTTAAGGCCTATTTGTTATAGCAGCTTAGTGTAAATATAACTAATCAAATCCTTTCCACAGATTTTCAGGTAAGGAAAAAAGAACATAAAGGTGCCCAGAAAATGATAAAAACAGCAAATACCAAATATTTGCCAACTAATACATCCTACATACTATGAAGGGATTTTATCAAAATTAGGGTTTATTATATTAATTTCACAGATGAGGAGACTGAGATTCATAATGTCTAAGTGACTTGCCCAAGGTCCAGAAGGAGTAAGTCAGAGAGGAAATATCTGAAACCAGGTCTTCTTGTCTCCAAAACTCATGATCCTTCCATTACAACATGAAGAACTTTTCAAATAGTTCTGTCTTTAGCACAAATATTTAGGAAAATGAACTATATATTATATATACATTATATGTATAATACATATATATATAAATTAATCACATACACACACACACACACACACACATACATAACCAGAAGGGGAGAAAAGATTTTTTTAAAAAGCCCTGATAGGGGCACCTGGATGGCTCAGTCGGTGAAACATCTGACTTCAGCTCAGGCCGTGATCTCACGGTTTGTGAGTTCGAGCCCCACGTCGGGCTCTGTGCTGACAGTTTGGAGCCTGGAGCCTGCTTCTGATTCTGTGTCTCCCTCTCTCTCTGCCTCTCCCCCACTTGTGCTCCGTCTCAATCTCTCTCTGTCTCTCAAAAATAAGTAAAATGTAAAAAAAAGAAAAATTTAAAAAGCCCTAGTACATTTCCTACTTTCTTCTATATCCTATATCTTTACCACAGAAACAAAACAGAATCATTTTTGTAATATACTAGCTACTTTCTGGGGCACAATGTCAGGAATTCACAGAAGAAATTTATTTCTTCTTCTTCCTTGGCAAACAGCCAGACTATACTTTTCTTACACCTAGGTAGCTATGTGGTTGAGTAATAGACAATGACTCTGAGTGTAAAGGACCTGCAATATGTCTCACCCTGGTTTACTAAAACTTCCTAAGCATAGTTTTCTAGGTTCTTTCTCTTCTGCCCATTGGATCAAACAAGCACAATCACCTTAGAAGCCACACTCTAAAGATGTTAACACCATAAAATGCAAGGGCCTGAATTTATGAAATCACCACTTGGAAGACATGTGTCAATGGATGAAGTACACGTATTTTGGATATTATGTAGGAAAAATTAAAATATTGACTATTAGAGCTGGTATATATCTTTTGATTGATTTACACAACAATCAGGGTTATATTAAACTAACAAATGCATTTACCTTCTTATTATGCTTTAAATCTAGATAAACAGAGTTCCCAGACAAGGAAAAGAAGAAACAGTGTGTGAGCAGATAGTCACAATTAAGTCTGCAAATTTATTTTTTTAGCTAGTCTTTGCCTAAATGAAGACTGAAGTACTCCGAAAATCTACAATTACATGATTCTAAAAGAGGCAAGTTTGTGATGTTATCTTTCTTTGGGTATTTCTTTGGATAGCCTAGAGTAACGAAAGACCTAGATGTGGTACTAAACCATAGATATGGATGGACTCAAATCACCTCTATATATTACCTTCTCAATCCTTACCAAATCAATTTCTGGTATGGACAGCACACCCAGTTTCCCCAGATGCTCTACCTGAAACCAAAGGTGGAACTATGACTGAGGATTTTCTCAGTATTTTCATCAAAGCCTAGTAATATCTTCTCATCATAGCGCAAAGGAATTTCAGTTTCTGATATCCTATTTGACTTTGACAATAAATCAAAAGATCCTGCTCCTTCCTAGAGAGTCCTGCAAGTGATTGATGACACTCCCCCAAATTTTAACGTCATGCACTTCAAAAATAAGTACTACTTTTATTTCAGGAGCCCTTCACATCCACGGCTTTTTATGTGTCTTCCTTTTTCCTGGCTGTCCTTTCTCATCACATACTTAGGAAGCTTAAAAAAAATAAAATAATTTACTCATGCCTTTAAAAAAACATCTTTTCAGCAGACACCAAGATAATCTTGTGATTCTTTTTTCAATCTTACATGAATTTCATCTATAGACCTCAAGTCCCTTTTGGAAACATCCATTCATTTTTCACCATCTTCAAGTGAAGAAGAAATATCGCCTCACAATAGGTGTGTTAATGCACACACACACACACACACACACACACACACACACACACACACAAATGAAATACAGTACTTAAACCTTTCTATAAATCTTACTATAGCCCAGAACCCAAAAGAGCATGGTTCCAGGTCTATAAGCTAAGCATTAGGCCTAAGTCTTACTTTAGTAAAATGGAATGAAATGAAGTTTGGATTTAATGGTTCTGAATTTAATATTTGGCTTTCTACTCATGCACTATATGACCTTAAGAAAGTTATTATTCCCCAAATCTCAGTTTCTTCATTTGCAAAATTATTATAGAAAAGGCTATTCTTTACTTTGTGCGGCTCAAATTGGACAAGCAAAACTTCAGCGCCTTGAATAAAAACTAAATTTGAATGAGAAATTCTGGAGTCTCCATCCTGGTATTTGATTCAATATCTTTTCATCACATTAGAACCCTTTTGTGGAAGGGAGAGCTTTTTCTCTACCCAACTCTCAGACGTCCCCCCCGCCCACTTGTGGGAACCTCAACTAACTGCCTCTATCAGCTCCAAGCTATACTAATGGGAGAAGACAACATTAGTAGTCTTAGCAAGACAGGGAGAAAAGATGTTAGGCATGTTTTCATAATCATTTAGAAGAGTTATGTTAAAATAGACCCTCAGCATGAGGGAAAAAAAAAGTTCGCTTTATGGGTATTTCATTTTAAGGAACTTGAGAAGTCTGAGCACCCCCTCCAGAGCCCAGAGGATACAAGGTCTAAAGTTGCCCTTCTCTGCTGTAGATACAGCTAAAGAAAAACCAAACAGAAGCAGATGATGGACAGTCAGCTCTGGGGGAAATGCAGAAATACAGAGAACAGCTTATCAGCATGTCGGTAGAGGAAGAGAAAAGTAAAATAGGAAATGAGGATGAGGAGATAAGGGAGGAAGGAATCCCTGATGCCCATCCAAAGGGACTAATGGATCTCTTTAGGGACTGAGAGGAGAGGTAAATGAATTTGTGAATATGCATGGTCATCTAATATATGATTTCTCTACTGGCAAGAGGCTAGATGTTCCCAACCTAATACTAGGGTTGTATGAAGGCTGTAACACAGCCTGTAACACAGCTATGTTTTTTTTTTTTTTTTTAAATGTGTTATTTATTTTTGAGACAGAGAGAGACAGAGCATGAGCAGGGGAGGGGCAGAGAGAGAGAGGGAGACACAGAATCTGAAGCAGGCTCCAGGCTCTGAGCTGTCAGCACAGAGCACGATGCGGGGCTCGAACTCACGAACTGTGAGATCATGACCTGAACTGAAGTCGGACGCTTAACCGACTGAGCCACCCAAGCGCCCCAACACAGCTGTGTTCTTAAAAGTTGTGGCAAAGAAACAATCCAGACTTGTAAGTAAGATGGAATACAGAATATCTGCTCTGTTATAAAGTAGGAGTAGAAGGGGGCAGGAAATCAATCCCTAACTCTTTGGTCTTCTTCCTCACCAATGCCAGTTCATCCCCCTTCAGTTGCTTACTGGGAACTTTCTTTGGGACTCTTAAGACTCAAGGGGAAAGGGTGGGATGTTATCAAGGTACCTTTTAGTTAAAACATTTTATCCTGCTATCATGGTACATTTAAAAGAAATAGGGAGCAAGCTATAGAGGTTTTGGAAACATTTCTTTTTCTTCTTCGAGTATTTTAATTCTTGTTAAGCTTACCTGAAAAGGCACATTCTAGGCTTATTTTTTTCCTTTAATTTTTGGTGGGAAAATAAAGTGTTTTTATTGTTGTTTTTGGTTTTAAATTTTATATATTTTTTAATGTTTCTTCTCATAATGTTATTTTATTTTTTATTTTAAGTTTTAATTTTAATTCCAGTTAGTTAACATACAGTGTTCCATTAGTTTGTGGTACACGATATAGCAATCCAACACTTCCATACATCACCCTGTGCTCATCAGGACAAGTGCTCTCCTTAATTCTATCCTCCCACCCATGTACCCTCTGGTAAACCTCAGAGCTGTTGTTTGTTTTTAATTAAATGCCCCGGAGGCTTGACTACCATCACACTTAGTTTCAACTCCCACTCTCTCATTTGCTCTATAATTCAGATCTGTGTCACATTTTCTCAAGACTTTTCAAGAAAACAGGAAACAAAACCACAGTTCAAACTGTCAAAAGATGTATCTTCCCTTTTGCAGTGGCTCCAGGCAAGCAGGATCTCTAATGATATTCAAGGACTTTGTGGTCAGAAGACTGGGTTCCACCTGCTTGTGGGCACAGGGAGTTTATGCAGCTTTTTTAAAAAATATTTTTAAAATGTTTATTTTTGAGAGAGATACAGAGACAGAGTGTGAGCAGGGCAGAGAGAGAGGGAGACACAGAATCCGAAACGGGCTCCAGGCTCTGAGCTGTCAGCACAGAGCCCCACGCAGGGCTCGAATTCACAGACCGTGAGATCATGACCTGAGTCAAAGTCGACGCTTAACCGACTAAGCCACCCAGGCGCCCCAATGCAGTTTTTTTTTTAAAGCTCAAGCTTCTCATTGGCAAAGTAGAAGTAACAATCCATGATTACCTGTTCATTGATGCTTGCGTCAAATGTTGTTATAATCTGCCCCATGTACTAAACTATGTGCTAGACACTAGGGCTGTGGTGGTGGAACAAAAAAAAGGGGGCGGGGTGGGGAGACAGACTCAGTCCCTGGTAAGCTTGGCATTATCATAAGGATTAAGGAGTCACTGAATTTAAACACATTAAATGCTCCATACATGATAGTTATATCTATGATTGCTCACGACACTGTTATTATTATGACACAGAGACCAATCCTGGTGCAGCTTATGGGGCTTTTAGGGGATTTCTAGATTTCCATTCAAAAAAAAAAAAAAAAAAGAAAGAAAGAAAAGAAAAAGCAAAATGAGCAATTTGCTTTCAGATGAAGTGTGCTTCTCCCACACTAGACTGCTGTTAGAATAACCAAAATGTATTTGCATGCACATATGCATGAATCATATTAAACTGCCAGCATGTGACCACTTTGAACCTATAAAATTAGCAATTTCACATGGCCCATTCTAACGTCAGCAAGTGGGGACGGGGGAGGGCATGAAAAGATGTATGTGGGAAGGAGAACACAGTGATGAATAGTACATGCTGCAAAAATTTCACTCTCTTCAACATCATATTTAACTAAATATAGATTTCTGATAATTAGATTTTAAAATATTCTTAAAAAGGGAACATTTTGGCTCCCTTCTAGCTATAGTTCCAATATGAATTCTCAAGCCTAATAGAAAACACTTTTAAAACAAGATCCTCGGGGTGCCTGGGTAGCTCAGTCAGTTAAGCATCCCACTTCAGCTGGGGTCGTGAACTCGTGGTCTGTGAGTTCGAGCCCCCGTGTCGGGCTTTGTGCTGACAGCTTGGAGCCTGGAGTGTGCTTCGGATTCTGTGTCTTCCTCTCTCTCTGCCCCTCCAGAGACACACTGTGTCTCTCTGTCTCTCAAAAATAAATGTTAGGGGAACCTGGGTGGCTCAGTCGGTTAAGCATCCGACTTCAGCTCAGGTCATGATCTCACAGCTCATGAGTTCAAGCCCCGTGTCAGGCTTTGTGCTGACAGCTCAGAGCCTGGAGCCTGCTTCGGATTCTGTGTCTCTCCCTCTCTCTCTGCCCCTCCCCGGCTCACACTCTGTCTCTCTCTCTCTCTCAAAAATAAACATTAAAAAAATTAAAAAAAATAAATGTTAAAAAAAATTTAAATGAAATCCTCTGTGCCCCATATCTGAAACAAATGCAAGTGGCATTTGTATACAAGTTTGTATCTGTCAGTTATCACAAGATAATATCCTGAGTAAAGATTCCAAATTGAAATATGTCCAGCGACTTCCAGCAATCTCCCCCTTCTTCTTCTTCCCATTGTTGTTCATCCTTCACCAAGTCATTCCAGCACATGTTGAGTTTATGCAACAGTTACTGAATGCCTACGATGGCCAGAAACTATTCAGACACCGTGTGTTCAAAAACACAGGTAAGGGAGTAAATCAAAGCACTTTACAAAGAAAAATAGCCTGTGAGGTTCATTATCTGGCACTACAAAATATCACGACCGTCTGGTTTGGGAGTTCGGGCAACTGCCTCACTCAAGGTCCTGAAACTCAAGGGTTAAAGATCTTGCGATTCAAACCGAGTCTGTATTCCGTGAAGATGGATATAATCACTGCCATCAATTGACGAGTTATGCATAAAGCGATAGTGACAAACAAGGCCACAACCCATCACAGGTCCCTGAAATTACTGATGTAGTACCAAACCTCTAGCGAGTGAAAGAACAGGTGGCCCTCGCCCTGTAGGCTGCGGCTCTAAATCTTCCCAATGGACTGAGGAATAAGCACTTCAGCATTTAACAGGAGCAGAGGAAGTCACTTCATCACCGGCCTGTCGCATGAATTGCTGACATAAGAAACTTTTCCCTACCTAGAAAACCACAAGCACCGAGCGATTGCTTATCAGTTGGAAAATACCTATTTCTCCTCCCACCACCCCTCCGCCGACCACTGACAGTCTCATATCTGGAAATCAAAGCCAGTTCTCTTTCAGGAACATTTTGGTGCTCTAAGCATTTGAACTCCAGTCATTTTGCACTAATCCTAAGCAGCAAACCTTTTGCGAATCTGTCAATGGCATATAAATTTATTTATAACTATTGCTGTGCATCTATTATCCATCTATATGACTCAAAATGCCAACTGTCTGATACCTGAACAGCAGTTCACTGGATATCATTTTTGAAAAATGTTAGGTCAAACCCACATCTATTATAGAAGATCTTGCGGTTTAGGATTAGAAACAGAGAAAGAGAAAACCCAGAATCAACCTGTCAGTTACTAAGTCAAGCTACAAATTGCTCCTAGAATTAATTTCTACCTATATTTAAAAAAATAACTTAGTGACTCTGTATGCTTAATGCCTTATTGGAAAGAAGAATTGGCCGAAAGGATAGAACACATTGGCAGGGGCCAATTAACATGCAATCATCTAATTGATGAAGAAAGATAAAGAAAGAATTAGACATTTAGCAATCCTTGCCACAGATATGTAATTTGTGATTTTGGAAAGACACCAAGTTTGATAAACATGACCATTTTGATGCCAGTATCAAATACAAGAAGGAAAGAGAATTAACTCTAAATCCTACTGTGAATCTGTTGCTTTGCTTACAACACTCCCTTTAAGCCTCAGTGACATCTTGCACAGTAGTGTTATCATCTTCATTGCACGAGAATCTGAGATTCATAGAAGTTAAACAAACTGGCTCAAAGTCATACAACAAATATGTGCTGAGACCGGATCAGCCTGATCCAAGGTCCCTTTGTCTTTCCATTTCATGAATCTGGTGCAGACAGTAACCTGGAAAATAACTCCTTTCTCATCTGAACTTGCATTTTGTGGATGAGGTGCAAAGCTGAAATGATGGTCTTGGTGATTTATCAAGGGATCATGCAAAGATTCGAACAGATTGCCACATCAACACTCTAGAATGTTTACTATAGCAGGCTTAAAATAATCCTCCCTGCCCTGCCCCTCTCCAAGCTCAACAAAAGGTAGTTTAGCTCTCTTACACAAAGAAACTGGAACTAAGCTCAAACTCCCTCAGCAACAAATCACTCACATGCTGACCTGAGAAGGAGAGCTGGAGCACTGCTTTTACACCCGCCACTCAGTCGGATAAGCACAGCTGGGCTGAGGAGACCTCTTTTCCTAAATTCTGTTGCCAAGCTGAATTTTATGATCTTCACTGGCAGATGATCAAATACAAACTCTTAACTTACAGCCAAGTTATCTTACAGCAGCTGTTGGCAGAACTAATTTAGAATGCAAATCTAGCCCTTAATCTATGGGAAAACTGTTGCAGTGATGGATGGCTTTTGAAGCAATAGTTCATGAAAGACACCCCTGATGCCTTCTAGTATTATGGAAGGAGAAATATTTAGCTGCCATTTGTGTTTATTTGTTTTCTTTTGAGCAATTGCCTCTATAGGGCGAATTAGAGCCTCATGGAAAGAAGTCCAGGTGTTTAAATCTTCCTCAACTCTCTTTTCCACATAAATAAAATTGAAATCAGAAGACAGATGTGTAGACTGAGTTTCAGATAATGTCTTCTTAGGACCTCGGACTCTTTCATTTTAGGCTAAGTCATCCAGAGAACAAGGCAATGGGGATGTAACAATTTGCCTAGATTTTTATGCGATGGCAAGAAAGTAGGAAGGTCAGCACCCATCACTCTGCCTCTAAAGAATCTGGTTACTCTACGTATGAATTATCAAATAAAGTTGATAATATTTTTTTTCTTTTTGTTCATTTAACTGCTAGTGAACAGTAACCCTGTAGAACACCTAACACTTAAGAGTTCCCTGAATCATTCCACAGCTGTGATCCTCATCTTTTCCATGGCACAAAATCTTAGAAAATATTTACTCCCGGTTATTAGGAAGTGTCATAGTATTCTATTGAGTTACTGAAGAAACCTGGGCTTCTGTAATATCTATGAAGATCTCACCTTATGGCAGCTGTCAAGAGTTGGGGCGATAGAAAAATGTATGTCTCTATCTGTTCCTGTTTTGTTAGGCACAGACAATAATTATTGTGGAACTTCAAGTCAACTCAAAGAACTGGTAGAATAAGAATAAAGGGAAAGTGCTCTAATGGGTAAAGAATTCGAAAAGGGAAGATACATCCACTTTGGGTTTTTTATTGTTGTTCTTTCAGCTTGGATTTGTATAGAGAGGAGAAAAGTTTGTAGTCTAAGTAATTTAACTTTGAAGTTTAGGCTAGAAACTCTGTTTAACCCATGATGTACCTCTAACTAGTCACTTCCACATATGCTCACTGCTCCACATGAGCCGACATGCACAAAGGGAAAAGCAAAGTGGTGCCACTGGTCATGTCTATTTGTGATCCCACTTTGCCCTGACCAGATGCCACTGCTTGTCACCCGCTAGTTTTCTTAGATACATAGTTGTCTATATTCCTGAGAAACATGAGTCTGTGGGAGACTGGGGCTTCCGTCGGGATTCGGAAAATACCCCGAAATCACTGGGTCTATTTTGGAGGCAGATCTAACATAATTTGCATAGTATTGAACACAGGTGTGATTCCAACATTTTTACCAGATGAACCAAAAATGGGGAGCTGGATCTATTACAGTTAAATATTCCCGTATGTCCTCTAAGATGAGGTGCTGCTAGAGCCCTTGATCATCCTAAATCTTCCTGGGGATAAAACAGTGACAACTTATCTGGAAACAAAGCTCACTTCTCTTTCATTTCCCGTTCCCCTAACCTAACTAACATGTGGGTATTTACATCACTGACCATTCATCTTATTTGTGGATGCATTACATGATGGAAGGCCCTAACAATGTGTTTGGTATTAAGTTACCAAGCAAAGCCTGGATCCACTGTGAAGCCATCTAATGTCCTTGGACAGACCAAATATTTTGATGTCAGAAAATGAAGCAAGCTCACAGGAGGGAGACCATATTTGTTCCCTAAGGGTGAATGAACTAGGGCAAAGGGAGCTTCTTCCATCTCCCCTAAGAATGTCTCTGTTCCTTGTCACGGGACTTCCCTGGTTTGAGTATGAAAGAAGAGGAAATTGGGGGAGGGCTGACGTATCATAAAGCTTAGGTGAAATGAAGCTTCGACATCGATCTGTCTATCTATCTATCATCTATCTACCTCAGGGGAGCATCCTGATATTTACTTAGCCATTAACTTATACACTCAATAAATATTTATTAAGCACTACATATCAAGCACTGCTGTAAGTACTTGATAAAACAGTGAATCAAACAGACAAACAGTCTTTGTCCCAAGAGAGCTTATATTCTAATTGGCAGTGGACAATAAACATAATAAATAAGTAAATCATGAAGTATATTAGGATGTAATTAGTTCTTAGGGGAAAAACCATCAGGTAAGGAGAGGAGGAATGACAGGGGCTGAAATCCTAAACACAGTGGTTGCATCATGAGATGGTAATATTTGAATAAAGCTTTAAAAAATGTAGAAATCCGAGGAAAGGGAATTCCAGGCAGAGAGAGAGAGAGAGAGAGTCCATGCAAAGACATAGAGGTAGGAATGAACCAGGTGTATTCTAGGTACATAGTAAGAGCTGGGTTGGAACGAAGTTGAGGTAAGTGAGGTATTTGCATCAGGAGAAAAACTTAAGGGGATACTAAACAATTCAGGGATCAAGATGAATAATATTTTCATATTATTTTAAAAAATTAAATATTTAATATTTAAAAAAATTAAAACCAAAACAAACAAAATCTATTGTGGACAAAATATCCAAATTAAGTAAGACAGGATCTGACCCCGTACTTGTACAACCCTGCCTCACTCGCCTGGTTCCAGTAAAAATTTATCTACAAAAATGGGTGGCCAGCATAAAGACCACAGTCTGCCAATTTTACCTCTTTACTATTGCATTTAATATTCATTCTGATTACTCACTTTTTTAGCAACCCTTATTAAATTTTGTGCCTGAGTGCCTCAATTGCCTTACTCCAGTCCCGGCCCTGCAAAAGGGGCCAATGTGTTTGCAGAAGAGCAACTGAGGGGGTGATGGGAGGAGAAGAGGTCAGAAAGGCTCCCGAAGTCCATATTCCATAGGGTTGGAGAGCCAGTCTAAGGATTTTGCCTTTTAATGTAAGGAGAACGTACCACATTGGAGGATTTTAAACAGAAAAGCCATCTGGTTTCAACTTACCAAGTTAAAAATGTTGAGGAAAAGGAGTAGAAGCTAAGACAATAATTAAGAGGATGTTTGTAATCATCTAAATGATAGTTGATGGATGGTGGCATGGACCAGTGTGGTAGCAAGAAGGTGGTGGAGAGGTCAGATTCTGGATATATTTGGGAGGTAGAACTAACATAATTTGTGTAACATTGAACATAGGGTGCGAGATAGTAAGAAAGGGTGATTTCAATATTTTTACCAGATGAAACAAAAACACGGAGCTGCCATTATCAGGGAAATGCAGAAGGGAATGGGCCTATAGTTATGAACATTTTCAATCTGAGTTATCTCTTAGCTAACCAAGTGAAAATACTAACTAAGCCATTGATATTCAAATATGAAGTTGAGGAAGAGATTTCAGCTGAAGAAACAAATATGGGTGCCATTTTGAAATCGACATAATTAACTTATTCCTCTCCTCCACCTCCAGATACTGAAGTCATTCTCCTGAAACCAGAATTGAGAAACTTTTTATAGAGAATACATCTCTTCATGAGATAGAACTACATTAGTGCCTACTCTTTCAAGGTTCTTCAGCGATACAGTGGTTTGTTTAAAAACAACAAAAACCCCACACTGATTTCTATACCTTTGGTGGAAATACCTTTGATACAATCTCTGTTTTCACTGAGCTTTTAATTCTCAGCATTTTTTTTTTAATTTAAAGATTGACAACATGTTTCAAATTAGAGATTACATGGTAAAATTTTAGTAACTGGATCCCACCCCAAATGTCTCACTTTCCAAAATCTGCATTAAATTTTCTGCCAACATGAAATGTGCCAATGAACTACAATGTAACTAAACATATCCACCCGGAAAACACTAGACGAAAAGGAGAAAACTCTCCTTGAGTTATTCAAAATAAAGGTCTGTCCTTTCATATCAGCCTCCAATAAATTGTAATGAATTTTTTCAGACAATCTGAGTGTTTTATGAATATATAAACACAGCCCCTTCTTTGGGGCTGATGTTCAAAGTTTGGCATTAGGTTATACACTGTGGCTACTGTTTAAAAGTAAAAAAAGTCATATGGCAGGCTAAGACGCCAAGTTCTTTGTGGCAAACCATTTGACTAACCTCTCTGGGCTAAGAAGAGATGAACTATTCTGACCTACTCTTCATTATAACATCCAGTCTGCTGACTGCTAATAAAGAGCCACAACAGTGGGTGCATATATTCTCGTTAATTGTTAAACCTGCATAATGACATAGCATCTCTCGCCCGAAGCGATCAGCTCCCATCCTGGTGAGAGAGCCAGTACAACAGATCTATCAGTGAACCAGCTTGAGCTGTTGGCTCAGCCTTTAAAAACCAAACCCCATATAGTGTTGTGTGGTTTATATGCTTCTGCATGGATCGCTTTCTTGTTAAGGGATGCCATTTGCCCTCATTTTGTTTTGGGGATTAAAGTAAGAACTAATAATACCTGAATCGGTATCGAAAGAAAGCAGCAGTCTCTCTCCTACTGTTGTCCTATTACACACAAAAAATAGAAATATATCATTAGCATAGGAAGTCCAGCCACACAGGAAACTTTAGGTTTTTCTAATTCATCCTTTTTAAGGGAAAGGCATGAAATCTAATCAAATCTGCATTATTTTGTAAGTTCATATTCCATTCAGTTTTCTTTATACTTTGCACTCTAAATGTTAAAATATCTCTTATGCTTCTCTAAATTATTGTTCTGGATTTTATAAAGTAATAAAACACAACAAAATGCAATAAAAAAAGAAAAAGTATCTTTGTGGGATGCACCGAGGACATATTAAATGTTTATTTAATCATATGTTTATTTTAAATACTTTATGAAATCAATAAATATTTTACCATGATAATGTTCTATCATTGCTGTAGTACTTATCTGAACATGCTCCTGTTTTAAGAAATAGAAGTTGGCTTAGAGAAATAAGAAATAATTTTACTTCGCATAACATATATTGCAGACACAGCAAAGAGTAATGCTGAGTTTGAGCAATTGATTTTAAAACATTTACTTCTCAATGTCTTTTGAAACCATGAAGATAGCTACTTAGTGTTACTTAAAATAAGATGAAAATTAAAGATAAATATTCCCTAGCCCAAGCCAAAACATAAAACAAAAAACCTAACTTAGGAAACCATTAAAAATCAACAAAATTAGACTTGCAAACAGTCTACTAAAACATATGCTAAACTGTTTTTTTACAGAAGTCCTAAATATTCATTGAATTATGATTCGCGGGATTTTAATTTCTACAATGACTGCATTAAGAACGGAAAAAAAGTTGATATGAAAGTAAGGAAACAATAGATCATAAGCTACTATTTGAATTAAGAAAGCCAAAGCATGAACATAATAACCATATCGCACAAATGATCGAGCAAACCTTGAGAGCTATTTCAGGAGAATACTTCATAGGAGAAAGCAGAGTTAAAGTTAGACATGACAACTCAATGAGACCCAAATGTAAATGATAAAACCGTCGACAAAAGCCTTGAAGGGAAACGCTTTCCCCATCGAGGGATGATTTGTACTGGCCTCCAGGTGTAATATCATGTGCACTGATGAGCTGATCAACAGAACAGAACTTCTACCCAGCTGTAATCAAGAGTGATTGATGGTTGGGACAAAAAAGTTGATTATCATGACAAGTTCGCTGATGCAGAGAAAATAAGCCCTGCCTGGGAAATGGATAAAAAACCTGTTAAGAGACTACCTTCTGAAACCTTATTTATAAAGGCATCTGAGAGAAGGTGTAAGTTGTACAGACCGATCTGATATCCCGATAAACCTGGTAAAAATAAATTTTCCCTACCTCCACCTCCACAGATTTCCTATGGAAGGAATTTAAAAGCTCATTTAGGCCCAATAAAGAGTAAACCACATATGCTCAATGTTACCCGGGCAATTCTTAAAAGTTCTCTCTCTGCTTCTCAAAGTATTACTGAAACATCGCAGGTGGACGCAGAAAATTAAACTTGCATAGCACACCAGGCCTCCGTTTACCCTCCGCAGCTCCCTCCTCACAAGGAATAAGCTCCCCAAATGACTGCAACCTTTACCACTATCACATTCAATTAACATCAAAACATAGATTTGGACTGAGACAACAGTTCCCAGAGGCAGTATTTAGCATCTGCAATGAGGTTTGGCAGGCTTGAAAAAGGTGAATCTGGGCCAGAATGGTGGGTGTACAACAGTGTTCTAAAACAGTGGCTAGATTATACAGAGATCTAGAGAGTACGAAGGAAGGCATCCATGTTTTTCAAGTTCTGGTTCTAATGTCATATAAGAAATTCTAGCACCATAATCCTAATGCAGTGTGTAATTTGTAGCATGCCTGGTACAATTTCAATCTCCTGAAGCTCACAGTAAAATCAAATGGCCACTTTTAAACTGGTCATCATAAGAAACTTACTGTGAAGGAGATAAAATGAATGGATATGTTCATCTCATCTATAAGGAAACTTTGGCCCTGTGGACCCTTGAAAAAGGTACAATTACTCTAGTTAATTAATACAGATAATAGGAGTCAATGAAACAGACAACAGATAGCAACTGTTAAGAAAGCCAGGATACAAAGGGCTACAAAACCCAAAATGACAAAAGAATAGCACTAACATAAACTACCTTTTTCTTAAATTCCTTTGCTCTTCTGCCCAGAAACAAATCCCTCTACTGTCCTAGTTTCCAGGGTTATGGCAAAACTGATGGCTTATTAAATGCTGAATAAACTAAAATGAAATATAACAAAAAGGACAAGGGACCTGACAAATACTGACCATAATATATGGAAAGGGATGAACAAATTTCATTTCTGAGACTTTCAACTATTGGTGATCATTAACCCAGTTTCTACATTTAGTTTCCCCAAGTACTGTTAGTGGCCTGTGATAGATTAAGAAGTGCATATACTTGTAAAAAGAGATATAAAATGACTGGTGACATTTATAGTAGATACGCATATCAAGCAATTTCTGGGCAACCAGGTTACATCAAGGATTTTCTATTCCATGGCCAACAAAGGCATCATTAGCCAGTGATGAAGTTACCGGTGTACCCTGAAATCGTCAGGGTATAATCATAATGTTAAAGCTGGGAGTTTTTGAATATACTTTTTTTTTTTCGAAATAACCTAAAAATCAGAGATTGCTACAAGGCAAGGTTTCAAAGTCATGAGAACCTGTTTCAAGGCTGTGCTCGTCTAGTCCCATGTATTTATCTCCCTTTAAAGTCAAGTGAACTTTCATTTTTAGGTTATAGAACAGTTGTTTAGGATATGAATCCTGTATTGCAAAGGGATCAGGCACTGGAAAAAAGGCAACCTAAACTTCTATGCTTTAACAAAATGTAGCAATTATTCTAAATGTCCTCAGTGAAGCTGAAGCGTAGACCATCCTGGAGCCTCCTGTTTCTACCTTAATTTTCTTACGATAGCAATAAAGAAAAATGTTTCTAGTCTTGAGCATTGCTTTCAATTATTTGTTAAAAATTCATCGAGTGATAGCTAAGACTTGTAGAGCTTTCCTAACATTAATAGGCTTTCCTGCTTCATCTTTGGGGCACACACGGACAACTGTCAGTTCGTTTAATTGGAAACACACCTCTTGCGTCGCCACATTCTACCTTCCCCATATTCTGCCCTTTTATGCTTTGCTCATGTTTAGTCCTCTTCTGAAAACTCTGCCTTCAATAGGTGTCGTTGGATGGAACAGACTCTCAGCACAGATTCTCACGCGCTCCTTCAATATTCGGTGCAATCACATCGTCCCTCAAGTGGGACTCAGTTTGGAAATGTGTTTCCACATTCCAGCAATCTGTACTTCTCGCAAGCTAGCAATGAGTGTGTCCACCTTGATTAGCTTCTGTAGTGGGTGTAGAACTTATGTGACCAAATTGCCTCAGTTGCAAACTGTCAGCTGATGCCAGTGCAAATCCCAAAATAAATTTCCCTTGGGGCATGTCACCTGGTATGACAAATAAAAGCACTATGCTGGGACGTAAGGGCTGTTTCCAGCCCCACCAGCTATTTCAACAGCTTAGATATGTTGGACAAGCCAACTCATATTCTGACCTGTGATTTTGCCATCTCGACAATCTCTAAAACGGACGGAATGACTTCTTAGACATCTCGAAGTCCTAACACACAGCAATTCTTTGAGGTGCTCACAGTCCTCTATAGAAATACAAATATCGCTTCGATTACCAAAGGTTATGTAACACATCTACTCATACCTTTAAAAAAAATTTTTTTTTAATGTTTATTTATTTTTAAGAGACAGAGCATGAGCATGAGCGGGAGAGGGACAGAGAAGGAGACACAGGATCCAAAGCAGGCTCCAGGCTCTGAGCTGTCAGCACAGAGCCCAACATGGCACTTAAACCCAAGAAGTGCAGGATCATGACCCGAGCCAAAGTCAATGCTTAACGGACTGAGCCACCCAGGCGTCCCAACATCTACTCAAATCTTAAATCAACTTCTCTTTCTAGAGACAATGCTCAAGTTTGCCATGTCTAGGAGAATCTGATACAAAAGTGAATTTTATTATTTTGTTTTTCTTTGTTTATAAAGGGAAAAAAATAACTAGAGAAATAGGGACTCCTTTACAAAGAGTTCTCTTTTCTCAGTCCCTTACCCTTCATTCCATCCACAGATGAAACTCTGGAATATCAAAGCCTGATTCAGAGAGTCCCAAAATATCCCAATGTTGAAGTTTTCTTTTTAAAAGCCTGCCAAAGAGGCACGATGCTTAACTAGGTGCCTGTGCTCTTGACTGGCTCATTTTCTCCTGAAATCTCTAACAGCCAGACCCAATATTTTTTGCCTGGTCCTTCTGTTCCAAGTTTTGTTTTCTGAGAATTCCTGACAGAGCTGTGGGCTCTATTCAGGAAGTACAAGCTGGTGAGGCTGAGCGATGAGATGGGGCCCAAATGCACACTCAGAGCACAAGCCTTTCAAAAGAGACGTCCCAGGCACTCGTTTCAAATGCAGCCAAACCTACAGTTCATCACCACATGCCCCAGAGCCAGTCTCTCACACGAGGGTGACGCGACAGTGAAACTAAACCTCATCAGGCCCTGGATGTGTCTCCTCTTATAGAAGCTGAATGGCCCTGTCACAGAAGTACTTTTGAAGAAGAAAAAGCACCCAGTAGGAAGGCCACAGTGCTCAGCCCAAACCTCTAAATATCTCTGTGAGTCCTGAAGACTGACAGGAGACACTGTCTTATGAAAGAGACGTTTCAAAGCTGCCTGCAATTTAATTTCTAAGTGGGTCCCCCAGAAAATCCTTTGGGACTTAGCAGCAGCAGCAGCAACAGACTTAAAGAGGTTGAGAACTGCTAATAAAGAAGCTTTGTCACTGACAAGTTGACCCTGTGGTTTTTAAAAGGTAAAAGGTAAAGATTTATGAGGAGTGAGAACCTCAAATCAACACAAAAATACACTAAACACAGGCACTTTCAATGGGGTAGAGCCCTTTAAGTACTTTTCTTGAAGATAGATCTTTTCAAACTCCAGTATTTATTAAGAAATAATTTAACAGGGGTGCCTGGGTGGCTCAGTCGGTTAAGCATCCGACTTCGGCTCAGGTCATGATCTCACAGGCTCAGGTCATGATCTCACAATCTGTGAGTTCGAGCCCCGCATCAGGCTCTGTGCTGACAGGTCAGAGCCTGGAGCCTGCTTGGGATTCTGAGTCTCCCTCTCTCTCTGACCCTCCCCTGCTCATGCTCTGTCTCTGTCTCAAAAATAAATAAAAACACTTAAAAAATTAAAAAAAAGTAATTTAACATTCAGAGAATAAAATAATGATAACCACATTATTCATCCCATAACACAAAAATGAAGTTTCCATTTCATTTGCTATACAGTTTATAATCTGATTGTCTACATGTTCTATTTTATAATTCTTACAACATGGCTAGAAGGGATGGCTATTAATTTTAAATAAGATGATAATGGGTCCTGTAAGTTCAACAAAGAGCCCCAGGACATGTAGCCAACAAAAAAGAAAAAAAAAGGGCAGATCTAGACAAGAGGTTATCTAAATTCTGATCCGATGATTTTCCTACCATCACATCAGCTTCTCTGCTGCATGCTGTACCCCCATGCATACAATTTTATTAACCCTTCTCCTAGGACATGCAATAAAATGCTGAAATCTGAATGAGGCAACAATATCTATGAACTCTGCTGGGCATGTTTTGAGACTGGAGACACTTCCAGAAATAGGCAAGAAATATTCACGAAATTGCATCAAAGGCCTTCAAAATGGAATTTATAATTTAGGACAAAGTATGTGATTTAAAAGCCATAATAAGATAGTCCATGCAACAATTCCTTTTTCCTTTATAAACTTTAAGCATGCTCATAAAGGAAATTTGGAAAATAAAAGTAGAAAGAAGAGTAGTTCTTCAACTCCAGTACAACCACTGTTAGTTTTTTTTTTCTCTCCCTCTAAGCAGTATTTCCTTTTAATATCAACCCCCATAAATAATACAGATATAAATATTTAAAAGGTGTTTCTTAAGATATGATGTTACAAATGTTTAATCATCTAATTTGGTCATTTGATAGGAAAAAAATGTTCCTTTTAGCAACTTCATCATTATATTGCCTCATTTGGTTACAGAAGTTAACACGAAGATATAAATTAAATTCAGATGTATTGCTTAACTCCACTACATTTCTGGGATCTAAAATGTAGAAAAATAATAATGATTTCTATCTTATAATACTGTTGAAAAATATATCAATTATATTGGTCATAATCCCAAGGTTCCCCTTTGAAGGGGTCCAAGAGCTCCAAGGTGGTTTTCCCCTCTGACTTACAAAACAGCCCCTTGACGTAATTGATGCTTGACAGTCCTGAGTCATAAATGACATGTTGCTACTACATTATCTCTCAGTAATTTGCATCTACATTGAAATTTTCACCGTGTTTATGATTAAATTGTGTGACTGAATATGGGTGATGCCATTTGAGTGTACTCACAAGCACTTGTGGGCAAGGCCTCACCCAGGCGTAGATGACCTCTACAACAGCTGTCACATCCAGTTAATTCCAAGAAGGAAGGAGCCCCTATGCCTTCTCTCTGGGAACATGCAGATCTCCAGCCACACCATTACCGTAGGATTGGCTGGAGACTTTGGATGGGCCTGCTACTCCGCCTGGACCAGACAGAGCAGAAACAGTGGATGAGTGTGGACGCTGACTTTGTGTGGCCAGTGACTGGCCAGGTGGCCCTTGTATGTCTCCTATATTCTCTGCATCTCAGTTTCCACATGGGAAATCAGCAAACATTTTCTTCTGTCTCTAACATATTATGAAACATTAGTGTCAAGAGGTTAATCGTAGTGACTCTTAGATGCTATAACCTAATCATTCTTTAGTTTGGGGCCTGAGACCTTACTTTCCACGCTTATACATAGTCATCAAGTAATCATTCTGTCTCGCTAAATAACCTTGTGTCCATACTGGTCCCGCTTAAGTTGCCTTTCAAAGGTACACTTAATAGCTTGCCCAGGCCAATGGCAATTTATGCTTATTTTAAGATGCTGATAAAATAACTGGACAATTTATAATCTTTTGGTCTTTAACTGGGAACTTTTTGCATAACCTCTATGTGTGTTTCATGTAAATGTCAAGAAAAGTTTTTTTCAAAGAAAAAGCCTACGCCAGAAGAAAGCAATCTCATTTAAAGTACATACAGTATGATATGCCATTTAAAAAGATATCTCCAGGGCCAAAAATAGAAAATGTACTGTACAGGAAACAGCAATAGCATAAAACCAAACTCCACAGTTTATAATATGAAGGGTTAAAAGATAAATAAAAGCATAGAGGGAAAGGAAATTGAATTTTCATGATGCGGAGATGAAAAGAAATACAAGCTATTATTTTCATTGGAAAGGGAAGAAGCTTTGAAATGTAAAAAGGTTCATAAGGCAAAAATACTTTCCTATGTGATTAAGGATGCAACCAAGCATACAAGTAAATTACAGTGTTACTTTTTCAGAATAATTCTACGTTTAATAATGGAAATAGGACTATAAATTCCAGATTTACCCGGAAGGAGGAGATGCAGTTGTAATGGGATTATAAAGCCTTTTCCTGGGATTAAAATGGTCAAATGTGAGATGTATCTATATCTCTCTATCTAGAAAACATTTGTATTTTCTCTTAATTTAGAGATTATTTTCTTATATGTGGGTGAATGGATGATAAATACAATTGATCTTGGCATTCAGTATTGAATATTTTATAAAACTGCTATTTATGGACATGACCAGTCAATAGTAAACAAATCTCATATTTCCTGCACATTAGTTTCCCTTATTGACATAATAATGCTATGGAGACATTTTTAAGTCTCTAAGAGTTTCCACTCCTGTATTTCAACTTTGCAATAATTATATTTTGTTTGTAAATCATAGGTAAAATGTTGCTATGTCATTTATAAAACCAATAACATTGGGTCTTCCTGTTTTTGTTAATCTGCAATTTTAAAAATTAACACTGTTTAGAGAATTTATATTTAAGGTTCAAGATAAAAATGTAAAAGCAATGAATTCACATGTGTCCAGTTTATATACAGCAACAAAAGTATACTGGGTAATTACCTGATAAATTCAAGTGGCCATAAAATTCAGTTCAAATCTAAGCCAAACATCTGAATGAGTATCCATGCTAGGCAGAATAATGATATTTAAGTCCTAATCCCTGGAAACTATGAATACGTTTTATTATATGACAAAGGGGGATTAAGTTAGCAGATGGAATTAGGTTGCTAATCAGTTGATTTTATAACAGAGAAATTATCCTGGATTATCCAGATGAATTCATTGTGTTCATCAGGGTCCTTAAACATGGAAGAAGCAGTCAGATAAGTGAAGGTCAGAGTCATTCAATGTGAGAAAGATTCATCTGGTCATTGCTTGCTCTAAAGATGGAAGGGAGTCATGAGCAAAGGAAACAGGGTGACCTCTAGAATCTGGAAAAGAAAGGCAAGGAACTGAATTCTCCCCTGGAGCCTCTAGAAAGAATATAACCCTGCCAACACCTTGCTTATAGCACAGTGAGGCCCATTTCTGACTTTTCCCATCCAGAACTGTAAAATCACGCATTTATGTTTTAAACCACTGTTTGCCATGGTTTGTTACAGCAGCAATAGAAGATAAATGCAGTAACCATCTAGTGAATGATCAAGTCTGCAATTGTGTAATTATGGCCCAGACTGATTAGTCTAACTTCTCCAAATACCTTGGCCATTTTCCTTGGACCACATGTCATGTACATACCTGAAAACAAAACTGTGAAAATGAGAAGCAACTGTCTCCAATAAATACACACTGATTTCTGTATCACCTTGAAACTTCATTAGCAAAATAAATCGCTATTCTCTCATCAAGAAAATAAAACGAGATTACATTTTATAAAACAAGATGACATTTTATAAGAAGAAACTATTATGTTAATGTTAATGCGTACCCAGTAGTAATTCTAAAGACTCCAAATATGACTTTGATAGCCATCTACAGAATTAGGAACATTCAAAACAGAAACAAAAACAAAAACAACAAAGAAAGGAACATTTGTCTTTAAGTTGTGAGTGACCCATAGCTGGAGAGAACCAACTAAAGACCGAGCCTGGATGTGGCAGATGGTTTTCTTAAATTTAGTAGGAGATTGGGTTCAACGAGCTTGAAGTGTCTTTCTGATTCCCAGTTTACAGGAAGTTTACTTAACACAGAGGAAAATATTGACAGTGAAATTGTTGGCAGGAGGAGATATTGAAATAGCCCCCATTAGATGTAAGAAGCTGACAATATGGCTCCTGGGAGACTTTTATATCATTATCTGATCAGTTCCAAAGTGAAATATCGATACAATTTAAGAAGGAAAGAAATCAAGAAAGAGCCACTTAAAATAGCAATTACAGAACTATATGATTCCTTGTTAAATGTTTAGAAATGATCAAAATTGCAACTTTTGAGTTCAGAACTCTAATTTACAAGTCGAGAGGACTCTTTCTTTCTTTCTTTCTTTTTTTACAACAGTTGGAGGAGATTATTACATAACATTTATCAGTTGAAAAGATTTTCTGTTATTAAATTAAACTATGGCAAATGTCTTAAAATTCAAATCCAATCAAAGCACTCAGTATTTAAAAACAAACAACAAAACAAAACAAAAACCCCTAAACCGCTCTTTAAATAAAATGCCATATGTCTAGTATACCCTTTTTTTATATCTACAAATACCATTCAGGTGCTATGCTGGCAATCTACTCTTTTCTAAGCCAACAGAAGAAATATTATAAATCTACCTGATGATTTTAGTATGAGTTCATAAGATAGTAGCAATCCTTAAACAAAATGAAACATCCTCACAGAAGAAAAAAGATGCTTTATTACTGTCATGTCTATTTTCTGTGCCTGATTACTTTGTATGCTCTTCTCACCATCAGAGCCCCTACAGGACCCACTTGCCTAGAAAGATGAAATTTTCGAAAGCCTAACATTCTCCAGAATCCAGATCCGTGTGGTCATCTCCACACCGCACATCAATTTAGGGCAAGATAATGCCAGCTTAGAGGAGTTACTTTACCATCCTCTGTTTGCCTATAGTATCAAAAAGTATTCTATTCCTAGTCCTTCTAAACCAACATTCCTTCTCTTTTCTGTATCTTTCAGCACCAACTCCACACCAAAGCAGGCAGGCAGTATTTGTCACATTGGCCACAGGCCAAAATTAGCTTCACTGTGATGAATCCAGAGATTTTCTGACCCTTAGAAAAGGTATGGAAAGTACAAATAATTCTCTGTGAATAATTTGCAAAAGCACTGGTCAGGTCTCCAAATGTCTCCTTTCTATCATGTTTTCCACGTAAGTTTTATTCATCAGGGGCTCGAGTGCTTTGAGGTCTTTTAGACTCCCTATTAAAATGCTAATACTTCTGGGGTAATAACTTAAGAGCTCTATCACAAATATCATCAAGGACACAAGAGTTGATCTGGAATTGGGAACCACCAAGGCAGGTAAAAACATTTACAAAGCAAAATGTTGGCCTTGAGATACAATTTGGGACCTATCTTACTTCAGAGGAATAGTTTATTAAAAGTCTCGTTGGTCCTAAATTTGACTATTCCCCAAAGGGAAGTGTATTACCTAAAGTCAGCATTCCCAAGAGAGTATAAAATACCATTAAAGTGCAAGTACAAAATATTGTCTATGTGTGATGTTCCCATAGTAAGCAACCAAAAATAATACAATAAACTCTGAAATTAAAGGACGTAAGGAGTTAAAAATATTATCTTTGAATTTTGACATGCTCAGTTACTGAAGAAAAATGTTTAAGGAATCTCTTCTGCAAGATTAGAACAGCATAATACATTTTTTCAGTGAATACTAAATGGTAAACTTACATCAGAATTAAATCTCAACTGGCAAATGTTGCATGATATGATTTGCTTTCTTCGATGAGGAAGAGGAACCCCGAATGTATGATTTATTACAGCTTTCTGAATCGGGTCCATCTGTAATGAGAAAGAAAATACAACAAATAGAAATAAAGCTTGTCAGTTCCATTGGAATGTTGCCTATTTCATTAAAGAGCCAATCTGTACAGCTTGAATCTACTGCTCACATTATAAAAAACATTTTTATTCTAAGAAACAGCATTTCTACTTTCTTGGAAAATAGACAATAAGCTCGAAGCTCAGTATGATAAGAAAATGATAAATGTACCCATTAGAGTTTGCATACTAACTGTTTTTCTCATTTACGATCAACAATTGTCTCAGTTTGATAAACCTAAAATATAATTAAAGGTTTATCAAAACTCAAGTTATTGCAAATGCCAGCAATCTTACACAGTAGTGTGTCTATGCCATTGCCCCAAAAATGGACTTGTGAATAGACTTGGTCAGATGAACAGTTCTGAAATAAATTATGCACCATAATCCAACATTAACCTTATGCTTTGTTCGGTACCTTTTCTATGTTAAGAATGTAGTATATAAATCCTACTTTCTAAGAATTCAAATGTATAGAGCTATCAATTCACTCAACTATCATTTATTGACCATTTAGTATAGATTGCTATTCTATGAACTTATTATTTGAGGCTCAGACAGTCTAGACCAGGTTAGTTATCTTTCTCCATCCCATATTCTCAGGATAGGTCAAGTGCAACCAAACACACAGTATCAGCAATCCAGCTCTGATAAAACTCATCAGCTTTGTCCTACAGTCTACATCAGTGGTTCTCAACTGTTGGAGTCAGATAAAAATTTTGATCTGCTTCTTAATACTTGTGCAATCTCTTTGCTTATCTGTGTCTCCCTGAGGTGGTGATGAGTTTTAACAGTAATAACATGTGAAATTTATTTAGCACAATCAGTGCTAAGCACATTACGAAGTCAATAAATGTTGGCTATTATATTTTCTCTATCACAGCACATGTGAAGATCAAAGTTAACTTGAGTCTCACGCTCCTATGGTCATTGTTGGCACACTATTAATTTCTCACATGACCAAGAAACATTTCCAAATAAACGTTATGCATACAGCCATTACTTCTGTTGAATGCCTGCAAACTTTAGAACTCTTAACCCTCATCAGATATAAAGTTTTTATGATCGTCTCACAATGGATTAAGATGGCTTAGAAATTATTTGACATATACCACAAAGCTAAGAATGTGTCTGTGAAATGATGCTCTAATATTCAGCTTCTGTGATACGTTGTAGTTTGTTGACTGCCCTAAACAAGTCACTGACAAATTCCACATCCTTTTGTGTATTTCAGATTATCAAAACCAGCTCACTCATAGGCTGTCTTCACAGGTAAGTAGGAGGAAGCTTCTGTCTATATAGTCACAATTCCCACTAGGCTACCTAGGCATTCTTAATGTACAGAAAAAATAATAGCACTCAGCATTTATTAAGTGATAGGCTAGGCTTTTTATATATTAAATAGTTACAACGATTAAGAATAACTTAAGGTTTATCTTGATAAAAGGTTTATCTTGACCATTTTGGGGTCACCGGGGTGGTTCATTTGGTTAAGCGTCCAACTCTTCATATTGGCTCAAGTTGTGATCTCATGGTCATGTGCTCAGTGCAGTGCCTGCTTGGGATTCTCTCTCTCCCTCTCTCTCTGCCCCTTTCCCGATCTCATACTCTCTCTCTCTCTCTCACATACACACACACACACACACACACACACACACACACACACTCTCTCTCTCTCTCTCTCTCTCTCTCTCTTTTAAATCAATGAACATTAAAAAATGTATACTTTATTTAAAAAATGTCATAATTTTTATCTTCCATCATCACTTTCCTTTTTTTTATCTGATGTTCATCCTTTCCCATATTCTGGAGGAAACTCAGCTACCCCATGATTTTTCTGGTCATTTCCAGAAATTGTTTAAATTCTAGGATCCCCTCTCTCCTTATTAGTGAATTCTATCATACTTTTTTTTTTCATATCATACTTTCTTTTTAACCAGTTTTATTTTAGGTATAATTTACATATAATAAACTTTAGCAACGTTAAGTGTAGAATTTGATGGGGTTTGGCAAATACGTAAAAGTAGTATTATCACATAGGACATTTCTATTACCTGGAAAAGTTTCCTCCTGCCTCTGTGTGGTCAATAATGACTCCTACTCCCCACCTCTGAAATCACTGGTCTGTTATCTGTTCTTTTTGCCGTTTCTTGAAGTTCATCCAAAGGGAATCATACAGCATGTGGTTTTTTTGGGCTTGACGGCATTTTTTTTTTTTTTTTTTTTTTTTGAGAGACAGCACGCATGAACCTTAAGTAGGTTCCACATCCAGCACGGAGCCGGGCATGAGGCTTGATCTTACGACCATGAGATCATGACCTGAGCCTAACTCAAGACTTGGGCACTGAGCCAACTGAGCCACCCAGGCACCCTGCCCGACAGCTTTCATTCAGTATGATGCTTTTAAGATTCATCCATGTTGTGGCATGCATTATTAGCTTATTCCTTTTATTGCTGAGCAGTATTCCTTTTACACGGATGTGCCACAATGTCTTTATCCATCCGTCAGCTGATGAACATGGGAATTGTTTCCAGTTAATTCTTATTATCTTTTCGAGTCTTAACACACAGTCTAAAGTACATTCCTACATTCAGTTCCGTGTCTTAATCTACACATTAAAAATCAATTTAAAGCTACAGTCTCTTTTGGGGCACCAAGGTGACACGGTTGGTTAAGTGTCTGACTCATGGTCTCAGCTCAGGTCATGATCTCATGGGTTCATGAGCTCGAGCCCCGCAACGGGCTGTGCATTGATGGCCTGGAGCCTGCTTGGGATTCTGTCTCTCATTCTCTCTACCCGTCCTCCCACTTGTGCTCTCTCTCTCAAAATAAATAAACTTAAGAAAAAAAAAAAGGCTACTCTCTCTTTCTTAGCTTAGACCTACAAACATGGTATAAGTTCTTTTTTCTCTCCCTCTCTATACACACACACACATAAACACACACATATATGTACATATATACACACACATATATTTTTTTCTTCAAGTCCCCTACCCCAGCTAATCTTCCAAACCTTCCTCAACCCCATTTCATCCTCCTTTCCTCAGAGCCTAAATGGAAAATGTACAGAGTTTGACAAGCCAGAAGCCACACAAATGTGTGAATCTGGCTGCTTCAACAGCCATCATTCTGTGTCTCAGGATCACTTTTATCCTTGTTTAAACATGCCATCGCAACGCTTCTCTGACAACAATCACAGAGAACACTTGGGGATAATTTCCCTTTCAGCCCAACACCTCAGGAAAAATTAAAAGCGGAAAGAGGTCGCTGACTTAGAGGTAGCTGTTTTATCATATGCTACTGCATCTGTTTGGTGCATAAATGGGGCCCATTCCCATCTGGGGATAAGGTGAATTATGCCTAGAATCCATTTAGGAGTACTGAAGTCCCCTTAGAAGGATACTATAATATAAAAAAATATGGGGCGCCTGGGTGGCTCAGTCGGTTGAGCGTCCGGCTTCGGCTCAGGTCACGATCTCATACTCCGTGAGTTCCAGCCCCTCCTAGGGCTCTGTGCTGACAGCTCGGAGCCTGGAGCCCGCTTCAGATTCTGTGTCTCCCTCTCTCTCTCTGCCCCTCCCCCGCTCATGCTCGCTCTCTCTCTCTCTCTCTCTCTCTCTCTGTCAAAAATAAATAAACATTTAAAAAAATAAATAAATTACACATTTATATTAAAGATGCTCTCTGAAAATGAATAGTGCTGAATTTTTATCATATACTGGTGCACAGCATATTATTTTGGTCTTTCAAGTAACACTGGGGAAGCAGTGACCACATTCCATCCAAATTTGTGTAGGAGGTGTTTTGGAACTAGACATTTAATGTGAATGTGGCAGATTCTCTAGATTTAATTCTTTTGTTTGAATTGAATGATGTTCTGATCACTGTGACTGTAAAATCAAATTTCAAAATGCAAAGTAGAATCTTCTTCTTCAGAGACAATTTTATTTCCCAGTATACTTAAAAAAAAAAAAAACTCCACCGCACTGAATTATATTTCAACGGTGGATTTCACAAACTATAGTTATATCAACAAAAGTAATTATCTTTATCATTTTAGAAATCCAATACAACAAAACGGTGAGTTTAATGCCTTTATTAATGAGCATGAATCCTATTCACCTCTCTAATATATACATCTTTAAGTAAAACCGTCTGTAACAAGGAATCATGAAAGGGTAAAATCTAAATAATAAATAATAATCGGTTCTGTTGTTAGTTAATTAAATGATACCATGGGGCACCTGTGTGGCTCAGCCGGTTGGGCATCTGACTTCAGCTCAGGTCATGATCTCGCGGTTCATGGGTTTGAGCCCCGCTTCCGGCTCTGTGCTGACAGCTCAGAGCATGGAGCCTGTTTCAGATTCTGTGTCTCCCTCTCTCTCTACCCCTCCCCTGCTTATGCTCTGTCTCTCTCTCTCTCAAAATAAACATTAAAAAATTTTTAAAAAAATTAATAAATGATACATGTAAGTAAAAGTCGCATCTATTATCAACAAGCCACTTCAATCATTTTGTCTAAATATACCATTATTCATCATTATAATCAAACATTTTGTTTAACAGGAAGCCTTATGTGTTGGTTCCCCCTCCCCACCATAGGTTGTGATCCGTGAAAACAATGACACCTTATTGTGTGCATGCATTTTATCATGAGGAGTTTTTCTACAAAATCAGTCTCAAGAGACGCCAATGTGTATAGGCAAGAAAAAGGGGTTCTTGGGTAAAATAAACTGCAGGAAACCTCAGTGCTACAGGCTGGACATTCACAGTGCCCAATAAAATATTAAATTCTCCGAGATGACCTACAATAAAAAATCTGTTTTAAATAAGTAATTTCTAAAATAATGTAACCAAAACTTTTGTTTTCTTTGTTTTTAAATTTTAACGTCCTTGTTTAGTGCATACAGTTAAGAAAGTAATGACCTGGGAATAAAATCACCATAAAAATACAAATGAAAACATAAAGCAAAAAGTAAACCAAAAATGTAACAACAAGAAATCAGATCCATAAAAGCTTCAATACATTTCACTTAACTCATGCAGCACTGAATTAAAAACTAAATTAAATGGTAAACTCCACATGATATTTTCATACATATTTATCTAATGTCTAAAGTGGGATTTTTTGATGGCTAAAATTTTCCAAACACATTATCCAACCCCCCCAAACAAGCAAAAGTGAAGAATGATACAGTACCTATTCATATGTGTACCCAAACTCTAGCCTAAAATTCAATTTCAAACTCTGCTAGGGCCTTACTTAAAGCCAAATGAATATGTTTTTCTTCATTTTAGGCTTAAGGATCTTTGCATTTCTATCTCAGGTCTTACTTTTCCCTTCCCTTCCCTCTGGGCATTCTGCCAAATCGATTTGTAAATGAGCATAGAAGGGACAGCCACTGCTCAAGATTCCCTTCTCTAAAATGCCTGTTGTATTTTCTGAGGATGGGGGTTAGCCCTGAGTTTATATTCTCTGCTTTAAAGACTTCCTCTCTTTCTTTTCCTATTATTATTGTGGCTTTCGGTCTTAAAATCAAAGAACAAAAACGCAAATGCCAGAAAGTTTAGAAGTTCAGAAATATAAAGGTTGTCTCTTCCACCTGATATTTCTATGTAACAATGACTGGTAACAATAACTCTAAAGGTGACGCTCACAGGCATTTACTGTGTATTTTTATGTTTATGAGCGCCATTTTTATCCTAACAACTTACTATAAGCTCTCATTGCCCCGTGCCTAACATCACACAACTACTAAGAGGCATAGCCAGCTAAGACATACAACATCTCACTCTGCCCTGCTGTCTCTGGCAGGAACCGACATCAAGCTTTGTGATGTCCTTTGTCCTGGATGTTTGTGACTCTGTAGTATTAGGTGACACTGGGCTGAGGTCCTGGTGGATTTGTTACGTCAACTATGAATTAACAAAATTTGAGCTTATATTACTTCCATTCACATACTAGGAAGCACTAATAAAAAATCCTAATTATCCTAATCCTGCAACAAACTTGTTCATTTGTAAAATTTGCAATGTTGACATTTTGCTTTCACTTTTTAAAATGTTTTGATTTTTTTTTTTTTGAAAGAGAGAGAGAGAGAGAGAGCAGGGTAGGGGCAGAGAGAGAAGGGGACAGAGGATCCGAAGCAGGCTGTGTGCTGGACAGACTGACAGCAGCAAGTCCCATGTGGGGCTCCAACTCATGAACTGGGAGATAATGACCTTAGCCAAAGTAGGAAGCTCAGCCAACTGAGCCACCCAGGCACTGCTTTAACTTTTTTTTTTTTTTAATGTTTATTTTTTTTTTGAGAGAGAAACAGTGTGAGCGGGAGAGGGGCAAGAGAGAGGGACACGTAGAACCCAAAGCAGGCTCCAGGCTCTGAGCTGTGAGCACAGAGCCCCACACAGGGCTCAAACTCACGAACCAGGGGATCAAGACCAGAACCAAAGTCAGATGCTTAAGTGACTGGGCCACCCAGGTGCCCACTTCCCTGCTTTAACTTTTTAAATGGATGTATATACATTTAAAAATGTATATATATTAAGTGTATCTATCACTAAAAGTTTATCTATCGTGAAAATGTTGTTTTTTAACCTGTGCATACTTCCATGTTAATCACCATCCCAATAAACATATAGGACATTTTCAGCAATCTAGAAGGTTCTCAGAATGGAGCCATAAGTTTGGAAGTCCCGATGCCACCTGCACTTCTGACAAACAGGCTACAAATTAGGGGGTCTGATAACTTGCTAGAATGATTAGCAGGACTCAAGAAAATACTATACTTATGGTTAGAGTTTTATTATAAAAGATACAAATCAGGGCTGATGGGGGTTTTGGGGTAATGATGGTGTGGTCTAGAGCTGACAGCCAAGAAAGAATTCTTGAAGAAGTCTTTGGTGCAAAAAGGTGATTTTTATTAAAGCATGGGGACAAGACCCAAGGACAGAAAGAGCAGCACTGGGGTTGGGACCAGTATCTGATTATACACCCTCAGGTTGGGAGGGGTTTAGGGATAGAGTTAAGTCTCTAAGGTATTTTGGAAGCAAGGTTTCCAGGACCTTGAGGGGCTTGGTGTCATTAGAAAAATGCCATTTATTACCATTTAGTAAAACCTCAGTCATGAGACCCTTCAGATGTATATCAGGGGGCCATAAGCTTGGAGTATGATTGCCAGCATATATCTTGGGGGATTTGAGATAAAGGAAGCTTCCAAAGGAATTTTCATATGTTCAGGTGGACTTACAGGATCCTGGGGGTCAGGATAATGTTAAGCCGAGATTCCCTTTTGCCCCTAGCAAAGTGCCATCATCATCAAGGCAGAGGAGCTCCTAGAGGGAGGTCACTCTGCCTATTTCAAGGACTTGTCAGTAGGCTATAGGCAGTAAGGGAATTTAATTTTTCATTTGCCTTAGTTTCCCCATCACCATGGTAAGCACTTAAACCCCTTTCCTTTGTTCTTGGGTAGCCAGGAGTGTCCAAAAAATATCACACATATCCCACCTGGCCGGGGGTGGAGAGGTGCTATTAGCCTGTACTTGCCCTCAGCCTGCCCTATGCTCCCTCATCAGGACCAACCAAATGGAGAGTCCCAAAGGGTGATGTCTGGTAGAATCTTGAACATGGAGCTTCCAGGTCACTTCCCCAAGAAATTGGAATGCATCACCCTTCCCCAAACCCTCACAGCTAAGAAGTAGGCCCAAACCTTGGCGTCTAGAGTTAATATCTATTGAGGTTTCATCACATACACAGGGCCAACTGACTGAATCATTGGCAAAGTGAATGAACTCAATCCCTAGCCCCACTTCCCTTCCTGGAAATCCAGAATGATAAACCCAATCCTCTTTCTGGTTGGCCTTTCTGGTGACCGGCCTCCCTCCAGCCCGAGTCATCTCATTAGCGTAAACCCAGGTGTGATCCAGGGTGTGCATGATTCACAAAGCCACTTACCACTCAGGAAATACCAAGATTCTAGAGCTCCACCTAAAATCTAAACACTGAGGACAAGGAGGCCCAAATTCTTTATTACACAACAGTTGTGCATCTTTACACATATTTTTACACAGCTATAAACATAATATAGAATATTTTCTTTTTTTTTTCATTTAACAATATATCTTAAGAATACTTTCATTTAGCACCAGTTTTCATATTTACCAATTAAATGGTGGCATACTATTTCATTACATGATTGTACCACAATTTATTTAGCCTGTTGTTGGATATTTAGTTTGTCACAATTTAAATAGCACGGCACAGATCATCTGTATTGGTGTCACTTTGTTAAGAACCACAGCATTTTAGAGCTGGGAAGAATCTGAGTGATCGTATTTTGCCTTCTCATTCTATTGACAAGGCCACTAAAGCCCAGAGATGTGAGTACCAGTAGTAGAAAATGCACAACAAACCAATTCTCCACATCCCTGTTCTAGGTTCTTACAGCTGTAACATGTGACAGTGAGTCTAATCCCTCCTCTTTGCACCCCCAAATAGGAAGTAACAAATGGTTAAGATGTAGTCTGAAATGTTGCTGCTCTTATTTGCTAGTTGTTCTTTTTTAATCTTTCTAAGCTTCTATGTCTTTACCTCTAAAATGGAGTGATAATCACATTGGGTTATTTCGAATAATGAACTATATAAAGTGTATACTGAACCTAGCCCTGTGCCTGGGCGTGCAATAAAGGTAACTGCTTCTTCTATTACTATTTTATAGCAATAATAGTGAATATCATCATTCCTTTCCAGAAGCAAAAAAAAACCTAAAAAAAGAGTAGAAAGATACCTTAAAGGGTCCATGTGATCCAAAACCATCCAGAAAAAAAACACATAAATTTAACTACAATCAACCGTGTAATTGAAAAAAATAACAATAGCTAATTTTAAATGAGCACTTAGACGTGTGAGGCATTGTCAATAAGGACTCTATGTCTCATTAAGTCTTTACAGTATCCCTGTAAGGGAGACACTTTGGTTTTTTCCTTTTAATAAATTTAATTTTTTCTATAACAGTTTTAAGTTCACAGCAAAACTGAGCAGAAGGCACAGCAGTAGATACTTTATTTGCTCCCATCTTACATATGAGAATGTTTAGGTACAGAGACATGAAGTTAAGCTCTCACAGGTAGGCAGGTCTAGACTGGTGATCCGAATTCAGGTAGTCTGGCACCACCATTTTCCCAGTTGATAAACACAGTGCTAGATTTTCCTTCACCAGCAAAAGAAAAATACCAATGTCTTTACACATACACACACAGGCGTGGATGGGAGAAAATGTCTGCAACATCCAAATCATCAAAGGTTATTTGAGGAGCTGTAGAAATCACTATGATTTCTAAAAGATAACATACCAAAGCCAAAATGTTCAAGGCATATTAAAAGGCAATTTGTAGAAGAGAAAATCTGAACGGTCACTAAAAAAATAAAATGTATTGGTTATTGTGAAAGTAAAGTTTAAAATAACAAGAAGACAGAAGGCAAAAACAGTCTGACAACATTTCGTACTGACAAGGATTTGGGAAAAGTGCAGAAAAATTTGGCATCACCCAGTAAAACTGAAAATGAACTGAACATATGATCGGAACATTCAAGCTCTGAGAAACTCTGGCTCCTGTGCACTAGAAGATTATTACAAGGAAGTTCCCTGTAGTTTTTTTTGGTATCAGTAAAAACTTTAAAACAACCTAACTAGCCAATAATGAATATTCAAAGAGGTATAAAATAAAATACCATACAGAAGTTACAAGGGATTCATTAAATATTTCTTTATCAGCATGGGGATATAAACAAAATATAATGTGTCAGAATATCTGCAATATGACATCAGAACTTACAAAAAAATCACACATGCATACCCAATAAGTAAAATAAGAAGGAACGATTAGGATAGCATCATTTTATAACTCCTAAAGAAATAATGTGCCCAGGAAATGCCCATTACTTAGCTAATGAACCAAAAGAGACAACCAAATATCAGGTGTCTCTTGAAGAACTACAAAACCCCTTGCAAGGAAGTCATGCTCAAAATAACAAACTTACATCCGATCAAGCCTCTGGATGTAATTACCCATTCTTAGGAAATATAGAGACGTGGGGCACCTGGGTGGCTCAGTCAGTTGAGCATCCGACTTCACCTCAGGGAATGGTCTCACAGTTCATGGGTTCGAGCCCCGAATCAGGCACTGTGCTGACAGCTCAGAGCCTGGAGCCTGCTTCAGATTCTTTCTCTCTCTCTGCCTGTTCCCCACTCACGCTCAGTCTCTCTCTCTCTCAAAAATAAGTCAACAGCAAACAGGAAATACAGGGACAAAAGAACATGGTAAAGGTCTCTACATGGATGGAGAAAGGGGAATATTCATGCATTGTTGGTGAGAATGTAAATTGGTGCAGCCACTGTGAAATACAGTATGGACATTCCTCAAAAAATTAAAAATAGATTACCATATAATTCAATAATTCCACTTTTGACTATTTACCCCCCAAAATGAAAACACTAATTTGAAAAGATATTTGGACTCTTACACTTACTGCAGCATTATTTTTAATAGCTAAGATATGGAAGCAACTTAAGGGTCCATCAATATATAAATAGATAAGGAAGATGTGGTATGTGTGTGTGTATATAATACATACAATATATACCACATCTTTCTTATCTATTATGTACATACATACATCAGCCATATATACATATATATGTATATATTTATCTTATCTATATCTATATATCTATTTATATATTTATATATCTATTTATATACCTTATCTATATATATTTATATATCTTAACTATTTATATACATACACATATCTGCTACAAAAAAGAAGGAAATCTTTCCATTCACAATATTGAGGGTCCTAGAGGTGTTATGCCCAGGAAAATAAGTCAGAGAAAGACAAAGACCATATGTGTTCACTTATATGTGAAATCTAAAAAACAAACAAATGACCAAACAAATGAATGAACAAAAATAGAAACAGATTCATAAATTCAAAGAACAAATTGATGGTTGCCACAGGGGAGGAGGGGGGGCAGGCAACATAGGTGAAGGGGATTAAGAGGCACAAACTTCCAAGTTATAAAATAAATAAGTCATGGGGATGAAAAGTGCAGCAAAGGGAAATAGGATTGTAATAGCGTTGTATGATCACAGATGGTAACTATACTTATGCTGGTGAGCACTGCATACTGTACATAACTGTTGAGTCACTGTATTATACACCTGAAAGTAATGTGTCAGTTAGACTTCAATTATCAAAGGAAAATTCTCCAGGGCACCTGGGTGGCTCAGTCGGTTGAGCATCCGACTCTTGGTTTTGGCTCAGGTCATGATCTCGCGGTTCGTGGTTTCAAGCCCCATGATGGGCTTTATGCTGGCAGTGTGGAGCCTGCTTGTATTCTCTCTCCTCTCTTCCCCTTCCCCGCTCCGTCTTTTTCTCTCAACATAAATCAATAAACTTAAAAAAAAAAAGTCGTCACACTAATGAAATCAATAAATAGCTAGAATGTAATAGGGGAAGACCTATAACTTTAAACATACTTAAGAGACCTAGCAATCAATTATAAACAATGGGTATTACTGGATCAAAATTCCAACAAACTATTTAATAAACATTACAAGACAACAGCGGGGGGAATTGGATATTCACAGTAAGGAATTATTTTTGATTTTTAGTGGTAATAATTGTTGTGTGGCTATGTATTAAATAAGTCATCGCTGGGGCGCCTGGGTGGCTCAGTCGGTTAAGCGTCCGACTTCGGCTCAGGTCATGATCTCGCGGTCCGTGAGTTCGAGCCCCGCGTCGGGCTCTGTGCTGACAGCTCAGAGCCTGGAGCCTGTTTCAGATTCTGTGTCTCCCTCTCTCTCACCCTCCCCCGTTCATGCTCTGTCTGTTTCTGTCTCAAAAATAAATAAACGTTAAAAAAAATTAAAAAAAAAAGTCATCGTTTAGAATACACAGTAAAATATATACTGAGGAAACAATATTATGGCTATGTTTGCTTCAAAATAATTGAGAATATTTGGGGGCTAAGTGAGTGGAGATATAGACGAAGTAAGATTGGTTCTGAGTTGTTAACTACTGAAGCTAGGTATTGGCTATATGAGTTTTTATTATACTGTTCTATTTTTGTACATGCTTGAAATCCACCATAAGATAGACTTAACAATAATCACACACACACACAATCTATAAATGGTTTGTGGACACACAACATGTGTATCTAAGAGCATACCCATGTATACTAGAGTGGAAGGAAGGATGCATACCAAACTCACAACAGTTGTTGTCTTTGGGGATCTTAGAATGTGACTGGGACAGTGGCTCCAGAGGACGAGAGCTACATCCATAACATTTCATTCCTTCTAAAATGTGGAACTAGAAGCAAAAGTGACAAAATATTAACAGCTATAAAATTCTGGGTGAATATGGGTTTCGCTACAGTATTTATCATGCTTTTTACTTACTTTAAAAGATCTACAAGTAAATGTTCACATGCGAATCCCTCAGTAGATCATATGTGAGTGAAAATAAGTTGAGGGATGATGCCTTTATTCTCCTTTCTTTGAAATTTGGGCTGGTAGGGAATTTAACAGGAATACCAATCACCCAAGACTAAGACACAGCTCGCAGCGAGGTATATGGGGGTGCTGAATGGAGATACGCATGAAGTTCCATGGTTTCTCTGCTTTTGCCAAACAGCAAAGGACACACAAGAGTTCATTCAACAAATAAATTCATTCAACTGGAGGTAGCCTTATTCCCATGGATCTCATTAATCAGGCCATGCCCCAATCTTCTGATTTAAATAAAGTAGAAAATATAACACATATAAGTCACATAGGTTCATTAACGGTATAGCCATTTTTCAAAGCAACAACCTTCAATTCTTTTGTATATTCCAGTTTTTTTTGTCTTGAAAACTATTTTCCCCATGCTTTCTAGCTCATCTTTCCCTGACTAACACTTACTCACTTTTCAGGACTCAAATTTTCAGGATACCTGGCTGGCTTCTCTCAAATGGGCTAAGGCTAAGTCCTCCCACTTATCCAGCAAAACACTCCATCATACCATCGATGATATCTCTTAACTTGTTTGTCTCTCCCAACAAAGTCAAGCCAAGGCAGGGGTGGGTCTCCTTGTTCTTTTTCTCAGGAAATTAGTGGAGTGGCTCCCACTTATCATGGGCTCAATGCATGTCTTTTGAGGTGCTAAGTAAACTGAATAATATTGAAACCCAATAAAAAGAACATAATACCAATCTTGGAATGGTATTAACAATAGCAGTGAGAAAACATGGATTTAGGAAACTTTAGGCATTGAAGGTAAAGTAAGCTTATTGGAAGCAAAGTCACAGGAGAAATGATTCCGTGATACAATACGGGATATAGGATATTGACTTGGGGAGTAGAATCTAGAATTACAAGCTAGCACGTAGAATTTGCATATATTTCCATCTAAGCAACAGGGCAATTGTTGATAGGTTCTTTCATCTACTCGTTATGTGCCAACATGAGGCCACCTTTTCACCAGGCATCTTCCTCAGCAAAGGCTAACAGCCATACTGGTGCCCTGATCAGTTAAGGAGAAGATGATTTTCCTCAAAAAAACCAGTACTTGACTTTGATTGAGCAAAGGCATTTGGATGCTCTCCAAGCACTCAAGACATGTCCAAATGTGAGAGATTTCATTGTCAGTAGATCTCTGCCATGGCTCCTTTTCCTAATGTTCTATGAATAGGCTAATAAAGTGAAATCTAAAAAGCTCAAAGTAAATGATGGATTAGCTTGAGGGGATTTTAAGACATTACCTTTCTCAGAATCCTTCGTGATCATGCAAACTGCATTTAACCAATGTATTATGGCCCAGTCATGGAATACACACAGATACACGCATTTTAGGATTTTCAAGTGCAAATATGAAATTGTGACCAATACAATTTCTCAGTCATGGAAGTTCAATCCTGGTTACAACTTTAGAAATTATCTCTTTGTGGTATTTTCAGTGGGTGGGATCTATGTTTCACACATGTTTATATGCCCTGTGGCTCTCATTCCTTTCTGTGGAACTCAAAATATATTTAAAATGTATTGAAACTTCTCAGTTTATAAATGAGAAAAGCTATACCCTAGAGTGGGGGAGGAAGTTGGAGAAAAAAAGGAAGGAAAGGTGATTTTATTCCACTGATGGGCTCCCTTTTTCTGCAATGTTATACTTTTTGCTAGTCAAAAGAATACTAAGTTTGTCTGAAAAGAATGAAAGTTGCCTGATCACACTAATAATGCCCTGTAGAGAAGGTTGCAGGGCTTAATTTAGATGTTTTAAAAACTTTGTTATTAGCATTACAGGGACTTAATTTAACTCAAATGTTTTGATGAGAATCCTGCTTCTGGTGGACTTAAATAGCAAAATCTCTTCCAAAGACAGCAAATGCTTAAGGAGCCTGTCTGTACAGGAAGTCAGGTTTCTCAAGAGACTTTAGGGTTGGTCTCTGAATAAGATTTAAAGTAATTAAACCAAACAACTCCAGAGTTGGGATTCCATTTACATGGAACGCCCCAGAGAGCATGATATTATTGACTGAGCAAGAAAATAAATTCTAGAAATCTATTCTATTACCTGCTGTACTAGAAGTCCACAAACACATCTGGTTCCCAGGCAGGTCACTAAACTATGGGTCAGGTATTGAAATCTGCTGTGCTGTGAGATGAACGGAAAGGTACGGACAAATATACTGTTGCACATAAATTAAACGTGGCTAAATTGAAAGAATTTTCTCTTATTCTGGAAGTATGTCCTTCCTACTTTTCTCTTGAACTCCTTTCTTTTACAGAATCGTGATGCTATCAGATGAATTTATTTATTTATTTATTTATTTATTTATTTATTTATTTATTTATGTAGGTAGGTAGGTAGGTAGTTCTGGCTTGAAAAATTAAAATGTGAAAGTCCTATGCTAATTGGCTTTTTTTAATTTAAACTTTTTTTAATGTCTATTTATTTTTGAGAGAGAGACAGACTGCAAGCAGAGGAGGGGCAGAGAGAGAGGGAGACACAGAATCTGAAGCAGGCTCCATCCAGGCTTTGAGCTGTTAGCACAGAGCCCTATGCAGGGCTTGAACCCGCAAACTGCGAGATCATGACCTGAGCCGAAGTTAGATGCTTAACTGACTGAGCCACCCCGGTGCCCCCAGTTGGCCTTTTAAAATTTTCTTTTTTAATATTTTAACCATGTGTTCATTTCCTGGGGCTGCCATAACGAAATATGGCAAATTTGTTGGCATTATCTCACACTTCTGAGAGCTAAAAGTTCAAAATTGAGGTCTTGGCAAAGCCGTGCTTCCTCTGAGAACTGTAAGGAGAATCTTTCCTGCCTATTCCTAGCTTTCGGTGTTTTCCCATCAATGTTTGGCAATCTTTCACTTATAGATGCCAAGGATTACTATAATCCTCCGCTTTCACACTGCATTCTTCCTATGCGTGTCTGTCTCTGTGTCCAAATTTCCCCTTTACAAGGACACCGGTTATATTGGATTTTGGACCACTCTACTGAACTCACTGTAACCTGATAACCTCTGCACAAATAAGGTCATGTTTTGGGGTCCTGTGGGGCTCAGGCTTCAACATATCTTTCTGAGGGATAATTCAACCCATAATAAATGGAAGGGATAGTGTGAAAATCTAGAAGTCACTGTAAAATTTTACTCAGGCACTAATTCTAGGATTTCTTGGTTAAAGGAAAAGTAAAACTTAAAATCAGTTTCTTTTCTTTTTTCTAGAGGTTTTATTATTATTATTTTTAATGTTTATTTATTTTTGAGCGGGGGAAGGGACAGAGAGAGAGGAGGACAGAGGATCCGAAGTGGGCTCTGTGCTGACAGCAGGGAGCCTGGTGTGGGGCTTGAACTCATGAATCATGAGATCAAGACCCGAGCTACAGTTGGGACACTTAAATGCCTGAGCCACTGAGACACCCTTTAAATTCAGTTTCTTTGTCTTGTTAACATGATCAGTATAAGCCTCAAAGAATGTTGCAATCCCCAAGGATCTGGAAGAAGAAAGAAGTTCCAAGTATTGAAATACACAGAGAGAGGAGAATGGAATTGAAAGAAGGAGTGTAGATCTTTACTAGCAAGCCTGCAAATAATTGAGATGAGGTGTTTCTGAAATGTCACAAAATGAAAGTTATGAGTCTCTAGAAAGTTTAAATAGTGGCACATTAGTATGATCTACGTGATTATCATGATTTTAATTGTTTGGTTAAATTACAAATGACATATATTTATGGGCAGATATCTTGCACTGTATTTTTTTCTTGTTCTTTGTTTGTTTCTTTGTTGACATCACCATTTAATGCTTTTGAGAAAGGATAAAGATGTCTGGGGTCTTTTTACATAAATTCCATCTCCATAGGTAATCTATATGATCTGTTCTAGCATGAAGATGCGAAGATAACACACATATTAAAATGAACCATGTCAGAATATTCCTGCTTGTTTTTATGTTAAGAACATAAATATACATATATGTCTGTGTATATGGATGTTCATGTTTGTGTATGTGTATATACATGCGTGCCATGCATATTATTAAGGTACCAATTTACATACCAGTATTTATCCACCAATTCCCTACATAGTCTCTCGCTACTTGGAACTTGGCATGACTCCATTTATTTTGTCCTGTGTTTGGCTAGACTTGATCATTTCTTGAAATATTCTACACCTCCTTGCACTAAAGTATTCATTCACTAACTTACACACGCTTCCTACCCCTGCCCCCATATGTTTCCTATACACCTGTTTCCCTTAGCCAGTGATATGGAATTCAAGCCACAAAGGAGCATTTTGTATTTGTCAAACGCTGCTTTCCATGAACTAGCACAGGCCCGTATCTCGGATTCATTTCCATTCCTCCCTGCCTCTGATACTATATTCCCTTAATATAGATCTACCGGCAATTTCCTGCCTAATCTAACTGTGGTTTTTGTGTCCTTGTATTTTGTAAGGCTTTTTCCTTCCTTCAACCTTTATGACTTATTTCTTACATGTATAATTCCTGTCTATCACTCCAAATGTCATCTTTTCCAAGAGGAACTCATCTGCTCTCTTAGTATGTAGGGCTAAAGACTCCTCCTCTCAAGTTTAACAACACCCTACACACTCCAGCATCATGTCACACGTTGTCTGCCACTCAAACATTCTGCTTATAGTTCTCCCTTCCCCAAACTGAAAATACTCGTCTTCAAAAAACAGGTGTCTAAGCACAGAAAATGCTCAAGAAAGATTTATTGTTGAAGAAAGCAATTAGATATGTAAAAGTAGCTTATTCTAGCCAACTGTCAATCGCTTTATTTATTTATTTATTTATTTATTTATTTATTTATTTTGTCAATCACTTTTTTAAAAAGCAGCCCAAGATATCACTCTTGATTGAAGGCACACTGTTCAATTGTATAGAAAAATGCACAGTCATCTGAGGCTAATTGTGTTTGAGACTTTGATGTAAATACTCAAAATAAACTGCATGTTGAGAAAGAAAATAATAATATGCCTCTGAAAATGCCTGCCGTATATTGAAGGCACCCATTCTTAGCCCTGGCTATACACACTGAGCATAAGCTGAGGAGCTTGTAAAAGGTACACAGCCAGAGCCCCAACACAAGGGAAATTCTGTCAGTGTTTAAAAGGACCTGTGTGGTGGGTGGCTAAGAAGTACACTTAAAAGCTTGATAACAGAATCAACTTCCTGTGATGAAAATGTTTTCCCCATGTGTTTCCAGGAAACCAATGTCTTCATTTCCATCAACAAATAATTTTTAGCAAAATAATCCTATAAAGGATGTGGTTTTGCCCTCATTTTACAGAAATGGAAACTGAGGAACAGCCAGGAGAATGATCTACCAGGGTAAACTTCATATTCTCAAGGAGCTCCAAGACTGAAATCCAGGTTTATTGAAGTCTAGTGTTCTTCCTACAAATTGCACCGACTCTGACATGTGGAATAACGTAAGAAACTTCTGGACTCAATTTAAAAACTGGAACTGAATTTGGGGTTGTTGGGAATTGGGAAAGGACAGGAAGAAATACACCTTCAAGAAAAAAGAACTGAGAAAAAAAATCACACCAGAACAAAGGCTATCATAAAGTATTTCTAACAATTGAGTTACTTTTATTATGCTGTAGGCTACCTTTTTTATTTTTATTTTTTTAATTTTGAGAGAGACTGAGTGTGAGTGGAGGAGGGGCAGAGGGAGACACAGAATCCAAAACAGACTCCAGACTCTGAGCTGTCAGCACAGAGCCAGACATGGGGCTTGAACCCATGAAACGCAAGATCATGACCTGAGCCGAAGTCAGACACTTAACCGACTAAGTCACCCATGTGCCTCTACTGTTGGCTATTTTTAATCCCCCAAAGTGTTTCTAAAGCACTGATTCACTTCTCTTTCTCTCTTTCTCTACTTTGCCTGTTTTTCACTTCCTGACCTTTTTAAGGATTTAAATTAAAATAACTAATGTAAAGCTGAACTAGTTAAAAGCTTGAATCAGATTCTATGAATTCCAAATGGTTAGCAAGCTGTTCTCAATTGTTAAGATCAAGGAAGGATGAAGACAGGGCTATCTGGTATTCCCAGAAATCCTAAAGATTAAACCAACCTGAACCCAAAGTAAAGGTGATCCAATACCTAAGGGTCTCTCTTAACCATGAAGGTATATTAGATTTTGTTTGCATTTTAAACAATTTTGGTGTCTACCATATAGAAATGTGTATATAAACCTTTGAAAAACAGTGCTGTTGGACTACTGGTGGCCTCTTGCATAAACCACAGCAAAAACTGTACAAACCATAAATTGTAAGAACATAAATTAGGGGTTTGCAAATAAATCTCAGATGTATTCCTGGGAGCAAGCATTGTTGAGAACGATGGATTTAAGAAGTTATTTTGTTAGTTGGAACACTACATTGTGCATTTTGTATTTCCCATGCACTTCTGGCTTTCTTCATAGGGACTCTCTGAATGTATATAATTCTTTTCTATTTTTATTTATTTTCATCAAATAATGCATACATGGTAACAAATCAAATAGTACACCAGACTTTCAGATAAAAAGAAAAATTCTTCCACTCTAACCCTCCCACCCCAGAGGTAAATGTGTGAAATGTTTATTATTATTATTATTACATTAATATTATCACTTTATGCCTGTTGACATCATAGCTCTAAATAACACACTAACATATTTCTATCTCTAGACACTTATAAAGAGGAGAATTTAACATATAGATACCACTGTACTTTTTTTCTTTTCATATTCCTTTCGATAGCCATTCAAAGTTTTCTTACTTTGAATATTCTATTATTTTACAACTACACATAATATTTAGTCCACATTTACCTTTGATTCCATTAACTTGAGTCAGGATCTCAAATTTCCTGCTTGAGTTATTAGTTTTCTTTCATCTTTTTGCCTTCAATTGTCAATTTCCAAATTCTCTCAACTATATTTACCCTTCAAAATGTTCAAAATTTTCTAACTGAAATAGTCTGGCCTCTAATTACAGGCCCATTCTTCCAGGCTTTGTTCAAGGGGAACTTTAAAATTTAAAAGCTAATAAACAACATTACGTTGTAATTACAACATTACCATTGTGTTGGCCTTATCAGTATTTTTGTCTGCTGATTATGTAATGTCATAGGATTCAATTTCTTTTTCTATGATTCCAATGCTTTGAATCTTGGCCTGTTCAAAAGAGACTATTTTAGTTTAGAGAAAAATAGCTTCCACTTTATTATCCATCAAATGATCGAAATTCTGTCCTATTTTTGACTACGACATATACAAACCACACTTTCTTATTGTTTGTTTTATGTCTTTTTCTATAAATGTATTTTACTTTAATTTAGAATGAATTTTCTTCTTTTTGATCAAAACCCATGTTTTTGGCCATATCATCTCATGTTCTCTGTTTTGTTCACACATCATTATACCTACAGGCCCTAATTCCAGACCTTCTCCAACGTCCTGGCTTCCTACTTTTCTCCACTTTATTTTTCTGTGCACATCCATCCACCATCTATCTGGCTTCCAGAAATGTTTAAAACTTTATCTTTTGGAGACCCAAACATGTTCTGGGTCTTTGTTCTTCTGCAGCTTTGTCTTTTTTTTTTTTTTTTTTGTATTTCTTCAGATTTATTTCAAGGAAATCTTAGAAGAAAAGGAATGGTATTTGTATGAACCTTGTCCTGTTTTAGAATAAAACTAGAAGTCATTCCTAAATATGTTTTAAATAGGGGTGCCTGGATGGCTCAGTCGGTTAAGCGTCTGACTTCGGCTCAGGTCATGATCTCGTGATTCATGAGTTCGAGCCCTGCATCAGGCACTGTGCTGACAGCTCAGAGCCTGGAGCCTGTTTCAGATTCTGTGTCTCCATCTCTCTCTCTGCCCCTCCCCCATTCACACTGTCTCTTTCTCAAAAATAAATAAACATTAAACAATTTAAAAATATGTATGTTTTAAATAACAAATCTGAAGAGAGGTAACCTTGGCTCCTAAAAATGTGTACCAGTCCAATATATCTGGTATCAATAAATTATAGTTTGCAGGTAAAGGCTTATTGTTGCTCTATTTGATTATAAAAAGCTACTCCATTTAAATAATTACCCTTCTAAACAAATTTTAATATCAAGAACATGATTTAAGATCATGTCGCTTCCTTTGAGGTCTTCTGGGAACTCTTAGTGAAAGCTGCTTTCCACTACTTCTTAGAATAAGTAATTCCTTCAATCATGAAAATCATACATGACAGCTAAAAATTGCATTTTTCTCCTTCCTCTGTTACTGAATACACCTTGTATTTTAAGTGAACTTTGTAAACCAATTCTCCAGATCTTTCTTCATAACAAGTTACATTTTGTCAAAAAAAAAAATCTTAGCTAAGGAAAAACAAACATAAAAAAAGCAATCACAATGAAGAAAGTGCACAGTACCAAAGACTTCTGCTAATTACCTGGCAAAATAATCTGGCTGCCTGAGCACATCTGGGATGGCAACGTTAAGTCTTAAGGAAAACACATCACAGATTAACTGTCAGGTGGCTAAACTGAATTTTGAACAATTCCAAAACATCAAACAGGAAAATCCCATGCACTGTATGACAGAGCTTGGCAAGAGTTTTTGGAGTCATTTGCACTTTATCATATAAATCTACACATGAGTAAAGTAAGGACAACAAAGGGTTCAAAGCTATGGTGAAGGTGATAGCTGTACAATGGAAAATAAAGAGATGGAATTGGTTTAAAAAAAAAAAAAAAAGGTGTCCTGGAATATAAATCTTGTGGTGCATAGACTTGGGTTGACATTTAGAAATGGTCGCCTACTAATTTTTTGACTTTGGGAAAGAGTACTGGGAGGATTAAGTGAAATAATACATGGGAAGCACTTGAAAGAGAGCCAGGCATGTCATGGATCCACAGTGGTTTTGTGGTTTTCAGACATTATCCTCCTCCAGATATTGAGGGCCAAACAAGTGGAAGAAATAGTAACTTCTATGCTGCTTTTTTCAGTGCTTAAGATCACGCCTGAAATACAGAATCATGAAACAATATGCTGTATTGATCATTGACTGAAAGGTTAGTTAATACTACAACAAACTGCAAGCAATGAATTAAAGACCCACTGGGAAAGATGATCAGTTTGATCAGGTTTTGGGAAGAAACTGAACACACAGACCAAATATCTAGGCTTGCAAAAAGGGTGGTAGTTCACCAGTGTTGGTGAAGTCGCGGTAGTTCACTTGCTTGTGAAGTAGACAAGATGTTTTCTAGATCTCTGCGGACTTTTACGCAAGAAAGGTTTTGTAATTTAACTGTTGGGGCAGGTACAATAATGTAAAATAAATGGTTTTGATCTCTAGAAAAAAAAATTAGAATAGTAAAAGTGAGAAAAACATATAAATGCATTTTAATTCTAATTAGCAAGTGTTGAAATAAAGATATGAGCAAAGTGCCATGGAACAGAAGAAAGGAGACAGTTACTCAATGTGGGGGTGTCCTAGAAGATGTCAGATGAATGGTCATATTTGGGCTGAATGGGCAAGTATTATTTAGATGGAAAAGGGGAAATGGCAATTATGAAAGAAACCACCCCTGCAAAGGCATAGAAGAATGTGATATTGTCAATAACCATTTAAAAATTAGGAATAGGGGCATCAGGGAGGCTCAGGTGGTTAAGCATCCAACTCCTAATTTTGGCTCAGGTCATGATCTCATAGTTCATGAGTTCGAGTCCTACATCAGGCCATGCACTGGCAGCATGGAGCCTGCTTGGGATTCTTTCTCTCTCTCTTGCTCTCTCACTGCCTTTCCCCTGCTCCCTCTTTCTCTCTCTCTTTCTCAAAATAAATAAAGAAACATTAAAAAAACAAAAAGAAATAAAATTTAGGTATAAGTGGAGCACAGTGTGAGTGGAAGTGATGAAAGTACATAACGAGTCCTATGCTGATGAATTTGGGCTTTTGTCCTTTGAGCAACGCTAAGCTCTAAGAAAACATTCAGCTCAAAAGTATACGTAATGATATTTGTATTTTTAGAAAAATAATTTAGACAAGAACCTGAAGGGAGAAAAATCAATCTGGCGTCAGGAAGACAAATCAGGAGACCGTTGCAGTAGTTCAGCAGAAAACACAGGTCAGGTCATAAATCAGCCAGTAGCAACTGGGAGATCGAAGGAGAGTTTGGGTAGATTTTTAAGAGATGCGCTTTAAGTAAGCATTATCTATTTGAAGTCAGTCCCGAGAACGATGGAGTCTTCTCATTTGAGTAAGAGAATGGATAGTGACAACATTAACCATCATATGAATAAAGGAAGAATGGCAGATCTCAGAAAGGTGTGTGCGTAGGTGTGTATGCGGGTACAAAAATTAATGAGTTCATTATGGGGAACATATTACATTTTATGTGCTAACAGCAGGTTTTATACAAGATATGTCATAGATATGTAGGAAATTAGAAAGAAGTCTCAGGAGTTTTAGTGTATTTAGTGTTGAAGTTACAAGTTTAGTAATTCTTGGTGTAACTGCGGAATGAGAGGGGATAATATGGAGTAGACTTTTGAGTAAGATTAGGAGAGATGGGACGACAAAGAGATTTCTGGGGGAGCGCTGGAGGAGAAACAGAGAATGGAACAACGGGGTCTAAGGGGCAAGGGATCTGGAAGGAAGGAATTACCATATAGCCCTATTTCTGTGCAACTTTTGAAGATTTCACCAACAGTAGATTCTATTGCCTCCTTGGATGTCCAATCTTAATGTCCAAAAACTTACAGAGCCTGCATTCTACATGGCAGGGACTGGGACGGAGCACTGTGATACAAACCCAAGATTAAGTCTCTGGTCTCAATAAATGTATCATCCAGAGGTGTAGGGGAAAGCTAGACGTATGTGGAGAAAATGGCAGTACAAGACAATGTTATGGTAATTGCTGGAAAACAGGGTCATAGTTAGAAACACAGGGGAGACACTAATGAATTTTGCTGGGCATGGGTCACAAAAGGCTTCAGAGTGGGAAAAGTTGTAAGTTAAAAGCAAAGTGTTTCTTTAAGCTTTCTCAGTAGTTTTAATTAGGTTTTTCTTTTTAGATGCTCATCTCTTAGCTAAATGGAAATCTTCTGATGAATTATAATTACTAGCTTCTTTCAAAATTTTACCTTCATTCAAAAATCCATGCTATTTTATGATTTAATTTTTAGAATATACAGTGTCAATGCTTAGTTAAAGATAAAGACATCATAATTTAATTGAAGAATAAATGGACAGCTTAACGATGTCTGCAAGAATAATAACAATTTATCAAACGTGTATAACCTTATAAAGATAATTTTAAAAATATATTGAAAGACATTAAAGAAGAACTTAATGAATGAGAGATACATTATATTTATGGATAGAAAAATAATTAAAATGTCTCTGTTCTTTCCAAATCAAACTATGGAGTCAATGCAATGTGAATCAAATAGCTGTGGGTTTTTTTGTGGGACTTGATAGGATAATTCTAAAATTGACATAGGTTAGAAATTATGAAGAATAAACAAAACACCCTTAAAGAATAAGAACATGGAGAGGCCATGTCCTATCAGACAAAAAACCTTATTACAAAGCTATAGACTAAGACAATGATACTCAGCCAGAGAAAAAGAAAGAGAAAAATGAACAGGCCTGAAGTCCATGGAGAGATAACATTTTAAAATGTAATACGCTGATTTATCCATTCATTTAATATGTAGAGTACTGATTATGTGCCAGGCATTTTTCTAGGTGCTGTAAACAAAACAGATAGTAAAGAAAACAATGGTAAACAAAGCAGTCAAAAAGCTTTCTCTTCCTTGTCCTTATGTTATGGTGGGTACATACACAATAAAATAAATAAGACTAGTAAATATCAATTCAAAGAGTCAGAGGAGCGATGGAGAAAAATAAAGCAGAAAAGAGGGATTGAATGTGTTTGGGGGATTGCTGAATGTTAAATGTAAATGGATGTGGTCTTACTCTCTAAGGTCTCAAGTGACTTTAGAGATAAAGCCCAAAGGAGATGAAGAGGGGAGCCCTTCAAGACAGAGGGCAAAGTGAGTGCAAAGGCCCTGAAGTGGGTGGTACCCAAACCAGGTATGTCATTGTTGTGTGCTAGAGAAAGAAATGACTAATCAATGAGTGAGTTGGGACATTTGTTTATTCTCAGGGAAAAAACATAAAATTGGATTCATATCTCATGCAGTACATAAAAACTAATTCCCAGTTAGGTGATAGACTTAAGAATGAAATGACAAATCTTTACCTTTTAGAAGACAAGGGAGAATATTTCAATGGCCTTAAGGTAGAATTTTTTTTTTTAACTTGAGACACAAAGTTTAAGGGGCACTTGGGTGGCTCAGTTGGTTAAGCGTCCAACTCTTGGTTTTGGATCAGGTCATGATCACACAGTTCGTGGGATTGAGCCCCACACTGGGCTTTGCACTGACAGTGCGGAGCCTTCTCTCTCTCCTTCTGCCCCTCCCCAGCTCTCTCAATCTCTCTCTCTCTCTCTCTCTCTATTTTTTTTTTATAAATTTTTTTTAACATTTTATTTATTTTTGAGACAGAGAGAGACAGAGCATGAACGGGGGAGGGGCAGAGAGAGAGGGAGACACAGAATCGGAAGCAGGCTCCAGGCTCTGAGCCATCAGCCCAGAGCCCGATGCGGGGCTCGAACTCACAGACCGCGAGATCGTGACCTGAGCTGAAGTCGGACGCTTAACCGACTGAGCCACCCAGGTGCCCCTCTCTCTCTCTCTAAATAAACATTAAAAAGAAAAAAAAAAGGTTAAAACAACTTTGAAACTAAGAACATTTGTCCATTAAAAGTCTCCTGTAAGGACAGCAAAGTAACAAGTCACAAATCTTATGAAGAATTAACATCTTTGATATATATAAAAAACTTGAAGAATTCAATAAAAAAATCATAACTTAATAGAACATGGACATTTCCCAGAAAGGAAAATTAAACAGTCAGTAAACATATGAAGAACTGACCAACCCTACTAGTAGTGAGGGAAAACTTTTGAATCACAAAATCACTTTAGGATTCTATTATTCACTCAACAAACGGACATAAATTTTTAAAAATGTACAATAGCACCAATCTTTGGTACAGATGTGGAACAAAAAGAACTCTTTCGCATTCACACGGAAGTAAAAGCTTTTGGTTATGATCCTAGTAATATAAGACCTAGCAATCCCATTCCTGAGCAATAGATTCTAGAGATACTATGCAGCAAGAATGTTTATAGTAACAGTGCTTATAATAGCAAGAACAAGGATCCAGATATCCATCGGTAGTAGACTAGACCTATATCCTATGGTCTAGCCATATAATAGATAGACCAGGCAACATAATAAGAGATGAAGGACAGCTAAATGTATCCACATGGATGAATCTCAGATACATGGTACTGAGGAGAAAAACAAATGACAGAGGAGATATATCCATATATATCTTTATGTAGATATATGAATACACTGAGAGAAACAAAGAGTGTTCTGTGATGCAAAAAACAAACAGAACTGAGTAATTATTCAAGAGTATATAAAACAATAGAGAAGAATATGGGAATGATGAATACAAATTTTTGGATAGTGGTTATCTCTGCTGGAGGTTATGATCAGAGAATCAAGGGAAGCAAGAGGATATGATCAGCGGGAGAAAGAACAAATTATCTTAAAGTTAACTATAATGTTCAATTTTTTAAGCTGGATGGGAGGTACATGGTGTTTACACCACAGTGTGCTTCATAATTTACATACATGGCATATATACTTGTAGACACAAATATTCCACTAAAAGAAGCCGAAAGAGAGATTATGAAGAGTTTGTGAAACATTATGAAATGACTGCAATGAACCTTCAAAAATGCACCAGGAAAAAATGAATGACATTGTTTTATTAACTGAATGTTTATCCTGAGAATACTGAAAAATGGCTACCAGGAATTTAAGGTCATTAAAATTAACTAAGTGGAAGCAGTGGTTATTTCTCCGATTTCTGCTTTTTTTTTTTTTTTTTTTTTTCATTTGGTGGTGGGAGAGGATCAGGGAATAGAAGGATTATCACAGTGATGTGCACTGGAGACCCCCTTCCTGACAAAAACCCTCTATAATGGCTATCTATATCTCTACCTAATCAAGAAGAAACAAAACAAAACAAAACCAAAAATGTTCAAATGAATTTGAACTCCATTATATTTTTTAGAAAGTAAATTAAAAATTTATTTATTATTATTTTTTAAAGTTTATTTTTCTTTATTTTGAGAGAGACAGAGCACGAGTGGGAGAGGGGCAGAGAGAGAGGAGACAGAGACCCCAAGCAGGCTCTGGGCTGCCAGCATGGAGCCTGACATGGGGGTCGAACTCACGAAACTGTGAGATCATAACCTGAGCTGAAACCACGAGTCAGACGCTTAACCAACTGAGCCACCCAAGCACCCCTCAAATTTTAAATATATATACAGAATCGTAAAATCACATGTTAGATATGGCAACTCAGAAAAATAAGTATAAAAAATGTTTCTTAAGTTTATGTTCTTTTTAAATTAAATTATAATAAACTAGAATTCCACATTATACATTTGTTTTTCCCTTAAACATCTCCTTCCCTCTTCAATAAACAAAACTAACACGATGTTCTCTTTTAACTAACTAAAAGGAAATGTGTCTATTCTTATAGTACTTAAATACCTCTTGGGGAGAAGGTGAAAACACTGAATAGGTATGGAAGTAAAACAAAGTGACAGAAATTTAATATATTTCCAAAATCATTGTTCACCTTTAATGAGCTGATTACATGATTAAATATTATGATAATGTTCCGTTTTGAAAGCCAACAATATTAAGTCCAACAGGAACTCACTAGGTTAAATTAACTAGTGAGTTAAATTAACTCACTAGGTACTTGTAACTATTTACTATGTCGTCCTCACGTAGAGACAACACACAGATGGAATTACTTTAGTATGTATTAGCCTAGTCTTAGGGTCGCACCCTGATCCCTGATTTTCCACTTCCCTGCCTGGGAAATCACAAAAGCATCATTTACTCTACCCACAAGCCTTTTTCTCACTGTATCCTGTTTTTAACTTCCTTCAGAACACTAGTTCTTTCTAGCTATAATTCTGATTCCAATATCAAACCTAGAAATCTTTCAGATCAATGATTTCCATGCCTCTGGTATTCCACTATACTTCCATTACATTTTTTCTTAAAAATTCCCATCACAGATCAACCAAACATCTGAGTTTTTAGCTCTTTCGGTTACGACTGTTTATTTTTACCAGCTGCCGAGTCTGATCCCCTTTCAAGCAGCAACTCCTAACTCTTACTAGTGGTGAGATGTTAGACAAGTTAATTCACCTCTTTAAGTCTGAATATTTATAATTAAGGTAATAACATGTGACATACGTTGGGGGAGATCAAGTGAGATTATATTTGCAAAGGACTTTAGCATATTATCTGGCACATAAATTCTCATAATTATCACTTCTGATTATTAGTAGTTATCTTGACTTATCTGAGACAAATGAAACTCTCATGTAGATTTTCTGCTTTGTTTCCACACTTACTACTTCTCTATAAATTCTATTACAAGATGCTGTTTCTCTGCCTACCCCTTAAATGACACCATTCTCCAGTATCCCATTTGCATTCTAGCTGATGACTTATTTATCTATTATGATTTACAAGGACACTACTTTAAAAATTATAAACAAACATTAGGAGAAAGAAGTTAATGATTGCCACAGATGGCAATATATTAATGTGTCTTGTATTTCTCTCTTCTCTCTGTATCCTCTCTGTTAGGATTTATACTTTCTTATAAAGCCTTCCATCTTTCATAATCTTGTCTTCATGGCAAAACACAATTAATTATTGAATTAAGTCTAATTTTCTGTTCTTTGAGAAAAAGCAAAAACTTAAAAAAAAATACATCTGCAGTAAAGCTTTGGTTGGCTCAAATTCTTGTTCTCAGATCAGATCTTTTCAGATGGGAAAGGAATGGCAACTTCTATTTTAAGATTTCGAATCCCAGCAACAGGTACCTTTCAAGAATAAAACCTATTCCATTTTCTTCTAAGTAGAAAGCAGTTAGAATCTGTCAATCAAAGTACAAAACTTCCACAAGGGAAAAGCATTCTAGAACATAAAGCCATTCATTGATCTAAATCAAATGAAAAGGTAGATCTCTTAGGCAGGCGCTTTTCTTAATGTGCTCTGTTCCCTATACTGGCTAAGGGACAACAAAGGCTAAAATACGGCCTGCACAGCAAGCTGCTGATGGGGAAATGCACATCTTTGCATGGTCTCAGAGTATCCTCGCACAAAGCCCACCACCAGGACATTCAACACCCTCGGTCAGAGTGCCTTTCTCCCGCTGCAGTGAAGCATGTTTCCAGTTACTTCCAGCTACTCCTGCTCAGATCTCTCAACCCAATTCTACTTTGCATTTTGTAGTGGGGACTCTGGATATATCTCTTTAAAGAAGGACTGAGGGACCAGTGGCTCGGGTGTGGTGACCAAGGGTCTGGCTTGTCTCCATCCTTCCCTACCTGTCCTGGCTCCAATGCCCGCGATATTAGCAATATTTCTGGTTTCCCCTTTCCTTGTCTCACTTCCCAGACAAACCTCCTGTCTTGCTCTCTTCACCCTCACACTAGACCCAGCTCTGGGCCAAAGCACCCAAAAACAACTTCCGAAATGTAAATGAGGCTTATGCCATCTTGTGTGGACAAAGTTCTATTTTTCTTTCTCCACGAGTTTAACTGAAAAGAAGGTTAGGGAAGGGGCACCTAAGTAAAGCAGAGCTATTTGCCATTTCTGTCTCTTGGCATTTAGTAGCATATCTTTCTTTCTATACACAGTCCCCACACCACTCCAAAAATAGGTGCATGTGCGCACCATGTACACACGATGCATTTTAAAAACATGAAAGGAAGGGCGCTCGGTCGGTTAAGCGTCCGACTTCGGCTCAGGTCATGATCTCGCGGTCCGTGAGTTCGAGCCCCATGTCCGGCTCTGTGCTGACAGCTCAGAGCCTGGAGCCTGTTTCAGGTTCTGTGTCTCCCTCTCCCTCTGACCCTCCCCTGTTCATGCTCTCTCTCTGTCTCAAAAATAAATAAATGTTAAAAAAATAAATAAAAATAAAAACATGAAAGGAGCTTATGTTTGCTTCTAGATCCCTAGTTATATATTATAAACTTTGTTGAAAATTACATTGGGTAACAGGAATATGTGATCTGATACTACTGACAATGAAAACAGAGGCCAAAAGATAAGCTAATCCCAGAAAACTGTAGAAAAAAAGGAAAAGAGAAGTTTTTTTATAATTACTTATTTTGAGAGAGAGAGAGAGAGAGAGGAGAGAGAGAAAAGGGGAGGGGTAGAGAGAGAGAGAGAGAGAGAGAGAGAGAGAGAGAGAGAATCCCAAGCAGCCTCCGTGCATGATGCACGGCGCCCCACACGGGGTTCCATCTCGCAACAGCGAGATCACAACCTGAGCTGATATCAAGAGTCAGAGATTCAACCAACTGAGCCACACAGGCACCCAAAAACATTATTTTTATTTTATAATTTTTATTTTACAGAGAGAGAGAGTTTGTGAACACTCCGTTAATATCTGTTAAGTGAAAGAAAGTACTACATGAATGACCAATATCAAAGAACAGAAAATAGAAAAATTAGTAATTTATCACACACACACACATACAGCTTATTAGCTGTCCAAATCTCTTTTTATTTTTATCTATTTTTATTTTAGAGAGATAGAGCATGCGAGGGGGAGTGAAGGGCAGAAGGAGCACGCGCGAGAGAGAAAAGATGTGTTTTAAAAGGAGAAAACAAAAGTGCCAGGGCAGTGGCCACAGCCAAGAGGATTTCTAAGGGGTTTATCCTGCCACTGAAGACCAACTCCCACTACTGCTTACTGTCCAAATCTGGCTTCCCAGTTTGGAGCTTAACGTCAGGAAAAATGACATGGAATAGTTAAAATGGTTTAACTCCAAGAAGGCAGAAGGTAGATAAGTTTTCACTAGAGTTGCTGTCCCGGAAGAACCTTGGTAATGGGAGATTAGATGCAAATCTAGCAGCTTGGGCTTCTGCATGATGCAGTGGGTTCGTTCAGGCAACGCCCAAAAGTTGTTCTTTTATCAACGAAGTCCACGAGGGTTTCTGTGTAATACATCATGCCAGAACTGCCAAAACCATCTAGTTATTCTGAAGTGTGTAATTCCCTGCTAGATTTCCCGCGACTGTAACATCTTTATGAAAGTGTGGGATGCCAAATAGGAACAGAGCTAGCTAACAGAGAAAGTCTGCGCATCTTTGTTTGGAACAGACCTGTCTCAGGTCTGGTTTCCCACAAGCAGACTCTAAGATAAAGATCACCCGGTATGAGTGATTTTTAATGACCTGATCCTAAGAGAGACCAGTAAACTTATGCGGAAGAACAGAGAGAAGGCAGAAGACTTAATCAATGGTGTGATGTCAGGCAATGCCTGCGGAGAACGGCTTCCGCCTGATCCTACGGGGCTGTCCAGAGTGTGGGGTTAGCCACCGTTTGTCCTGACTTGAGGTGAGGAAGCTCGGCTTACGTATTCTCACATCTGTCAATCATCGTTAAAGGCCTATCTTAAATTTCCAGAGGATTTTGGTTTACTGCCCGGGTTGGCATTGTGGGCAGTAGTAGCCCAACGGCAAACTGTTGGAAGCAAAAGCATACCAAATGTGAGAAGGGCACACAGATACAGCCAAGGCGGTCAAGGTGATACGGGTGGGTAATGGACAGTATCCACAACAGGCCCTTTAAGCAGCCATGACAGAGTCCGGAAATTTTAAGCTTAGTGATCGGTCTGACATGAATAAAAACTGAAGAAAAATATAAGCCAAGCCTAAATTGGAGGATTATTTTTAGACTACTCCATCTATTTAATCCTCTGTTCATTTATAATGACATTTTGATGCTGTAGCCATAAATAACAGAAAGAAGATACAAGGGGCGCCTGGGTGGCTTAGTCAGTTAAGCATCCGACTTCGGCTCAGGTCATGATCTCGCAGTTCGTGCGTTCAAGCCCCGCATCAGGCTCTGTGCTGACAGCTCAGAGCCTGGAGCCTCTTCAGAGTCTGTGACTTTCTTTCTCTCTCTGTCCCTCCCCAACTCACACTCTGTCTCTCTCTGTCTCTCAAAAATAAGATAAACATTAAAAAAATTTAAAACAAAGAAAGAAGATGCAAAATAAACTCAGGACCTAGGATACAATTGTTTTCTACAATGAGCTGTTGAGCCATAATGATAATTGCCCACATGGTTTTAAAAATGCATGGACATATACACACACCTGTGTATCAATCTATCAATACAATATAAAATTAAACTGCTTATTTGCTACCACAGGTAAATCCAACAGTTAAATGTTCTAACATTTCATAACCAGTATTAAATAGTCAAGTGATTGTGACACTCTCTGGTTCAAGCTTAAAAATACACATTTGTCTTAACAGAACTTAGACCAGAAGGAACCCTGAAAAACACGGGTGTCAGAGCTCACATACCCCAGGGCAACTGTGAGTTCCATCAGATAGGCACATACGTGGACCTCAGCCAATATTTCTCCCAGCAACAAGAATATAGCACCTGTGTAAGCTTGGTTCTTTGTTGTTCCAGGGCCTATCAATGCCTATAGTGGTCAATCTTCATAGACTCTCCTAGTAGTGAGACTTATCACCTTTGTTCAGTTCTTTGCTTCATCTTCCAAGCCCTTTTATTTGTGTACACGTCTTCACCTTAGCACTTCACTTCAAGACAGGAACCCATATATATAAATATAAAACAGGAAAACAGAGTACCTACGATGTGACCAATATTGAATACCAGACCACCTCTAGAAATTGGAATGCACCAACCCTCAGTTTCCAATTCTTTAGTTTCTCTTCTGTTCCAGGACTCTATATTCAGTAGGATCCACTTTATGGGAGCCCTTGCTTACTATAGAGAAACACGTTATTCTCAGCCGATCACATTTTACCAACCAAAGTGATTTTTAAGCAGCAGAAATAATGACAAAGCTCCCCTAGTGAAATAAACTAAAGTCTGAAATACAAAACATAGAGACATTCTTTATGAAGTAAAGAAGTAAAGTAAAGAAGTAAAGCATGAATATCTTAGAGTGATCTTTCATAAATACCAATATATATCAAACATCAGCCCCAATCCTTCATTCCATAGTGGTTTTCCACCAAAACCCTCCACAATATGTAACTGCACACTGACTCTCTTCTAAAAACACTAATCTAGAGGCCTAAGTATCAATGCAATTTCATAATGCAAAGGTGTTTTCGTTTTTCAAAGAACTAGCAATCTGACAGCCTTGACTGAAATACAATGAACATTGTACCGCACAAGTTCACAGAAACTCTTTCCCAATCATGTTTTAATTAAAAGAAAAGATGACATAGGAAGGAAAGTTATTCAAAGTAGTTCTGAATTTCAGTTTCAGCAGCTGCAAGAAGGGGAGAGGGTAATTTGAATGAGAGTAATTTACTGCCAAATGCTTCAATAATTTTATAACAAAATTAAGAGGATAAATAAAAATCACAAAGCAAACATCAGATAGTCACAAACCACCCTATTCGGTATACAGAGCTGCAAAGCATTAGAAGGATAGGGACTTAGTATTCTTGGGAGAGTCCTAGTCTCATCTTCAAATAGTCTACAAGCTGTGTGACACAGTCAGAAGACAAATTTTTCAGTAGTCCAACATCCTCCGATTTTTTGAGGTGATGCTAGGAGGGAAGAGAAGCCAACACAATCAGAGGTGCATTTGTAAGTTGTTTTCATTTCTCTCTGTGCTTGTGAGGAATGAATACTCGCCACCTTCCCCTTTTCTTTTTTCTTCACAGTTAAGAAATACAGAGAAAGTTAGTGAAAAAGGGGGTGTCACTTTATGATATATCTCCCATTTCTAGAGCCCAAAACAACTAATTCAGCCAAAGAATGTAGCCCTCTGCTAATGCATTCTGAGTTGCAGATTTCACTCTTACTATGGCTATGCTGGTTTCCCCTATGTTTTTGTGGGTGTCAAATACTAACAGCAGCCTTGATGCTGGATAATATTATACCTAATAGATGGAATATTTTAAGAGTTGAAAAAAAAATATTGACTAGTGACCTAAAAACAAGGCATTTTATTTATTTATTTTTGAGACAGAGAGAGACAGAGCATGAACGGGGGAGGGTCAGAGAGAGGGAGACACGGAATCTGAAACAGGCTCCAGGCTCTGAGCTGTCAGCACAGAGCCTGACGCGGGGCTCGAACTCACGGACCGCGAGATCATGACCTGAGCCGAAGTCGGCCGCTTAACCGACTGAGCCACCCAGGTGCCCCCAAGGCATTTTAATTAAATAGGGTTTGCTTTAAAAATGAAGCAATGTTTCAGTTCAAGGTTTAATCAACTAGTTATAATTTATAACCTAATTAATTAGTGGTTTCATTTTCTTTTCTAGTGGGAACACTCACAGACGTTATTTTCAAGTAGTGTTATCAAGCGACTCAAGAAGGCCTGCAATTCACACTGCACTGATATTTATTAAATGAAAGAAGCAAACGTCCTGCAGCTGTCTGTGGGCTAGAAACTGTGTTATTAAAGAAGGGTTGGGGGAGGATCTAAAGAAAAATGAGACATCAACTCTCTTCCCATAAAACTTAGAATACACGCAGAGTAACAACAATGTGCAAATAAAATGACACAGGAGTTCAGAAGGTAGGAAGAGAGAATGAGAGAAGAAGGAGTAAAGAGGGGAAGTAAAGAAGGAAGATTCAGTGGAAAACAGCTTTAAAGCTTAGGACTGACAGTTGAGTAAGGCCATAAAAATGAAAGAGTGTGGTGAGAGGCACATCGGACAAACCAACTATGCCGCAGAATCGAAGGAATGGAAAAGGCATGGAGGTTACAAAGCACTGGGTAGAGAGAGCTGATAAAATGTAGGGGAGGTGATAAAGCGTAGGGTAGGGATAGATGATAAGGTGTGGGTAGGGGTAGGTGATAAACATATGAAGGTTATTGGGAGACGAGCACACCAAAGACCTGGCATGTGGTTTTGAATGGGTGGGAAATGGCAAACTGTCCTTGCAAACTGTAATCCAACATTCATGTGGACAGCTGGTTGAACAGGAAGTAAAGAGAGGACTCAGAAACCTGAGATGTCTGAACAGAGATCCAGGGGACATTTAACAAGGGATGAAAAACAAAAGGTGAAATGAAAGGACTGTTGAAACTTCCAAAAAGAAGAATGGATGGAATTCGTTAAGATATGTACTGATCCACACGCCATCTTACAGAAAACCGACTTTATAGAACACCTGCTACCAAATACATCTGTAATAATTCCGAGGGGGCTGAATTATTTATAAAACAAGATAACCATGAGAGTCTTAGAGAAAGAAGTATTGGAAATAGTGATTTTTTTCATCCTTTTCAAACAGTATTTATAAGGGTACGTTTAGCTTAATATTTATATGGATAAAATTATGCATATACATCTCATTTCTAAATTATTTTCAAAGAATTCTAGACTTAAAAGACTGTTTCAAAAAAGTAAGGACAGCAGGAGAGAATCACATACACATAGCTTTTAGCCTAATGGGAGAAAAACCCATAGTAAAAATTTTAGAGAACGCAGAAGCATTTTACGCTTGGTCATTAAGGAGGAAATTTAGGAGAAAGAACTGGCAAGCACTACATAGCATATTCCCAACTGGATCATTTATATGTGAACAAACAATATAACTGGCCCAAATACTATAATTGGATTTAATGACAGTGAAGCAATGTCATTACTCAAAACTGACTGCAGAAAGTGAGATTTCTGTCCAACAGACAAGAGGCTAGAGTCTCAGATAATTTCTGTTGATTTGGATCCTGAAAGAAAAAAAAAAAATCTCAAGCATCAATTTACGCCTTTAACTAATTTACGAATATATGAGCTTATGTGCTTTAGTTTACAGCACAAATTAGGTACTATGACTTAGGTAAACTACATAAGTATTTGGCGACTTGAAAAAGGAATGCAAATTTCTGATATAAAACACCTGGGGTCACCAGAATTTCTCCTGGCCTCTCAGGCCAACACAGATCTATTTCATTTCAAAACTATATATTTATTCAACTTCTTTAACGATTCCAGAAATGTTCACTATGTTCTCTAATGCTCAGAAAAATCTTACATAGGGATTATCTACATGGCTGACCTCAATGGAACAAGGCGTCCTTGAGTCTACTAGCCATGTCTAAAATGATTTCCAATGTCATATTTATCAAAATGGCTGAAAAGAACTCCACTAAAAAAGGCAGTGATTTCCAAATGAACTTCAATTACTTTCTAACTGGGGTCACATATAAACTTTTCTACAGAAGGTCACTGAAAAGTCAATGCTGGTTTCCATCGCAGGCTGGCTCTGTTTTTTACAGACAAACATTCAGCCTGTTTACAACAAACCAGAGGGCAAGCCATTTTATGGGTTTGGTTAAAATAGTGTTACTCCATATGTGAGAATGAGAAAATTGAGAAAGGATTCTGGAAAGGATTCTTTCAGGGGTAAGTATGATGCTTGCAAATACAAAACACTGAACGCACATTTATTGAATGGGTGAGTTACATGTGATATCAAAAGATAAAAGCATTAAACATTAGGAATTTGCATTTTATAATTTTAAAACCAGTTTTTTCCTAAGTTGCCTACGTATTTCCTCCAAGGTTTACAAAGGAGATAATTTCTCCAGGTGAACTAGAATGGCTACTATTTGTTGAAAATCGGTCATATGCTAAGCCTTTTGCTGACTATAATGTTGATCTATTGTACACATCTAAAGTTCTGTGTTATTATTCCTGTTTTGCAGATGCTCAGAGAGGTTATTTACTTAAAGTCACAGGGTACGTAGAACACATATTTAAGGCTGATCAAAAAGTAGTTGAAAGAAAATAAAATCTGAGGTGTTTTTTTTTCTAACAGTAGAGAATATCTATTTTAAAATGTACTCGTGCCTTTCTCCATTTAAAAATTTTTCCAAACAAGGCCATCTAACCTAATTTTGCTTTTCTTTCCAGATGATCACAATTGTATTGATTAATATCAGTTATAAAAAAGTCACCTGATATAAAGTCAATCGTGCCCAAATGATATACCAATTTTAAAAATGGCAAATTATTGATTCCAATATGCCTTACTTTTAAAGTAAAATTTAAAAATATTAATTTCATAATACACTACATTATATTTACTCATAGGACATATAATATAAATACATAACAATCCTTTGTTTTACTACTTTTGTAAAGAAAAAGTAAAAACAAGGTAATCAAATAAAATTTTCTAGCCAAATATATTTGAATTATTGTTTTGGATAAGTCTGAACTAACACTATGATCCCTATGCAGCATATTGCTAAATAATCAAGGGTTTAAGATAGTAAAAGATAACAGACATATTAAATTCTTAAGAAACTTGAATTTCTAAGGGGGTTGGCACAATTTCTAAATTGAATATTTGACAGTCAAATAACAAAGTATTATTTTATGGAATCACAACAATTCAAATGGAAGGTGAAATAACTCTATTGTAAGATGGGAAATAAATAAATTTCTGCCCCTTTCTCCTTTAATTTTATCACCTGAAAAAAGTCAATGAACATAAGAACCAGAATGAAAATCTTTATACGAGATAACGCAAATATGGAGCAAAGTGAAAAAAGATGAATTCTAAAGACTTCAAGAGAGAACAACAACAACAAAATCTCATTTACCCCTCAGAGTCATTGAATCAGGAATTTGGGACACCAAGTATCTTGAGAGTGACACTTAGGGCTATAAAAGCAGTGGGTGCTTTGTAAGGAGTGGTTAGATCCACAGGTCCTGCCACCATTTTCTATTTCATGCTCACTTTTGATCCATAGGTGTGGCAAGCAAGAAGTATAGTCTTGGAAATGGTCAAACACAGTAGCCATTTGGGGTGGAGTGACTAAATGGGAGTTGAGTAAAGGTCAGTAAAATAACTGGTAAAATTTCCCAGTTCCCTTCTTCCTTCTAACATCTAGAATTGTGCTGTCCAATATGGCAGCCACTAGCCAGATGTGGCTACTGAAATGAAACAATAGCAAGATCCAGTTCCTCAACTGTACCTTCCAAGGGCTGAAATGCTACATTTGGCTAATGGTTACTATTCTAGACAGCTCAGTATAGAACATGCACATCATCATAGAATAGACAGATTGGACAACATTAAAGAAAGGAGCAATCTATCTTACAGTTACCAGAGTGAAGATTAAATGATGCCTCTCAAAACATCTAAAAGCCCCAGAACAAGACCTATAATCTTTAACATTTAGAGTCTTCTAGTGAAAAATAGCTCTGTCATATCACCCTGCATTGCTGATCCTACCACCATTCATGCACAACATCACATCTGTCTTTTCTAAAACTGATGATGATAAAACATTCAAGAAAACCTTCCAAAATAGAAGACAGAGACCTAAATAAAACGCGTGCATGCACACACACACACACACACACACACACACACACACACAATATGAAGAAGAAACAGGAACAGTTGCAAGCGAAAGAAAAAAGAAATGCATGCTAGATAACAAATACATTCATTAATAAACTTACAAGAAGATGCTGTTAAAAAGGAATATTCGAATGCAAAAAAACTCTAAGAAATTTTAAATGTGAAAATATATATGTAAAATGTAGCAGAAAATTGTATAAACTCAAGAAAATATCTTCAAAATTAAAAACAAAAACAAAAACTAAACCAAAAGTATGAAAAATAGGTGAAAAGTTCAGAAAATTAAATAGAGAAAATTAACCTAGAGAGCCCACATCTGACTAATGGGAATTCAAAAAGAAAAAAAGAAAAAAAGAAAATCCTCAGAAAATTTGCAAAGAAAGTTATAGTAGAAGTCCAGGAAATACTAGTTTTCTGTTGTTAATTTTTAGGAGAATCTTATCATTATTACTTTAACTGTGTATGTGAATAACCCTTGATAAAAATTTAATAATTATTATATGAAGACCCTAAAACAATTTTATAAAAGAGAGTAGAATCCATATATTCCATTGGATGCATGATGAAGTTACTCACAAAGCACATATTTGAGTTCATTTCCTGATGGCCAACCCAAAAGATTTTTCACTTTAGAAACCAGAAGATAAACTATAGGCCAAGACAGATCTGAATTCTTCCTGCTGACTCATTTACATCAATGAAGTAAAACATTCAAAACCTCAAGACAAAAACAAAAACAAAAAACTAACCCCCCCAAACCTCCAGCTAATGAGACCATTTGTGCAAATTCATTAGCATGAATACTTCCAATTGATTAGCACAAAGTGTTACAAAGAAACCTCAAGAGCAAAAAGTAACATGTAAGATTAGAGACTGTTCTCCCAAGATGGAGAAAACCCCTGGGGAGCAGGCACCAGGGAGTTAAGCAAAGCATCTGGCCTCCTTTACAAATGAGCATCTCTTAAAAAGCAACATCTTCTAGTACTTCCAAACCTGGATTAGAGCAAGTGCTTCCCTTTTATAAGGCTGCTAAATGTGAAATCAGTTAAGGAAAGCAAAAGTTAATGCTAAGTATTTGTAGACTATGACTGTTGTTTTGTAAACAAAAGATGCCATCACTTTTGCTCCCAAGCATCTAAAGATGCTCTGCTCCCTATCAAGCCAGCTGCATCTCATTATGAATGGAAGACACATTTGACCCCTGAAATGATTGTAGCTGTCCCTTCCTTCGGGAAGTTTGAGCTGATCAACTCATACTGCAGTGGTAAAGTAATCCAACTAATGGTACCCAGACATCCTTACATGTCTCCATTTGGAGCACTTAGCACAATATTGTAATGATCTCTTCACCTGGTCCCTATTCTCCACGATACTTTATTTTCAGAGAGAATTAGGAACCAGGCTATCTTACTCCTTGTTGTACACAGAGCTGCTAAGAAACTGTTGCACACCATGGCTGGTGCACAAAAATTGAAGGAAAGAGTGAAGAAATGGAAAATGAAGAAATAAACAGAACTCTTCATTTTAGAGATGAGGAAATAACAGTACTACAGATGCAAACACTAGCCCAGAATAGGTTAATAGCGAAAACAGGAGCAGAACTAAGATCTCCAGTTTCCTTGCTTATTACTTTTATGAAGTATTAAAACAACTCATTAGCCCACATTGAGAAGCCACCAAAAGATGATTATAACTTTCTCCTCCATTACTTATCTTCCCCTTCTCTTACACCTCTGGACAAAAAGGTCTGTTTATTGCTCAGATAATCCCAGTTTACCACCCCCCCCCACCCCCACTTCTGTTTTTGATGCCTCGGTTGATGCCAGGAATTCTCTGTCTTTATCTTTATCCAAAAACAACTATCATTCAGGGTTCAGCTTAAATGCCATCACTTTCAATTACAAAACTAAACAAGAAATTAGATAAAACACTGTACACTTTCTTTTTTTTTTTAATTTTTTTAACTTTTTTTTATTCTTATTTTTGAGACAGAGAGAGACAGAGCATGAATGGGGGAGGGTCAGAGAGAGGGAGACACAGAATCTGAAACAGGCTCCGAGCTCTGAGCTGTCAGCACAGAGCCCAACGCGGGGTTTGAACTCACGGACCGTCAGAACATGACCTGAGCTGAAGTCGGCCGCCTAACCGACTGAGCCACCCAGGCGCCCCTGTACACTTTGTATATACCAAGCAGTACAGGAGACAAAAAGATGAATAATGGCCTCTCTTAAAGAAGCGGACCATTTACTTAGACTGATAATATCTAGGGTTTGGTAAGAGGTTGAGACAAACCCCTTTGACACACTGTTGGTAGGGATGCAACGGTTTTGTTTTATTCCTGGGGGAATGTCTTTCTAAATTAAGGGTACCTGTCCCCTCAAACCTGACAATTTTGTTTCTCATAATTTCTCAAAAAGATACTCCCCTATATATGTTCAAACTCTTATGTACATTAATGACGATGGCAGTTTTTCTAAGATTCTGAAACCAGTAAAACAATTGTTCAATTATAGGATGTTGGTAAGAATATTGTATTATATCTATATAGATAATATGTGTGAACAAGAATGAGCTAGTTGTCTACAAGCTAATATAGAAAAAAAACTCAAACGTAAGTTGTGAAGACAGCAAAGTACAGAACTATATGTCTAATAGGATTCCATTTGTTTAAAACTACCTACACAAACATGTGTTTGTATACATTGAAATTTATCAAAGTACACTGAGAAAGTCCAAGTAGTGATCATATGTCTCAAGGATGAAGGATTAGAGGTACTGGGGTGGGAATTCATCTTTCTTTATTTTCTTTTTTCTTTTAGAGAGACAGAGCAGGAGGGTGGGGCAGAGAGAAAGAAAGAGAATCTTAAGCAGGCTCCATGCTCCGCATATAGCCAGACAGGGGACTTGATCCCATGACTCTGGGATTATGACTTGAGTCAAAATCAAGAGTCAGACGCTCAACCGAATGAACCACCCGGGCTCCTTCTTTTTTTTTTTTTCAATATTTGAATTTTTTAAATCTATACACAGTTATCATATTCATAATTACTTATTTTCTTAAAGAACTTTTTAAAAAGTCTGGATATTTACATAGTTGATGGGATAGTGGTATGAATACTGGGGAAAGATTAAATGAGATTCTGATATTTTACACAGGCCTTGAAAGGTAGTAAGTGTGTCAGTAGACAGACGTGGTGGAAGGATTCTTTACAGAGAGTGAACAGCACGTGGCAAGTATGCATGGCCATGTGATTTGCTCTCGCCCCTGAAATGCGAGTGGAAGTGACCTGTGTCCTATCCAGGCCGAGGAAGTGAAAGCCCTGAGTAACGTGGTTCAATCACAGAGAGGGACTTGTGCCAAGTTGAATGGAGATGGAACAAGATGTGGAATAACTGCAAGACACTGAGAACAGCTGCTCAGTTGTGTCATGTGAATCCTCGAGAGCGAAAAATAAACTTTCACTGCAAAGCCATTGAGATGCAGAGCTGTCTGTTACTAGAGTCAAACCCACCCTGCCTGATGCGGACAATATCAGCAGAGGAAATAACATTACACATAAGGAAAGGTTTTAAAAATGGAGGTGTGTGTTTATAATGGTGAGTGTCTGCTACGTGTGTAGGTGGACAGGTGGGGGATGCTCAGAAAGTCACCTGAATTTGAAAGGTAAATGAAACGGACTGCCCAAATGAACAGTTACATTTGATTTTCTTGGAGTTAGTAAGTTGCTGAAAGTTTTCCTGTTGCTTGGCTTTTTGTTTTTGTGTTAAGCTACAAAGGAACATGATCAACATTCAGGACTATCAGTTACTACTCAGGAAAACTAGCCTGACAGTGTTATGCTACGAAAAATGCCTAGTTTTGGATACGCAAGAGGGGTATTCGGCAACCAAGAGAGAAAAGAGTAAGAGAAAAGTGAGAGTATTTTGTGTTCTAGAATCCAAGGACAAAGGAAGGTGAGCTGGGTGGTTCACAGTATAAAACCCAAGGAGATGAAATAAGGTAAAGCCTGAGAACTGAGTGATTCTGGTGATTAACCGATAAACTTCGAGAAAGTAATTAGCAGAGTCAGGTGGAAAGAAACTGGGTTGTATGGTTATGAGCAGTGAGTAGGTGGTAAGGAAATGGGGTCACTTAGTGTAGGAAACTCTCTGAAAAACATGCAAAGAGAAGGAAAGAAATGAGAACAGCTTGAAGAATTTTTTAAGTGAAAAAAAGTTATTTTTCCCCCAAATGTAGCTATTTATTGAGATAGGGAAGGTAATGAAATACCTGGGGCCATAGAAGAGTCAGGGTAGGAGGGTAGGAGGAGCATTAATGGCCCATACATGGTGACGATGGGTAAAATCACATGCACAGGTGCAAAGAGCAACCCTAAGGATACTTTCCACTGGAGCAGGAAGCATGAGAAAGGGGGCGAAACCCTGGCAAGTTTCTGAAGCGAAGAAGAGCAAGCTCGCAGGGAGATTCACCTTAGACCTAGCACTTCTCAGTGGAGGAAACAAAAGGTATGCCCTTGTCAGCAGAATGTGGAGGCTGCAAGCAATTTAGAAGTGAGAGTACTGCAGTGTGGGAGTTGAGGACATTGCGTTTCCAGGAACAGACAGCGAGTTGGGAAGGAAGAAGCATAAGGGCTTGTGAGCCCTGCTAGGGGCTCAGATGCAAAGAGAAAGGATTTGTACTGGGCACAATAGAGCTATCTGGTAAATGTCTCCAGTTAGGTACAGTCGCCCGGGACGGAGTGGAGACAACAGAACTGGGGTCTCCTTGGGCTTCAACTGAAGTAGAAGAGTAAGGCAAAGGGACAGATCATAGCTTGTCTATCACTGAACTTTCTAAATGATGGCGGAGGTGTGAATCAGAGCTTGTCTCTCAGGGAATTTTCCAAATGCCAGTGACAGATGTCAGAGCCAGGGTAGGAAATTACAAGTGTGTCTATCACAGGTGATGGCCCCAGACAAAAGGAGGGGTAGCTTTTCCAGGTCACAGAAAGAAAAGAGATCTTGCCCTCTTCAGATGTCTTTCAACATTTTTGCCTGACTCACTCCCCTGGCATTTATAACCTTCCCATGGTTCAATTTCTTCATCTCTAAAATGGATAAAATAGCAGTATCCATAGGGTTAATATGAAGACTAATTGCCATTGTCTCATTTAATCAGTATTAGCATCTGGTGAATTAGGCATTGTCATTAACTGCAAGGTTATAGATGAAAAAACTGAAAGATTCTTACCTTGATCTTTAACGATTTCATCAAAATATTTGAACCTAGGGTACCTAGGGGGCTGTCGGTTAAGTGGCTGATCTCACCTCAGATCATGATTTCATGGTTCGTGAGTTCGAACCCCACATTGAGCTCTCTGCTATCAGCGTGGTGCCCTCTTGGGATCCTCTGCCTCCCTCTCTCTCTGCCCCTCCCCCAGTCACTTGCACACATGTGGACTCTCTCTTTCTCAAAAATAAACATTAAAAAAATTTAAAAAGTCTGAACATAAGCACTTCACAGTAACAGCTCACTCAACATTATCCAACATTTAACAAATCAAACGCAAAAAGATTCATGCACATTGCATATAGGAAAGCCACATCATGCACACCCTAGCATGTGCAGCCTGGACCAGATATTGTCTTTTGACCATCTCCATCTAGTCTCTGACTTCCTCTTACCCCCTCAGTTCCCTCGGGGGCTCACTCTCCATCACCTGGACCCCTTCCCCCCGAATTCTGGTTGTGTTTGGTCCATAGAGGCACCAACAGAACCAAGGGATGGTGGTGAGAAAGGTCAGTGTAAATCTTCCCCAGCTCTCTCCAAAGGCTCATACCTCTCTGACAGTAACTGCTTCTCTTTAATACCGTGGCTGAAGCCCTGTGGCCTCTCTGCACAGCCCGGATCTTCTGGGCTCCAGTATCATTACTCCTTCCCTTGCCCCTTCACGCCCAGGAGTGGCCACAATTTCACCTCTGGGAGCATCATACACAAGAACACATACACAAGAACATGCTGGTTCTTCCAGAACTGCCCTCACCTCTGAGCACAGTCCTTTGATGAATTCCATTAAACCCTGTTGAGTAGATATTTTTCCTATCGGTACCCTGACTGATTCACAGAGTATATACGAAGTGCCATTTATTTTAGGTACAAAATGGGACACCAATAATAACTTTTAGATCCGTAGGTGACTTTAGAATGCATTTGAAATAGATGAAAAGACTGAGGGCTGGAGAAGTAAATTGGATCCCAGCTCTAAAGTGAGTAAGAGTGAAATGGAGAAGGGCTGGTCTCCTGACTCCCAGAACAGACAATCTGTGCTCTGTCATGTGGCCTCCCTCACAGGGGGACCTGAACTGGAAAACAAAAGGGTTTGATTAGAGGAAGCAGCTGCAAGACAGTGACTGTGGCTTCTATTAAATAAATTCCACCGTCAAACCTTTCCACCCCATTGTAAGAAGAGACCTACCATCTCTCTCCATGGAGATAATTAGGATTTAACCTCTGTGTCAGAGGCAGAAAGCTGCTAGCTTTCAAAAAGAGATGTTACTTAAGGGTCAAACCTATTTTCTTCTGATCAATTCTACTGCAAATGGATGAAGCTCTTACACCTGCCTCTTGTTTTGGGGTGTGAGATGGGGTATCTTGTTCTCTCTCCCTCTCCTGCATACTTATGGCAAATCACGGATTACCAGGCAAAATTGAGAACTTATACACACACACACACACACACACACACACACACACACAAAGTACATACAAACATATACACAAAGTCTTTAAAAACTAAAATGAAATTATTCAGTTAAATCTATAATAAAGAATGATAAACATTTATTTGTTGTTTAGTTGGGGAAACTTCTGCATTAGTAACTTTTTTGCATTATACAATAAATGAAGATGACATGTATTATTGTTGCTTAATAAGTGACAAAAATGAAGCATATTGAAATTAATAAAGTCAGGGCGCCTGGGTGGCTCAGTCAGTTGAGCGTCCGACTTCAGCCCAGGTCATGATCTCGCGGTCCATGGATTCGAGCCCCACGTCGGGCTCTGTGCTGACAGCTCGGAGCCCGGAGCCTGTTTGGGATTCTGTGTCTCCCTCTCTTTCTGACCCTCCCCTGTTCATGCTCTGTCTCTCTCTGTCTCAAAAATAAATAAACATTAAAAAAATTAAAAAAAAAGAAATTAATAAAGTCAGCCTAAGTTGGCACAGCTTAGTGAGTAGAAAACTGCAAATTTGAGTCTAGGCTTCCTATATAAGCAGGGCACACTCTCCATTTTCTGGTCCTTTATAATCAATACCATTATCACATTGATCCACAGAAGATAACTTTATTGATAAGGCCAAACGATATCCTCTGCCAATCACTTCTTTCCAGTCCCCACATCTTCTTGGAATACTTGTTGACCCTCTAGTTCATAATGGGACAGCACCCGCTCTAGTCGGATCCCATTCTCTCTTATGGGAATTTAGTTTTGTGTCCTGAAGATACTGGTTTAAGCCCTGTTGGGGGTTAAATGGGAACACCCTGTGGGAGCATGAGCTGGAGGCCCTGTGCATGTTGGACCAAAGGGAACTAGCTAAAGAGAGAACAAATGCGTATCTCCAGAGAGAAACAAAGATGATTGGCCACTTAGTTCTGGTGAGAGAGAGAGAGAGACAGAGAAAGAGAAATAGAACTCCCTGATGGCTGTCTTGTCTCATCCCTTTAAGAGATCGGATGCTCAGTCCTGCCTTGAGTTCCGTGAGATGTCCATTGATTTTTTTCAGTAAATTACCTCTTCCTTTAATTTACATAAGCAAGTTTGAATAGTATTGTATTACTTGCAACCAAGTGACCCATAATGAAAAACTATAATGTTTTCCCTGATAATTATGTATGTCTCTTAGAAACACTGCCATGAATTCTGAGTGTTGCTGGTTATTAAACCATAAGCATTAGTGGAATGTCGGATAACTAAAAATGTAGAATTAACAGATAGTGCTTAAAAGTGCGGGCTCTGGATTCAGAATGCCTAGGTTCAAACCTTTACACAAGCGTAACATGAAACAAGTTATTTTTGACCTATTTTGCTTCTGCTTCCTCTGTTGTAGAATATAGAAAATAAAAGAATTTACCTGAAAAGGTTGTTATGAAAATAAGTAATATATGGAGGGCAATTACCACAGTAACTGACCCAAAGAAGAGCTTAAACAAAAGTCAGTTGTTGTTTTTGTTGTTATTTTTACTCTGATCATCTCCACAGCTACTTTTCCCTCTCTTACTCTGCAGATAAAGTTTCATTTTGGGTTTCATGTAGAAGCATCAAAATTCCATTTACAAATGAAAGTAGTTCCAAATCCAGTTTGCAATAAAACCAAGGTCTGCCATAGCCATTAGTATTAACATTTATAGTCCTTCCTTTATCTTTGTTTAAATTTCCAATAAGTTTCATTCATTCTCATAAGAATGGGTTGGGATTATGAGACTTCACTGAAACAGGCAGGAAAAATCTTTTTAAACATCTTAGCAATGGTAATTCAGACAACCGTGGGATATAATCAGATACCTAATATGAAAATAATTGTGCCATCTTTCATAAACGTAAATCACTGCCAACCACTTTCTTGAGGAGTTACTCTGGGTTGTTTTCCCAGCTGTGCTAAATAGAATTGTGCCGAATAATTTCATTTGATCTGTCCCGCATCCCAAAGCTGGTGTTTTCAGAAGAAAAAGGTTAGAGGAAGAGTAAAGCCCACACTCCACGATGAGTAAAACTGACTTGTCCACACAGGGATTTACTTACCACATTAGCCTCATTAACACACAGCTCTAACCAATTGAGCTAAATAATTAGGGTCAGCTATAGATAGAATTACCATTAATTGTTTTCAGATTTCAATCTCTGGGCCTTTCATTCCAGAATCACTAATTAAAACAGGGAAGAAAAAAGTGAGCAGAAGTATGGAGTGAATTTATGCTTCATAATCATCTATTACCAAGCCAAATGGCTCATTTGTGGAGAATGCTATCCAAATCAGGTTTTCCAGCAGTAAATATTTAAATTCTAGGCACTTGAGAAAAATGTTGCTAAATAAATTCGAGACATCACTGTTTTGTCTAGTTAACATGTCTTCCCATCCTTCTTATGGGAATAGTTCTATCCACCCGCTAACCATTGTAGACTCACGAACTGCTCTGAGCCTCTTAGAGGAGCTTGCCATGCAGTGCTCATACTCATTGGTCTGAGGTGTCAGAAAAGAAGCTAAGAGAGGATGTGTTCTTGACACTCTGGTCTTGGAACTGTTCATAGATAAGCTTAATTGGCTCGCAGCCACACAAAGACAAATGAAACCCTCGTGCAGAGGGCAAAGAGGTGAGATGTAGGGAAAGATGAATAGAGAGGCCTAATGGCATTTGAATCCCTTCTTCTATCCCTCGCTTTACTCTTAACATTCACATTTACACAGGCTAATAAACTTCCCATTTTTCTTAAACTAATCTAACCTGGGTTCCTGTCACTTGCAATCAAAATGTCTTGATTAGTAAGCCACTACACCAGGATTACTTTCTTTAAATATTGTTGAAGCTTGCTTCATTTCAAAGACCTTAGAATTACAGGGGCAATTTGAGCAGTAGTCGTGTCTACAAAAAACATATATAATATGCGTTAATGTAGAAAATATGTCTTTACAAAGGCCTCATAGGAAACTTACAGGAGATTGTATTATAACAAAGGACAGGCATCTATATAAGAATGCAAATATCCATACATTACTGGATTAAAGAATAAAGCATGACAATGATGTTTCTATGAGTTCTTACAATATGTCTGCCACGGATATAAGCACTTCACATCTATCATCACATTTCATTCCACAATAGCTCTGTTAGGGTGAATTCGTTATCTACTGATGTACAACAATTTAACTACAAACTCAGCGGCTTAAAACAACATGCATTTATTATCTGACAGCTTCTGTGGGCAGGAGTTCAGACACAGCTTAGCTAGGTCTTTTGCAAGACTGCAAGCAAGGGGTCAGCCTGGGATGCAGCCTCATGTGGGGCATAAATGGGGAAGAATCACTGCTTTCCTGACTTGGCTGCTGGCTGCAGTCAGTTCCTTGGGGCTGTTAAACTGGGCCTCAGTCCCGCTGGATGTTGGCAGCATGAGGCTGCCCCAAGTACCTCGTTATGGGGATCTCTCTATAAGCAACCCATTAACACGGCAACCTGCTTTTTCAAAGCCAGTAAGAGAGAAAAATAGGAGTATATATTAGCATTTCCCATATGACACATGAGGAGGTTGGGGCGTTTCTTACCAGAGAAGTTGAGGTGCAGAGTTATATTTCAAATCCAGGCAGCCTGTTTCTACTATTCAACTCTTTATGGAAAAAAGAAAAACTATGTATGGTAAGATCAGTATCAGTCTCAGACCTGATGTTCACTAGCTGTGTGAGCTGGGACACAGCTTAACCTCTCCGATCTTCATTTTATTTTCCTTCTCTAAGGCAGAAATGATCAATAAAAACATTTTTATACTTTCTGAAAGTATAAGAATATGGTATCAAAAATATTACCCCATATCCCTATGATATAGAACGAAAACATCCCACTGCTTTCTGCAGTAGTGATACCACGTCCAGCCTTGTTAGGCAGACGGAAATAAAGATAAAAGTATCTGCAGACGACGTGATGCTTCACTATCACCAAGACATGATACTTGAGAACACTGACAGCAGGAGAGATGGGTTTGCAAAAATTCACTCACATTTTTTTGCTTGCCGTGCCATGCGATACTTCTATAACCGTTAGACTTCAAGAAACGCCTTTGGTAATAATAGATGGGAAAATGAAGGAAATCCACATCTAGTGAGCAGCTACTGAAAGTTACCATTGTCCTAGGTAGTTTATTGATGTTATTTCATTTAACTTTCAAGAAGTTCTGTGAAAGAGTCATTTTTAACTCTCTTTTCAGATTCAAAAACTAAGAATCAAGGAGGCTGTGTAACTTTTTCCATGTAGAATTTAAACCCAAGATTTCTTCACGTTGGACAAATAGGAAAAAATATATATTTAAGTGTGTGTGTATATATATATATATATATACACACACACACACACATACACACACACACACACACACATGCACTACATCATGGTGGAATTCACTCATTTTTTCAGTTACCAAATCACCAAGGAGTAATTGAGCTTTTATATCAGTCACAAATACACAAAAGGAATGAAAAGTCAGATTAAATGTCACAGTATTTTGATACAGAAACCATGAGTGGGGACTCAAAAGACATCTATCCTCATCTGGCTGTACAGCTAACTCACCATGTGTCTAAGTTAACTGATTTAAATTCTATAGTCCAAGCCTCAGTTTCTTCTCTATAAACATTGTACCAATCCCCTCTGCTACAAAGCAGTAACTGGGATCAAATTACTTAAATAAAGCACTATAAATATAAGATATTGTTACAGTCTTGGGCAAACACAATCTTGATCCATTTAGTTTTAGGTAATAGTCAAAAAACAAACATGTTCATGTCATATCTTCTTTCACCAGAGTACTTAAGAACACTGTGTACTCAGGGCACTTGTGTGCTTAACGCAGTTGGTTAAGCTCTGACTTTGGCTCAGGTCATGATCTCACAGTTTGTGAGTTGGAGCCTTGCGTCAGGCTCTCTGCTGACAGCTCAGAGAGTCTGGAGCCTGCTTCAGATTCTGTGCCTCCTCACCTTCTGCCCCTCCCCCACTCACACTCAGTCTCTCTCTCTCTAAAAAATAATAAACATTAAAAAAAGAACACTCTGTATCCAAGATAACAACTTTGGGGGCACCTGGGTGGCTCAGTCTGTTAAGTGTCCAACTTTGGCTCAGGTCATGATCTCCCAGTTTGTGAGTTGGAGAGAGGGAGGCACAGAATCTGAAGCAGGCTCCAGGCTCTGAGCTGTCAGCACAGGGCCTGACGTGGGGCTTAAACCCACGGACCACGAGATCACGACCTGAGCCGAAGTCGGACGCTTAACCAACTGAGCCACCCAGGCATCCCTATATTGTAATTTTCTTTTTTTTTTTTAATTTTTTTTAACGTTTATTTATTTTTGAGACAGACCCTGAACGGGGGAGGGTCAGAGAGAGAGGGAGACACAGAATCTGAAACAGGCTCCAGGCTCTGAGCTGTCAGCACAGAGCCCAATGCGGGGCTTGAACTCACGAACTGCGAGATCATGACCTGAGCCAAAGTCGGACGCTTAACCGACTGAGCCACCCAGGCGCCCCTATAATTTTCAATGAAGAGGACTAAAGAAACAAAATCATTCTTTCCTCTAGTTTGGTTGACTAAGTTTTTCAAATAATAGTTTTTGAACAGTTTTTCCTTCAACTTCAAAACAACTCACCTTTGGTAGTATAAGGTCAACTTTTAGGATAGTTGTCAAATTTGGGACACTTCTATCTAGTTTTTTCTGTATTTGAGCTATACAATTGAGAGGTAGCTTCCATAGAGCAGTTTCTGGTTCTGTACATTTCAAACCTCAGTCCTTCTTTGTGGGACACATACCTTTAGTTTCAGGCTCTTTAGAACTGGTTCATATTGAGATCTAAACTCTGACCTGACATTTCTGCTATTACTCTGTGCGTTACGGGTAAGGAAACCTAACATCTCGTGAAGTTTTGTCAAGAAGACCCTTACTGAACTTTCCAATGTTGTAATTACATACATTCTGTTCTTTATTCATTAAATGGCCCTTAAACTCTTGAAGCAATACATACACAGACTTGTATTATCAGATGGGGACAGCGTGAGAATACTGAGGTTGGAAGTTGAAGCCAAGCATGTGAATGAGTCATAGAATGCCTGCTCTGTGAGGAAACGGACACACTGGTTCCTCAGCTCATTTCCATGCATGCAAACATCCACGGTTAGTTGAGCAATCAGTCCCTGCCCCTATATCTCGCTGGACGTAGAAGCCACCTCTATTAGTTTGGAGAGACAAACTACTCAAACAATTAGACTCCAAACATAACAATGACTCAGGCACATGGAAGGGTTTTTTTTTTAAGTAATTTCTACACCCAACATGGGGTTCAAACTCATAACCCAGAGATCAAGAGTCTCATCTCTTCTGACTGAACCAGCCAGGTCCCCTAGGGAAGGTTTATTTATTGTGCATAAGACATTGTAGGGAGGGTGAGCAGGTCTGATGTGAGACTCTCACACATGTGGTCACTCAGGGACCCTGGATGACAAAGGTTCTACTTGCTTTTTTTTTTTTTAGTGCTTATTTATTTTTGAGACAGAGAGCGTGAGAAGGGGAGGGGCAGAGAGAGAGGGAGACGCAGAACCTGAAGCAGGCTCCAGGCTCTGAGCTGTCAGCACAGAAGCCAATGCGGGGCTCAAACTCACTAATCCATGAGATCATGAACTGAGCCGATGTTGGACGCCCAACCGACTGAGCCATCCAGGCACCCCTGGTTCTACCACCTTTAACATGCAGTTTCCAAGGTCCCTGTATTAGTCTGCTAGGGCTATCATTAAAAATAAACAAACAACCAAAAAAAAAAAAAAAGTCCACAGAGTGGATGGCTTAAACAACAGAAATTTGATTTCTCACAGTTCTGGAGGCTAGAAGTCCATGATCAAAGTGTCGACAGGTTAGGTTTCTCCTGGGTCCTCTCTCCTTGACTTTCAGGCGGCCACCTTCTTGCTGTGTCCTTACATGGCCTTCCCTCTATATGTCATCCCTAGTGCCTCTGTGTGTCCTAATCTCTTATTATAAGGATGCCAGTCAGATGGGATTAGGGTCTACCCTGAAGGCCTCCTTTTAACTTAATTACCTCTTTAGAGGCCTCTCTCCAAATATAGAGGTGCTGGAGCTTAGGGCTTCAACATACATTTTTACGTGGCGGGGGGTGGGGCACAGTTCAATCCAAACCCATTATCCTGGGGGTTCTCTTGATTCTAGTCACACAGACGTGGAAAGGACCATGCGGAAAAATAACACTGGGTGCTTTTTGTTTTCAGCCATGCTGAAGTACAAAATTATCTCTTGCAGTCCCATTTCCTTCAGCTGAACTTGGACAGTGGCTGTGTCCACAAGGAGAGCTGGGGGATTTAGGACCCCTGGGCAGCCCGCTCCCAGCAAAAGCCCACACAGGGAAGGTTAGAACACATTTTTGATGGGCAGGCAGGCAGGCAGGCAGGCATCCCTGCCACAGCACTGTATTTAAATCGGTAGGTTCCTTATTCAAATGCAGCAGTGAGTTTTACATAGCAAGAACTCAACGAATACAATTTTATTTCAGTTAACTTTGTTTCCTGCTCTCATCCCCTAATATTATTAATCTTGTCCTCTAGCCACGCCTTGACCTTTTTTTCTAAACTCTAAAAGACTAGAGTTTTGGGGTGCCTGGGTGGCTCAGTCGGTCAAGTGTCCAACTTCAGCTCAGATCATGATCTCACTGCTTGTGAGTTTGAGCCCCACATTGGGCTCAGTGCTAATAGCTTGGAGCCTGGAGCCTGCTTCGGATTCTCTGTCTCCCTCTCTCTGCCCCTCCCCTGCTCGCTCTCTCTCTCTCTCACTCTCTCTCTCAAATATAAAATAAAACATTAAAAAAATTTTAAATACTAGAGTTTTGTTGTTTTTTGCAGTTGTCCTTTGACTTTCTCTTTCCTTTTACATTTAAAAATCTTTCAGTGTTGGGGCATCTGGGTGGCTCAGTAGGTTAAGCCTCTGACTTCTGCTCAGGTCATGATCTCATGGCTCAGCTCATGCGTTCAAGCCCCTGTCTGGGAGCTGTGCAGACAGCTCAGAGCCTGGAGCCTGCTTCAGGTTCTGTGTCTCCCTCTCTCTCTGGCCCTCCCAGGCTAATGCTCTCTCTTTCAAAAATAAAGAAACATTAATAAAAAATAAAAATAATATAAAAATCTTTCAGTGGTTAGTGTTTCAGGTGGCTAGACTATCTTATAAAGCCTTTTCTATCTAATCTCTGGAAAGAGGAAGTATACAGAAAGTGAAGAAAATGTGAGTGTGTGTGTGTGTGTGTGTGTGTTCATGCCTATACATGTGCATGTGTGTGTTGGAGAGTGATTTAAAAACTCATCAATTTGAAAAGAATTCATTATTCAGTGAAAGAGAGGAAAAGGTATAACAGGCTAATCTAAACGAGGCTTGAGGAATCTGAGCGGTTTTATTTACGTAGGATATGAACAGATAACTTTCTGAAAGGCTAATCAGAATTAATGAATAGAAAAATTAAGGAATAGAATTAATGCCCAGAAAACAGGAAAAGAAAAACTGTAATCAAGCATCAAGTTGTGTTCTATTTAAACAGGCTAAAATCTATGAGAATTTAAAAAATAAAATCACCTTAAGACTACCCTCTCTCATAATATTAAAAACACACACACAAATGAACACAACAAAAGGCTTAAGGATACTACATAGCAATCCTACAATATGCACAATGTGATAAAAAAAAATAAAGGTAACGTGAAGGGGTGACAGCACAGATTATCAGGTTATTTGAGAGTTTGGGGTGGCCACAATTCATGCTATTTCCTTGCAAAGGAATCTGGGTAAAAGACATGGGGTAAGGAATGGCTTAATTCTTGTTTACTGTTGGGAATATACAGACATCTGACTCACTGATAGGGCCAAATTAGTTGCTTCTCCACTGATGCTAAAGATACCCTTCAGTACCTTCTATCAGAAAATCAATTTCCTTGCAGGAGAGTTTTTGAAGGAGGCTGGGGAACTTCTATTATGCTAAATAAGTAGTTGCAGCAGAACACATTTTCCTTCCTAAAATGACCTCTACCAAATAGGGCACATTTACTCTTGCAAATCCCAAATATTTTTCAATCCTTTAAATCTAACTAGTTTTCCCATTTAAAAAAAAAAAAAATTAAAAACAGCCCCGGTTCTCCTGCTTGTTTCTTATTGCTTGTTACACCTGGTAAGTGGTTTGTTAAAGTGTCTCCAAGCAACGCATGCACAGGTCTGGAACAACGTTGTGTGTGTGTGTGTGTGTGTGTGTGTGTGTGTGTGCATGTGCAAGGCTCACTCCTTGTAGTATCTGGTGTCTAAATGAGTAGTACAAAATACTTCCTGTGATATCTGTATGCTTCTGATAAAAGACAGAAATTACCAACACAGGTCACTTTGAAGCTGGAACTTCAAGGTGTTATAAAAAGAATTTATACATTGTCATCACCTCTGAATCTGCAATAGTGTTTTTTATTGCAGCAAATAGCCAGATTATTAATTCCTCTTCACTGATTACTTTTTGAAAGGCCTCAACAGAGTCAGAAGGTACCATCTGACTAAATCCCTAGAACACATTGATTTTGCCCCTACCGCGTATCTTAAAAATACAAACCTGATCTTTTCCTTCTTTGCAAATGCATGAATTTCAGCAATCTCCTTTCTGTCCTTGAGACCTGTTCCATCAATAACAATTTCTACATTTATAAGCCTTAATGAGTTGAGTAATAGAGAATTCTGGCTTCTCTAGCCACTACGGATACCAAATTTTCATTCCTATTTAATATGGTTGAGGGCAAGGTGTCTCAACTCTCATGTGCTCTGAACAATAAGCTAAGTTCTTCATGAGAGTTTTCTGGTGAGAACTGGGGGTATAAGAATGCTGCATGCTAAGAACTGGACTAGGTTCCAAAGAGCAGGGTTTGAATCTAGCTCTGTTATTAACTAGCCGTATGTCCTTGAACAAGTCACAGCTCTTAGGACTTCCCCGTGTGCATCTATAAAGTGAGGTATTTGAACAAGATACTTCCTAAATAGTTAATGTGACAGTGTTTTTGTGGCCCAGATATTTCCCTTTGCTTTACGGATATTAATTCACCTCTTCTTCAGAGCAACCCCAGGAGAAGGTACTTTGAGAATCTTTGTTGAACAGATGTGGAAAGTTAAGGCACGGTGAGGTTAAGAATCTTGCCCAAGGCCAAAGCAGCAAGTGAGTGGGAAGCAAATTCAAGCAGGAATAAATGCCCTTAGCCATGCTGTTCTGCTGCTAAGGTCCTTCCTAGCACTAATGTGCTCCGATTTATATCAATCTCTCCTAAAAGGAACTTAGGTCTACTATCCTTGATAAAATTTTTGAGACAGATAACCCGTCATAAGGAAAAGCGCCTGGACCAGGAACCTGGTAACTGACTTCCTCTCTCCCCTTCCTCCCTTAGGAAGTTGTATACAGGGGCGCCTGGGTGGCTCAGTCGGTTGAGCATCTGGCTGCAGCTCAAGGTCATGATCTCACCGTTTGTGAGTTTGAGCCCCACTTGGGCCATGATCTCACCGTTTGTGAGTTTGAGCCCCACATCGGGTTCTGTGCTGACAGCTCAGAGCCTGAAGCCTGCTTCAGGTTCTGTGTCCCCCTCTCTCTCCACTCCACCCCTGCTTGTGCTCTGTCTTTCAAAAATGAATAAACATAAAAAAAAATTTTTTTAAAAAGAAGTTGTATACAGCCAGGGAGGTTGCCAAGAAGCTTGTTGTGCTACACAAATCCTTGGAATCCCTTCCAGTTCCCCATTTGTAGGATTTTAGCTCTGAATCAACAACTGGCACATCTCTTATGGTGAATGGAAGCCTAGATTCCCAGGACAATGATTTCTTTCCTTCTCTGTAGTTAGTTGAATGGTGGCCTCCCAAAAGGTACATCCATATCTGATCCCTGGATCCCCTGGAACCTGGGAATATTTCTTTATACAGTAAAAGAATAAATATTGCCTTTTTCGGGGTGGGGGGGGAAGAGTCTTTGTAATGTAATGAAGTTAAGGATTTTGAGGTAAGATTTCCCTGGTGGGCCCTAAATGCTATGTAACTAGTCACAGCAAAACACATTCTCTTTCCTAAAAAGACCTCTATAAAACAGGGCATAGTTAGATTTGCAAACCACAAATACTTCTCTATACTCTACGTCTGGCCAATTTTGCCACAAAACAAAGTAGAAACAGCTCATACAAGTGTACAAACAAAATAGACGCACAGGGAGATTTCACACATGGGCACACAGAGGAGACTGGAATGATGCTTCTATAAACCAAGGAAAGGCAAAGGACTGCCAGGAGCCAGCAGAAGCTGGGAAGGGTCCTTTTCCAGAGCCTTCAAAGGCACCAACCCTGCCCATACCTGATTCCGGACTTCCAGCCTCCAGAAATGGGAGAGAATAAATTTCTACTGTTTTAAGACACCCATTCTGTAGTAATGTGGTGCAGGAGCCCCCACAAACCAGAACAGTACCCCATTCGGGATGAATTAGGTAAGTCAAACAGAGGTATCTGAATCATCTCTATATCCCAATGACTGCAGAGTAAATGAGCAACAAATATAAAATCACATCACAGAAGTCAATAGAGTTTGTTGTTTAAGTATAAATTAGGGAAACACTAGCAAAGACAGTAATCTTAAATACAGAAAACATCCATCATTAAAAAAACATAGGTCTAACAAATATAAGGTAATGCAGTTGAGAAAACTTGAAATTTATTTACTTGTTTATTTTCTTAAATATTTACTTATTCTTGAGAGACAGAGTGTGAGCAAGGGAGGGGTAGAGAGAGAGGGAGAAACAGAATCTGAAGCAGGATCCAGGCTCTGAGCTGTCAGCACAGAGCCCAACGTGCGGCTCGAACTCACGAACTGCGAGATTGTGACCTGAGCCAAAGTGGGACACTTAACCGACTGAGCCACCCCAGCGCCCTGAAATTTATTTTTTTAATGCTCATTTATTTTTGAGAGAGAGAGAGAGTGTGAGCGGAGAGAGAGAGAGAGCAGGGGAGGGGCAGAGAGAGCTAGAGACACAGAGCTGTCGGCACAGAGCCCAACGCAGGGCTCAAACCCATGAACTGCAAGATCATGATCTGAGCCTCCCCGGCGCCCCTGAGAAAACTTGAAATTTAAAGCTACCTTCTTCTTGACTTAACCTTTATGTGTGTGTGATTATAAATGCAAATATGCATAAGTACACACATTTAGATCCAGCCTGGCATGCTGTAGTTCTTCCTTTCTAAATTCATACTCCACCATCCAGCCAAAACAACAGTGACAAAACAAATGTGATCATCACATTATTCTCCTGCTTAACACCAGCAATGCTGTGAAACAGAGACTCTCTTTCATTAAAAATTCCCTGAAGCCTCTGTTTCTCTGGGGAATGGAAGTAAGAGTTGCAAAACCGCTAGCTGCTTTAACGTTCTTAGCTCAGACTTGCTGAGGGAGTCGTGATGAAGAAGAACCCATGACATTCTGAGTCTAACTGAGAAGGAGCTTCTGGGAACTGCATTGTCTCTGGGAAAGAGAAGACAGGAACTCTAGCAATTACATAATTACATTCCTTAGGAATTGCCCCCTCCCCCCACCGTCCGCCCCTCCCCCACAGCCCTCTCTCCCTCCCCCTCACCATTTTACCTGAGAAAGAATGAGGGGAGGGAAGGGGAGTACTTCGTGTGTTTGGAGACCAAACTCTGTTCTGGGCACCACCAAGCATCTCTCTTCAAAGCATATTAACAAAGGCAAAAAGGTATGTATCCCTTGACTGAGAGCCCATCAGAATTAGCACTGTAAGTGTTCAAGAGCCTGCTAGCAAAACATCAGCACATATTTCAGGGCAAGGGGAAGTTAGTCTAGAAAGCAATGACCAGTGCATCAGAAATACAGTATGGGGAAGTTTATGTTTGAAAGCAAGAGCAGTAAAAAAAAAAAAAAAAAAAAAAAAAAAAAAAAAAAAAAAAAGGTAGTCAGAAATCTCTGGCTACTTTGTATTTTAAATTGAAGCCAAAAAGGGTCTCCCACCTCTAGTGTTCCAGAGGAACAACAGCTGAGGTGGGGCCTATTGTTATTCAAATGAACGCTGTAACTCATTAGAGAAGAACCTTGTGGCCAATCTTTCCTCCCCTCCCCCCCTCCCCCACGCCTTAGCTTCGCCTTCCTTTCTCAGTGGCTCTTTTTGGCAGTGAACAGGCATGTTACTGGGGCGAGATGTTTTCTGTCTTCCTTCGCCAGAAGCTCTACGCTAATAAAGTGCCATTTGATCCTAATAAGCCAACAATTAGTCTCATTCCAAGCAGCCATTATGCACATCCTTGCATTCAGGCTATATATCCTTCTGCTAGGGCAGTTTTCTTTTAGCACCCAGGTCTGTCCTTTCAGCATCAGGTAGCCCAGAATGGCAAGCAAAGTTCTTTAGCGTCAGTCCACTGGTTTCCTGCTTTGAATGCCCACAGCCTATCTGACTGTGTGTTTTGGTTTTACCCAATATGCTGAATGCAACAGGAACAAGCGTGGCCGTGATACAACATGTGCCAGTACGCTTCACCCCTGCAAAGTCACAGTAGGAGCAGTTTTCCACATAGGGCTCAAGAGCAGAACTGGCGCTGGAAAGCTACATATGCAAACTACTAATGGTGTGATACTAGTTTGCAAATTCTTGTAAGGGAACCCATCACAAAACAGACACAGTGGGTAAGCAAAGCGGTGTGACTGTGTGCATGGGTGCTGTGCACAGGAGTGTACACACACACACACACACACACACACACAGTGCCACACATACATTATTTATTTTCTGAAGTACTAAGTACCTGGCATAGGTTAACCTTAAGCAATGGAAAGCAACTGTTTCCTTATAAAAACCTGTGCACTTACCATGCGGTTAATAAAGGAGGCTGCAAAAGCACAACTTTGAGAGCTGGACTCTTGGCTGCAAATACTGGGTGGCTTTTTCCCCTGATAATTATGCATTTGCTGTCTAAGATTAATCAGGGAAGTTAATGATGCAAAAAATTACATTTATAATCCAGTCTGAATACAGCTGTACTGCAAGCTAAGTTCTAAGTCCTATTAAAGTAAATGGAATTAATGGGCTGTCGCTGGCAATCTTTATATCTATCAGTTACTAATTAACATTCTTCTGTAAAAAATAGTTTGTGGTGGGGAAAAAATAAAACATACCTTAGTAGCAGCTGTGGTAAAGCGTAAGTGGAGTCATTAAAGGCCGACCAAAGCAGTGCCTACTAGGGATGACAAGGCAGAGTGTTCACAATGCAGGGAGCAAGAAAGTGCCAATTCACTGTGCCATCAGTTAAAAGAAAAAAAATGTGTGTGTGTGTGTGTGTGTGTGTGTGCGTGCGCACACATGTGCACGCGCGCATTCGTGTGGGCATGTGTAAAGTTGTTTGTTTTATGCGACAGCAAATAATCACCACTAAGGACAACCTTTCAACAGGAAATGTGGACTTCAGCTAATAATGCAAGAACAGAGGCATGCCAGCTGTAAAACTGGAGAGTTAAATTAGCTACCGAGGACAAATGAATGTAGTGTTTTATCTTCAGAGATACTCAAGCGTATTTGCTGCTCTCATCACAAAAGGCTCCCAGTTTGATTACTAATTTTATGTCTTCTGTTCTTGAATTAACTTGAAGTGTCCTTTCCAACCCTTTACACTGTGTGTGTGTGTGTGTGTGTGTGTGTGTGTGTGTGTGTTATTTGGTCCTTAGCACAAAAGGGGAAATTTGTTACTCTTCTGGATGTTAATTCTTTTGTATTTTTGTGTTACTTTTATTTTCTTAGCCAGGAACGTGCGCTTTGTTACTCTACAGGCAAGAAGAAACTCAATTTGCTAATAAAGGGTAGTTTCTTTTATAGGGGGCATAGAGTTTCCACTCATTTTTTATTATTCACAAACTGAGACTCTGATGCAAGAAAATCTCCCTTAGGTCTTATCAGAGATTAAATGTATTTCAGTGGGGGAAAAAAATGATCTAGGAGGAAGGAATTAAAAAATAATGCTTTAAAAAAATAAGGTTAAGAGCATTTGCCCTCAAATTTTCAACACCACAAATCTGCCTTGACATAACAGTTAGCACTTAGTCTGAAGAGATCATTTGCTTGTAAACTTTCCAGATGTGCAGGTCTTGCTGTTTTCAGTAAGACTCATACTGAACCTCACAAATCAGAGAAGAGGCAAATTTTTAAGTCAAGTGATAGAATATATTGAGTCCTAAGCTTTTAAATTTTTTAATGTTTATTTATTTTTGAGAGAGAGACAGACTGAGCACAAGTGGAGGAGGGACAGAGAGAGGGAGACACAGAATGCCAAGCAGGCTCCATGCTCCGAGCTGTCAGCACAGAGCCCGATGCAGGGCTGGAACTCATGAACCTTGAGATCATGACCTAAGCCGAAGTCGGATTCTTAACCCCCAGAGCCACCAAGGTGCCCCTCGAGTCTTACGTTTTGAGTGAAAAGATCAAGGTTGACACTGTAGCATTATCATTTACTAGGAAAAAAAATCTTGGAATTTAGGTTTTTCATCCATCAAAAGGGAGTAACAGGGCATAACCTTCCTTCCTACTAAAGAGGTATTGAGATGTTAAAGGCTTCATGTGATTTTACAGATAAGAAAGTGCTCATAAATGTAAATCAATTATCTGTGTTGAATTTGGTCCATCTATATAGTTATCAACAAAGATGCATCTTCAGTTCTGGTCCTGTAGATCAGAATCTCCCCAGCAGGGGCAGGGACTCAAAATGGCCCTTCAACCTGGGAAAGGAGCCAGCCACCTGGCCCTGCTGGTTGGGGCACCTTCCTGGAAATTTGCCAAGACATGCATGGGTGCCTGGACCTGCAGGAGTTGTCAGGGTCATCCTCTGAGACATCCTGAACAGGATGCAGATGTCCACAGAGCTCAGTGACTCTTGCCTTTAAGGCTGTCACCATATGTGTAGTTCTGGGGCCTTGTAGTTCTGGGAGGGCAGCCTGGGTCACTCCCACTGCTCCGTGCACTGTTTCTTGCACAGGAGATCAGGCCACCAGTGGTGCTGATATCTGATTTGGGGCAACCATTTAACAAGGAACACGGGCTCTGTTTGGGGCTCTGAGCCTCCACTGTCCACCATGGACCCCACAGGACTCGTACTCGTAGGCCCTGTATAATTCTGACTATCCAGGTCCGCAGCACCAAGGAGGACGAGAAGCAACCTTGGCTGTGTGCCCCCTTATCACCAACACCAGAAAGGCCACCTACTTCCCAGTGCAGTCTCAGTCATCTTCCTAGGTGGCCTTCCAGACTGTTTCTCCTCAATGCCAACAGAGCCTGCTGGTCAATGTCCTCCTTTGTCTGTCACTGATGTCTCCCACCTCATGCTGTCTCTGTCATCTTAGGCCATGCCTGATGAGGGTGGACACTTTTTGCCATAATGGAACTGTTCTTGTCACTCTCCCCACAGGCCGTTACTCTCTGGTCTGGTGGCCTTGTGTGGCTGGCGAGGGTGTGGGTCCCCACTGACAGGGATCACATTCTAGGAAGCCAACGATTACCTCCTGAATTGTTCAAAACATATTCTAAGACCCTCGACACTTAGACTAGAAAATTTCAAACAGTAAATTTAAAGCCCCCAGAAGTCTTCAGACTTTCTGGCAGACCCAGGAAGATTTGCATTTCCTGTTCCTCATCAAAGGGAAAACACAGTGACAACCTTTAAGGGGGTCATTGGGAGCCAATCTTCCCCTGAAGCACAACGGATAAGGCAGCTCATTAGTAATAATGTAACAAGCCTTAAATTAATGGTCGTAGGAAAATGAGAATCAAGATGATCTGTTCCAATATAAACCAACTCTGGAGAAGTCTGGCACTATAAGAATAATGCTGTCCCTTTCTTCCTACGGTGGGAGATGTGAAATCAACAAGGAAAGGTGCATTGGACAATAATGGACAAGAGAAGATGGTGTCTGAGCCCTAAAAAGAATTTTAATGTGCACTGATTGGGAAAAAAATACATACACCACTAGCTCTTCTCTACCCATTTTAAAAACTTTTCTTCAATAAATCACTATACCTCATATAGGCCCATGGATATTATAATTTGTAATCAACTTGTTTTATAGACAGGAGCCCCACCAAACAGTATTTATTTGCTCAGGCTCTACACATGCTAGAGGCAATTCTGTTGCACATCCTGTTTTTTTTTTTCTTTATTTTACAGGAAAAAAATGTAGTAGATGGAGAGGTATCTATATAGAGACAGCGTATATATCTACAGTCCAATTAATTCTGTGTTAAATTCAGTCCATCTATATAGCTCAAGAGGCTTTTGTTTAATTTCTCTTGGACATAATCATTATTTCGCTTTTTAATGTAAAACAAATGTTGCATTTTGCTTAATTCTCACTTTACTTGATGATGGTCATAATACATGTATAGCCAAGGCACATTTAACTTAAATTAATTCACGTGTCCTTTCAGAATGATTTATGTGGACGTCCCAAGCAAAATGTAATGGTGAAGGGAAATAACAATTTAAAAATCTTGCCCCCAAATGAAAATGTTTATTAGTCATTTCCAATTTGTCAGTGAAGCAAAGTGATGATAATATAATGTTCTCCTGGGGAGCCTGGGTGGCTCAGTTGATTAAGCGACTGACTTTCTGGATTTCGGTTCAGGTGGTGATCTCACAGCTCCTGAGATTGAGCCCCGTGTTGGGCTCTGCACCGAAAGTGCAAAGCCAGCTTGAGATTCTTTCTCTCTCCCTCTCTCTCACTGCCCCGCCCTTTCTCTCTCTCTCTCTCTCTCTCTCTCTCTCAAAAATAAATAAGCAAACATTAAAAAAAAAAATAATGTTCTCAATGAGAAGAACTGCCTTTTTTATGGTCAGAGACAGTAAAACTTGTGTTTGAAAACCGGGGCTCTGATTTCATGCTGCCCTTGTTCACATTAGAGCTCTGGCCCTGTGATTTGGCACTCAGACGCTTCAACTGCATAGAAAGACAACACAGCTCCTCCTCCACTAGGTGGATGTAAGGATCCCAATAAATAATGTAGGTCAGGAAATTATGTAGTAATTTAGAATATGTTTAATGAATGCAAGTTCCTATTATTTTATACAGATCATAAAATAATGCTTTGCCTCAACAACACTATTATTACACATTAATAACAAATCTCAGGAAAAAATAACTTTTCATATGACCCTTATATCACTACATTATATTTATACAGTTGCAAGTACCACAGCACTTTTGCTTTGCTTTTTTTAGTAAGGCATGGCCTGATGATACTGATTTGAAACTAATGTTCCCTATCTAGTTTGTCCTGTCTATCTGAGCTGCAGATTCTTTCTTGCAAAAGTAAAGCAACGAAATGTTGACAAAAATTAGTCTTAAATTATGCTTGTCAATGGGTTTGAAGCGAAAAGCTGAACTATATTAAAATCATTAGGGTGTATTGAGAAAAGGTAGGAATGGCCCAAAGGTGTTTTCTGGTGGTTTGTTTGTTTCAGAGACATACCTGGAACAAGATATGGTGAGAAAAATGTTAAATGTATTCAGTTCAGCTTCCTGTTCCTGTCACATGCAACTAATCAACATTACTGGCAAATAACCAAACAGCACTATTTCAGAATGCACCTCCATTCATATAAGTTCTTTTTATTGCCATTATAATGCAGGTTTGGAAATGACAGTTTGGTGTTCCTTGGGAGCTCCCTAGGTTGTTCACAAACCTTAGAACAAAACTCAGTTTCCCCCTGTATGGAGGATGACTGTCATATTTTGGCTTTTCTGGGTGACCTGTGAAATCAGCCTACTGTTAAAAACGGGCATTAATGGAAGTAATTCTTTTTTTCTTTTCAAAAAGTGCTGAAATCATAAAAATAATAGCCCTCTTTTGACTTAGACAGAGAGATACAAAAGATGAAAAAGATACAGTACCTGAATTGGAAAGGATTTGTTTTAAAATAAGAGAAATCTGAGAAACAATCGTACTTTGAGACCTTGTAATGACTACTGGCAAGAATTAGATTGGTGGAAATCCAGGCAGCTGGGAAAATTCTGGCTCCACAACTCCACAGAGAAAGCTTGAGTCCCTACCCAGAACTCAGGAAGGAAACCATCACTCCTCAGCCTCAGAAGACCCAACTCAGGCACCATGCAGGTTTAGTGCTGAACATTCCAGGAAAACCTCAAGCCAACTGCAATCTGAATCCTGGAAGGTGGGGAAGAATCTTTTGTTTCAACTCAAGTCACGCTGTAGTGTCCAGACTGTTTTCCTATTTCCAAGTGGAAGCCAAGCTTTGAACCTTTTAAAGAGTAGAGGTAAAAATTTCCTTCTCCTTGGAGTGACCTGCCAAACCTACCCTATGTCCACCCTCACACACATAGACTTTGAAGAAAGATTACAATTCCACAAAAATTGGACTTGGGAAGCATCTGTTCACTCGTGAATATTTTCTTAATCTGCCTCTTGCCTATGTTTTACATCCCTTCTTTGAACCAATTTTAAGGATAAGTAAGTTAAAATTATAATATAACAAGATAGAGGAGAATTGATTTTTAGAACATACTTAAAATATTTTGATCCTTGACACCAATAGTCAAATGAAAACAGTAAAGAGTAAATGAAACTACCTTTATAAATCAGAGGCAAAGAAAACATTTCCTAATGATCCCAAATTCAGGGCAAAGGACTTTTTAAGTGTTCCTAAGCTTCATATTCTTGTGGATGATGGCATTTTACATGTTTTTGCCCTTTCTGTTAACAGCCAAAACATGGGGCACCTGGGTGGCTCAGTCAGTTAAGCGTCCGACTCTTGCTCAAGTCATGATCTCGCAGTCCGTGAGTTCGAGTCCTGCATTGGGCTCTGTGCTGACAGCTCAGAGCCTGGAGCCTGCTTCGGATTCTGTGTCTCCCTCTCTCTCTGCCCCTCCCTCTCTCATGCTCTTTCTCTCTCTCAAAAGTAAATATTGAAAAAAATTGAAAATAAAACAATATGAGATGATCCAAATGAGGAACCACCAGGAAGGGACTACCTGCATGAGGATTCTTTAGGACACACTCAAATAAAAAGTTTCTAAGCCACGGTAAAGCCTTCAGGACTTTGAGGACAACACTGAATCTTTTTATGAATCCAGTCCTCTTAAACAAGAATACTTAGCAATGTTTTTCTCTGACCTTCACTGGTGGCTCTAGAAACACATATCCACTAAATTTTAACAAGAGAACAATGTTACCTGACTAAATAAGAAGAGTCTTAAGTGATTAAGACACAAAAAAATTATATAGTTTCTCTTCCTGTCCTGCCCAATACCATGGACATTAGTTAAATGGGACTGCTTAAACTTAAATTAATTAAAACTAATATTTCAGTCCTCGATCTCGCTGACATTTCCTGTGGTCAACAGTCACACATGGTGAGTGGCTACCACGTTGGATGATAACAGAAAACGTTCAGCATCACAGAGAGTTCTAGTGGACAGTGAGCACTTCACGGTAGTCAAAGTCACCTGAGGTTGTCATTCAAGCCCTATCTCCTTTCAGGTTTCTTAAAGTTTCCATTTTATTTAAATGAGACTATTGATCGGGTACTTTCCACATTTCAGCTCCATGTAATTCTCAGAGCTGCCCTATGAGACACATGATACAATTCTCACTTTACAGACGAGGAAACTAGAGTTGAGGGAAGTTAAACACATTGCCCAAGGACTCAATGCCCGGGTCTGCCTAGCTCAGAGCTCCCACTCTATGCACCATGCTTTCTGGCTTCTGGAGTTTGCGCTCACTGGTTCATGAGATTTCAGAGACACAGATGAGGAGGCAAACCCACCCAAATGCCCTTTATATGTGTCCTTTGGGTGAAAACATGACAGAGCAAGAAAGTAGAAAAAAAATTAACATGGTCTAAGAGTCACCTCTGTGCCAATAACTATGCCAGATATGTTGTCTCTATCTTCACAAAAAGCCCAGTACAATGTACACACATAACACAGAAAGTGATGGTCACTGAACTTAATAAATTGGCTTATTTATTAAGCAGATGAAATGTCATCTCTTGAGGTCAGGTATGCTTGCCATCTGTGGCATTCCCTTTCTCTTGTGTGGGATGTTCCTGGCTACTTTGAGGTAGAGCTCCCCAGTGGCTACGAAATGACACAGCACTGATGAGCTTTATGGCTATCACCACCTTGTGGCTACAGTGGCCACTGCATATACTTCTTCTCCTTGGAGGAAAGCTAGGTAGGTAAGGAAAGAAAATGCCTCTCCCCTTTGGTTGAAGTGCCTGAAAGTGATGGAAAGTGTCAAGAGAGAACCTGAAAAGTGAGTCCAGATGGTGCCAATATATAAGAAAACCTAAGGCAAATAGAATTTGGAGGCAGAATGGGGAGATAGAACTTTGGAGAGAAGGAAACAAGTACATCAGAATTTATAAATGGATGGTGATCCAATTGGATCTCAGAACCTGATGTCAAGGCTGGTGGGCTATTTATATGCTTCAGTGCACAGAGATGTGGCCCTGATTGGCCTGTTTAAAAGGTATCGTGTTGAGGGGCTAAGAAAAAGCACATGTCAATTAGGAAGCTGGTGCCTATCGATGACAGGTGTTGATATTTTGCAACAAAATAAAAAAATTAGGACAGTTTAGGGAATTTTACTTTTTTTCATAAAATTAAATAACCACAATTACAGAATTATCTCCCCCTCACCGAGGTTATGTCTTTTGGTTTTCAAATATCTTTTAAATGAAATGACATTAATAGTACATGCTAGGTTGTTCATTTTAATGCCCTTACTCACTTGTCAAAATTAAATACTGGCAACCTTATATTAGCTCAAAAATATGTGTGTGTGCCTGTGTGTGTGTGTGATAGAAAGAGAAAGAGAAAGAGAGAGAGAGAGAGAGAGAGAGAGAGAGAGAGAGCAAGCATTATTACTGGTTTGTGAAGGCCAAGTCTAGGAACCACTCTGCTATGGGACAATTAGTGAGAAAGCTAAGCCCAGGCTCCATATGCTTAGGTCCTCCACATGTTGCAATTCATACTGGGTCTTGAACCTTTTAAAGAATTACCCTTTAATCAGTGTGTCATATTTTATGAGGGAAGCTGAGAGTTTGCAAGACAAAAGATGCTGTGAAAATCAGGTGGTAGGTCCAGTGTCGTCTCACCATCCAGCCCAATTCGAATGGGTGAAATTATACCCACCTGCTTTGTTTTTTGGGGCTTCCAAGCCGTGCATATCACAAACAACAGAATGGACACAGAAAAAAAAGAAACATACAAAAAAGTTATTGCCCGGTTGCCTTGGGCAATACACAGCACTGCCGGGCAGACCATGGATTTCCCATGAAACAACATATGAAAAGAAAAATGTGTGCTGCTGAAACAAGCATCACAGGTATTTACTGTTCCAGAGCGTAAGGAAATTTTCTATTCAAGTATCACCGTCCCGGTCATTTATGTGGAAAGAGGTATGCTGGTCACTGAAATGCTTTTGAATCATGCAGCAATACATGGGTAGATGTGGATTTATACCACAAATAGAATCTGATCTAAAGAGTTTATTTTGGATTTTGTTGTGCAGACAACAAGCAGAGCAGACCAAGATGTCAAGTATTTTCTTTGCAAATATACTCTAAAACAAGGAAGGGGTGTGCTAATAATTTACTTGCGATTTGCACAACAATTTGCATGACAAAACTGAGGAATGACCGGAAAGACTTTACTTTTCCTACTGACTCCTTTGTTCCCCATTCACCCCTGACACTGCAGACAAAGGCTCATCGCCTAGATGCTTGCAAATTTCTAGAAGTCTGAAAGACATATAAGGTGACAATGCATTTAGAAAAACTGAGGTTGAGGTTGCATAAAGACTGTTGTAATACGTCTTCATTCTGACACCATGGACTTTAAGAGCTATGCCATCGTCAGGTAGGGTCCAGCTGAACTGCTCACAAGTGACAACTCTGCTGTTAGAAGGGACATTAACGGGGGAAGGCTGTGGGTTCGACAGAGGAAACGTTAACCAGCAGTGGAGAAAAAAGGAGGATTTATTCCCAAATCTGCCACCAACTGGCTATGTCACCTTAAGCAAGTCATTTTGATTCATTTCTTAAAGGGTACTCTTGGAGAGAAAGGATTTGAGGTAGCTCCTATGGACAACCTAGATAAAAGGAAAAGGTCAATTTCATGAGAAGAAATAGAGACGTGGACTAACTTCTCCAAGCCTCCATTTATGGTTTTCTAAAAAACGCAGATGGGTTTATCCATGGTTGTGAAATTCCATTCTGTGGCTTAGGGCCCGGCTGTAGCATCAGAATGATCTGGGATCTTCCTTATTATACACATTCTTTGGAACTACTCCTGAAATTCTGACTTAGTGAGTCTGAGGAGGAGCTGTGGAACCTGAATTACTATAATCACCCCAGATGATCTGAACACATAAGCAAAAGAAGGAGCAGCTGTAGCAATAATAATGATAACAGTGATAGTTAACATACTATGGCACTTACTATCCACCAGAGACCCTACTAAAATAACATGTGTTGGTATCTCTTCAAATATGGCCTTTCTAACTCCATGATTTTATGAACTCCATGTACCTTCCCATTTATATTTTGCCTGGTAAGATTTTATTAAGTGTGGGACTGTATTTTTTTTAAAGAAAATCTCCCATTCGGCCCGTACATCATAATTAACAAACACTTAGTAAGTGTTGGTTAAAGTAGCAGAGTATCAGCCTAAAGGTTCTCTTTCTTGTGATCCCTTCCAAGTCAATTCTGGGGAGAATGAGTCTGTTATACTGTGGAGTTGCACGTTCTCTTTTCCTACAGACTTGCTAAATGTTGTGGTCTGTCCAAGCTATTTGTCATAGGCAGGAGAACCAAAAAAGGTGCAGAGTTCTTCATCAGGCCTCTCTGGTCAGGACTGTCTTAAACTAGGGATGGAGGCTGGAGGCCCTACCAAGGCTCATCCAGCTGGTCGTTTCTCCCCACACCACATCCTATGAAAATCTGCTTCTGATTTCCACCTATTTTTCTCCAGGCCTATTCTTCTCTTACCAGGTAAGAAGGCTCATTCTTGAGAGAGAATAAAAACTCAGAACAATACATGTTCTATAGTCCATGTTCCGCTGTTCACTTTGAAAATAAAAAGATTAAACCCGTGAAAAACGACCACTTGCCCAGATGTTGGGAATCACTGCCAATGACTACTTAATCAAGCACACACTTCTGTTTCCCCATGTGAAGTTGTTTCTTCTTTTTCCTCTTCTTCTTCTTCCCCTTCTTCTTCTTCTTCCTCTTCTTCCTCCCCTTCTCCTTCCTCCTCTTTTTCTTCTTGTCTCTATCAGCAGTATTTTCTCAAAGGAAAGGTAGCCTCCTCCCATGTGGGCTACTATTATAAGCTCTATAGGCAATTGGTTTTCAGTATTTCTCAGAGAGGAGAATCTAAGATACAATACATTATATAAACTCATCTAGCCACTTTCAGAAGCTAGATGTCATGGATTAAACAGAAAGATGTAAATAGAACTCATTGTACTGGAACCCACAATGTACCCTAGAATTGCTTTGACGCAATGTACTCTGACATCATTTCATTGGTCTCTGCCAAGTAAGGTTGAGGAAACCCATCACAATATTTGCTGCAAGGATGTGATTAAATATTTATCATATTGATGGTGCCTTCTCTGGGAGGATTCTTGGGCAAAGTGTCCCTCTGTGTATTTTTTTCTCAACGCTGCTGTTTATGAGCTGGTAGGCAATCAAGATCTTCCTAATAAAGCAGAATATTCTCTATGTGAAATGAAAAAATCATTCTGTGAAGTAGGTTTCACCATCATCGTTACCAGTTGACCAATGAGGAAAGTGAAGATTATAAAATTTAAGAAGTGTTCTCATAATTATTCAGCTAGTAAATAGTGGAACCAGCATTCAAAGTCAAGATTTTCCAAATTCACAACCTTTATTTTCAAAAGTGTCATTGCCCTTTTGAAATACCATCCATATTTCAGTATTGCCAACACAGGGTACACTTAAGCAAGTCACTTCATCTTTATAAACCTCCCTTTGCTCACAACTAAACAAGCTCAAAAGTATCAGGTTTGGATGTTATGGTAACTTTTTTTGTTTGTTTTTTTAGAAGGCGAGCAAGCAGGGGAGGGGCAGAGAAAGACACTGAAGCAGGCTCCAGGCTCTGAGCTGTCAGCACAGCGCTTGATGTGGGGCTCGAACTCACGAACTGCAAGATCATGACCTGAGCCGAAGTCAGATGTTTAACCAACTGAGCCACCCAGGCGCCCTGTTATGATAGCTTTTTACTCACTGTTCTCATCAGGAACGTGGACTTTAAGTTCCTCTGTATCATCATCACCACCTTCATCATAACCAGCATCACTATTATTTACTGAGCACATATTATGTGCTCTTTACTGTAGAGTTTTACTCCTCTCACACACCTTGTGAAATAGTACTACTGATTTCTCTATTGGGAAGATGAGGTAAGAGATCAAAAAGGTGAAGCAATTGGCCAAGTCCACATCATGAGTAGGTGATGAAGATAAGGTAAGCTCCAAATAGTCTATCGAGTTTCAAAGATAAACACAAGGGAAGTCCCGAGGCTCACATAAAAGAAAATCCTAAGGATATCTGACATGGGGAGGGGAGGCTTCCAAATGCCAGAATTTGGGTATCAAATAGGCAAATGCTCTGGTAAGCATCCGGACAAAGTTTTAAAGACTATATTCTCATCATGTTACTGGAAGTTAAAGCATTTCCTTTGAGTCTTCAGATTCCCAGGGGTCGACCCTTATTAATTTAGAGCTTATATAAAATCCAAGTTTATATAAGTCTTATTCATACTATGTATATATCTATTTATGGATGTCCAATAGATATTTCTCTCATTTAACCAATATTTATCCAATTCCTAGTATATGATGGGCACTATTCCAGGGATCAGTGACAAGTGATAAATAACAACAAAAATCCCCATTGTCACAGAAATTACAGTCTAGTGGTGGGAGAGATAGTCAATTAAAAATGGGGAGAAGGGGTGCCTGGGTGGCTCAGTCGGTTAAGCGTCCGACTCATGATTTTGACTCAGGTCATGAGCTCACAGTTCCTGAGACCAAGCCTGTGCTGATAGCACAGAGCCTGCACACAATTCTCTCTCTCCGTCTCTCTCTCTGCTACTCCCCTGCTCTTTCTCTCTCTAAAAATAAATAAATTATAAAAAACATTAATTTTTTTAAATGGGGAGAAATTATATTCCTACCCTCAGAACTTCCATCTAGTAGTGATGAGAGAGATACTAAAGAAACAAACATAGGGGCGCCTGGGTGGCGCAGTCGGTTAAGCGTCCGACTTCAGCCAGGTCACGATCTCGCGGTCCGTGAGTTCGAGCCCCGCGTCAGGCTCTGGGCTGATGGCTCGGAGCCTGGAGCCTGTTTCCGATTCTGTGTCTCCCTCTCTCTCTGCCCCTCCCCCGTTCATGCTCTGTCTCTCTCTGTCCCAAAAATAAAATAAAAAACGTTGAAAAAAAATTAAAAAAAAAAAAAAAAAAAAAAAAGAAACAAACATATAAAATAATGTCAGGTTTGGGTAAGTATTATATAGAAAACCAACACTGGAAAGAAGGCAGGCATAGTGGTGAGGTAATGGTAGCTGGTAAATTTTAATTAAAAGTGACCAATTTGAGACTGGCTTTCTTAATTTTTTCATTTACTGAGTTTATATCATTAGTTAAAACCCTTGGGAAATATATTAAATTTTACTCACTTCTCATGCTGATTTTTGTCAATTCAAAACAATTCTGCATGAAATGCATTAAGTTAATTTCCAAAAGAATGTAGTTAAGGGGAAAAAAGGCAATATAATAGCATTTTGCTCTGGGAGATTGAACAGTAATGTGCGATATGAATTGGACCACAGAGTGTATTCTTTAATGAAAGACACCAGAGAAAGGAGACATAACAAATCTATTTTCAGATTCAGTTGACACGGACTGCTGCTTCTCCCTAATTTGTAGTAGAACACACATCATCTCTGTTGGATTGGATGTGACAAAATTTGGGGAAACAAAATAGAAATCATCATTTTGTGTGAACATTAGAATCAAGTTACATTGTCATCAAGACATTTGAAGTCCTGAGAAATTATTTTTTCATGTGTCTTAGCCAAATATCATAATGTGAATAACTGAGGCATTTGCATCATGTCTATTTTATTTATTTATTTGATGAATTAATTATAGGAAAGTTATTGTTTTTTTTTAAAATATAATTTATTTTCAAATTGGCTAACATACAGTGTGTAAAGTGTGCTCTTGGTTTTGGGAGTAGATTCCCATGGTTCATCACTTATATACAACACTCAGTCCTCATCCCAACAAGTGCCCTCCTCAATGCCCATCACCCATTTTCCCCTCTCCCCCGCACCCCCATCCACCCTCAGTTTGTTCTCTGTGTTTAAGAGTCTCCTATGGTTTGCCTTTCTCCCTCTCTGTTTGTAACTATTTTTTCCCCTTCCCTTCCACCATGGTTTTCTGTTAAGTTTCTCAAGTTCCACATATGAGTGAAAACCTATGATATCTGTCTTTCTCTGATTTCACTTAGCATAATACCCTCCAGTTCCATCCACATTGCTGCAAATGGCAGGACTTCATTCTTTCTCATCGCCAAGTAGTATTCCATTGTATATATAAACCACATCTTCTTTATGCATTCATCAGTTGATATACTAGTTTAGGCTTGGAAAGTTATTCTTATATGCTTATTACTTCAATACATTTATTTTGAAGAAAGTTATGATGTTATTAAAAACAAATTTTTTGACTTAGTTGAAAATGGAATACACTGAAAAAAATCTAAAATTCAGTATATTCTTCACATTTAACAGAAAAATTACTAATTTTCTAGGTGTCATAAGCTGGTATTTAAAGGCAGAGAAAGAAAAGGAATAAAAAATCACTCATTTTGGTTCCTTGTATGAGAGTGAAATTAAAATGAAATCATTAGAGGTGCAGCAGTTTTTATTTTACTGTATAATCTTTATTTGACTCTACTATTCATGATTATTCAATTACCTTGAATAAGAGCTTGCTATATGGCACTTGAATTACACAAATTCACATGAGTGTGTGTGTCAAAAGGACAGACCTTTAAACTGGAGTACACATGCCATTGTAGAAAAACAAATGTAGAAATGGACATTTCTTGTTTTGTTGTTTTTTTTTTTTAAGTAAGTAGGCTTCACATTCAGTGTGGAGCCCAACCTGGAGCTTGAACTCACGACCAACCCTAAGATCAAGACTTGAGCTGAGGAGTGCCTGGGTGGCTCAGCTGGGCCCAGTTCTTGATTTTGCTTCAGGTCGCAATCTCACAGTTTGTGAAACTGAGCCCATGTCCGGTCTGCACTGACAGTGAGGGACCTACTTGGGATTTTCTCTCTCTCTGCCCCTCCCCCTACTCCTGTGGATGCACATGCGCACACATGTTCTCTCTCAAACACTTAAAAGAAAAACACCTTAGCTGAGATCAAGAGTCAGACCTTAACCAACTGAGCCACCCAGGCACCCCTGCCCCCCAAAAAACAACTTTAATGTATATACTGTACGCAGCTATTGTGCTGAATTACTGTTCTAAATATCAGTCTGAATGCCCTGACCTTACTGAGGAAGCTTCAGATCATATCTTAAGTTATTTTGATAGCCAGTAAATTCATTAAGATACTGAAAGATGGAGCTTTTAGAATTGTGTTCTTTTAATGATTCCCGGAAATAGAAAATATATAATCAAGTATAAGCATTTTATAAAATTGCCCATTTCTGCCAACCCTGACCCCTCATGAATGTATACATTGCATTATTCATAGCACACTGAGAAACCTAATGAATATATGATCATATACTTGCATACTCAGTCAATGTTTTAACCAGTGGTACTGGTGGCTACACCAAGCAAATAAAAGGAAAAGGTGGCTCTCTTTTTCACACACAAAATAACAATCCATAAAATCAGCCACAAAGGAAATCCATGATCTAGCTCTAAACAGCATTGTATTCTACACATCTCTGTCATTTTTAAACATTTAATATATTTGTAATATTAACTTTGAGAAGTAATTACCAAAATCTAATTCTCATTTGCCGGTCAATAAAGCGCGGAATATATGACATACTTAGTTTAGAAGTACATAAAGGCTAAGTACCATCCCTCTAGTATTTCCAACTACATAATAACTTTTTAGGTGAATTGCATGTATGTAATATTATTGTGATGGCTCACATAAGTACACAAATAGTCTGCTAATCAAATTAGATGTAAATAACTCAATGTTCTCACACCTGATATTTTCCTTTAGGACATTCTATGACTTAAGGCTTACAAATTTTTGGATTGCTTTTTTAAAAATTTCATTTTCAGAGAGAAGAAAACTGCCATTTAGAAGAAGTGTAATTAAAATATGAGTCAAGAAAATAAATCTTTTCACATACATCAGGATAATTTGTTTCATTAGCTTACAATTTCAATGGAAACAAAGCATGTTTTTTTTTTCTTCAGGTCTAACGGTGCTATCAAGAGGCACTTTCCTAAAAGTCAAAGTAGATGTCTATGCCAATAGAAACCTCTAGACATATGCACATATATACAGAACAAATCACAGACATTCTTTATGTTCCTGTAGATTGTTTCAGGATCGTGACAAGAAAGTATTTATTTTATTCTTTATTTAATTGATATTGATCAAGCACATATAAGGCATTGCGGTTGCCTAAAAATATAATAGTGAGCAAGCCAGACTTGGTTCCTATTCCTGCAGAATCAAATGGATTCAGAAAGTATCTTTGTTTCCCAAGGGGAAAAATCATAAACAATCAGATGATATCTAAAATAAATAAAATGTAATGAGTGCCCACCACATGCCTATTCTATTCAAAGGGCATAATATCTATTAACTCTATTAATCATCACAGCAATCTTACAAGTTAAGTTTCATTATTAGTATCCCCTGCATGTAGATAAGGAAACTGAGACACAAGGGATTTATACGACTTGTCCCAAACTGCATAGCTACTAGAGTTGCTGGGATGGGAATCCAGCTTAGGCAGTCTTGCTCCAGAGCCTATGATATTTAAAAAAAAAAATTTTCTTAATATTTAGTTTTGAGAGACAGAGAGAGAGAGAGAGAGCGCAAGCGAGCATGAGCATGAGCAGGGGAGGGACAGAGAGAGAGGGAGACAGAATCTGAAGCAGGCTCCAGGCTCCGAGCTGTTGGCACAGAGCCTGACGTGGGGCTGGAACTCACGAACCATGAGGTCATGACCTGAGTCGAAGTTGGACGCTCAACTGACTGAGCCACTCAGACGCCCCAGAGCCCATGATCATAAACACCACAGGAACTTTGGGATAAGACCCTGTGAGCACACAGCCACCAATCCACATTTGCCATGTAACTTTCAACGTGAGGTTCAGAGCATGTGTTGTGTCTGAGTCATCCTATTTTTTTTCCATTTGCTTGCTTTCCCTCTCCAACTTCTCTCTCCCCAAAATCTAAATTCTAGATTTTAGATGACTTTAATGGGTCACTCTCAGGGAACTTGCTTTCTTGTTAAAGGAGGAAATAGAATTTGAAGATACTCCTGATTATTTCTACAATTCCAAAACCTTGACTCCTGACTCTGTTATCTAGGCTGAATCTAAAATTTAGTCCTAATGCATTTCTCCCTGTACTTTCCTATCCTCTTCTGTTATGGAGGACATGATCCACAAAAATTCCAAATAATGACCAGAGGAAATTAAGAGAAATATAGCAGTAAACATGAAGTCATAGTGGTCATTGCATCATACTGTGCACTAACAGTATACATTAACAGAAAAGTGTTAGCCCTCACTTTCCCTAAGCATATTCATAAATATGAACAAACTCAAGCAAACACACAACACCTAAGAAATTACAAATAATTCACCAGAAAATTTAATATTCAAAATAAAATTGGAAGGACAATTCTCCATGGGTTTTATGTCTCTGCACTTGCGAGCAAAGGGACTCCACACCTCCACACCCTCCATACTCCACACCAGAACACACGAGTGTTCTGGACTATCGTTGCTAGGATGTTTGTTTAGCAAAGAGCCTTGTAAGTTAGATAGCGTCTCCCTCTGGGCAGAGGACAGATTTGTTTCCGGACTGGCGTAATAAAGATAATGCTCTTCTCTGGGGCGAAGGCTGTGCAGGTTTGCTAGGAGTTTCCTTTCAAAGACTGCGGTTTTGCTAAGCTCAAGGTTTCTCAGCTGTAATACAGAGGCACTGCACACGCAGTATCAATCTGTGCCTCCCCCCGCATCACCCTGTGGACTTGGGAGGCAAAGCAAACTGATGGGAACATGAAGCTCAGTGGGGCCAGTAATAAAGTCATTTATCTCTGACCTAGAAGTCTTATGTCTTTTGCCAACATCTCTAAATCTGTGGTAGACTTCCTCAGTGTGCAAGTGGTGTAACATGAGATCCTGTACTCTCCTTAACACATTCCAACTGAAGAAGAGGTACATTGGTTTTGTGCATAGAAAGCAATTTTAGGAGTCCTTTGTTTAAATCTTTATCTATCTCTTGTAATCCTCAGATTTCTGGAAGAATACGTAGTGAAATATAAACTTGAACCTGACAAGAAATGACCAGATGTGCAATCATATATGAAACTTACCTAGAGAAATTTCCTCAATAGCCAAAGCATGCAGACATATTCATTGGTATGAAACCACAAAGACATGGCAGGTTGGCTAGACATTACAAGACGCAGTCTCTCAAATTCACCAGATAAAGACACACACACTCCAACTTCGGAAAGAGTTAACCTCATCTTTCCATCTAATCCAGCTACCAGTCAGACTTATCAGAATTTCAGAGTTTCAATTGGTTGCAGAGCAACCAACTTCAACTTTTCAAATTATTCAAGGACAATTAAGATAATCATTATGTATGATATTTTCATGCTTAAGTCCTACAACAGCAGAGAAATACATGCCCATCACCCCTCATTACCTATATCTCTCCTTCCCATTTTTTCCCAGAGTACTTAGTACTGCTTAAAATACTTGATATATCTCTTGTTTATTTATTGATTACCTGCCTCTCTCCATTAAAGTCAAGGAGTGTGATTGCTAGAGCTATAATAGAATATGATACACAGTAGGTACCCAATAAATAGTGAATGAATTAATACATTAAATAGATATGCTGATTGATTTTTTTGCAAAATTAGTAAAGTACTGAAAAGAGTTTTATATTCTGCTTTATAAATTAAAGTATTATGAGCCTTTCCCTATGTCATTAAATATTCTTTCAAGCCATTATTTTTTATGACTACATAAAATTCCATTTTACTAATCTACCATAAACTTAAATATTTCCTCATAGGTAGACACTTTGGCTTTTGTCCACTGTTTTGATATTATAAATGATCCTTTTTATACTTCCATGAATATTAATCTTTGCCCATCCTAATGCTAAGTATGTACTCTCATTTTGGGGAATGCCAATATCATACAATTTTAAATGAAACCCAATTGTGCTTTAGACCTGCCCTACCTTAGAAATTTTGGATAAATGTAATTACTTGCATTATAGATTTATTTATTTAAAAATATTCATCACTTGACTCTCACAAAGAGAAATTCCTTCACTACATTATTGTAGTTTAGAAAAAAGAAAATTGAGACCAAACATCTCAGACTTAGCTCTATTATATAATGAATAGTTCAAATAGACTTTAAGGCTTTCAAATGATCCTTCTGTATTATTTCCCTTTTCCAACCATTTAAGTAATTAAACATTTACATTGTTAACTCAAAATAATCTTGGATTTTAAAATTGGATTTCTTTTTCCTCTTGTTTAAAGTTTTAACTTACTTTCTTTTTGCAAATCTTTGGGAAAGAAAGAAGCTTGAAATCGATTCTGTACTGTGAGGCTTGCACATTTTACACTGGTCCTCCCAATGTTTCTAATTCACATGTTATGCTGGAATTAACATGGTGGAAAGGGGGTCTTCCAGTTGAAATACACACACACACACACACACACACACACACACACACACACACACGAGACTATCACAGTAATTTATCTCCATAGTTGTGCCTCTCTGACTTTTTTTCACTTTCTGACTGAGCCATGGTGCTTATCTACAAATAATAGACCATCTCAGATTCACCACTCTTAAAATTCAGGTCCTGTTTTCCGAACCTATTATATTTTTTCTAGGCACTAAGAACTACAATGGCTATTAAAAGTGCCTCTTATGCTTGGGAGCTACCAACTAAATATTTGTAACAATGATCCAGAATTTTTTGTGAATGTATCCTTTGGTATGTATGATGGCACATGGGAGAACATACAGCTTAGCCTCCTAGGAAACAGAGAAAGGGTGGGATGGTGTGATAACGCCAACAGTTAAAGGATTTCACCTTCTTCCAAGCTCTGAGAAAAGCCCTTACAGGCAGTTAAAGCCTCTTTGTGACAAAGGCTGTCATGGGTTGGTTCCTTTTGTTTTCTTGACCACAGGGTCAAAGTCACTAAATTTCAGTGTTCCATGACCAGGCTGGCTAAATTCATCAGTCTGTAAACGGCTCGTGTGAAGGGCTAAGAAGCATGTGAAGCAATACCTGATATGCACTATTATAATACAAGAGAACTGGAATAGGACTTAATCTAGACCAGGGATTGACAACCTTTTCTGTAAAGAGCCAGATAGTAAATATTTCAGGCTTGGCAGGCTATGGGGCCTCTGTCTTAAGGATTCAACTATGTTGTAGAATGAAAGCAGCCAGAAACAATACGTAAACTAATGAGCATGGCTGCATTCCAATAAAACTTTATTTACAAGAATAGGTGGCCCACTGGATTTGGCCGATAGGCTATAGTCTGGTGATTCCGCTTATATTGGCTTCTGTTCTGACATGGTGACTAAGCACAGGTAGATCACCTAACCATGCTGGCCCTTAAATTCACCACCTGTAAAAACATTTATAGAATTCTAGATCTTAATGTACTTAAGGATACTCCCATGTATGTCCACACAAAAAAGACAACTACACATTGACATATAAATACTTTTGCTAAAAATCCACATACACATGTGGGTTTGATGTGTTTCTTCAGTTACTTCAAAGGTAACTTTTGAGTATCCAATCAGAAAAGTGTTGTCCAAAACATGCGTCTATCAATTTCTAGCTTCATGAACACAGGCAAATTAACTTCTGCCTTTATATCTCCTTTTTGTAAAATGGGGATAATTACAATTATTAAAAACAAAATTATTCTAACTGCCTGTGTAACTGAGGTGTTCAAATCCAGGTAGCCCCAAGTTATTTAATCTTCCAGTCCGCTCATTCATAAGCAAGTATCTTGATGTCCATCTTAACGTGGTGGAATGCTCCAAATTCTCAGCAGTATCTCCAAAAGCTGGAAGTGGAGATAGAGTTTTCCTATATGTTTCCTCACTGTAACTATGTCCCTGTTAGCTCCTACAAAGGACATCCTTTCTCATTGGTCTGCTTTTGTTCACACTATAGATTATCCCTCATCTGCAATTTTCCTAAAGCTCTCTTGTTTAGTAAAGTGTTATAAACAATTAAGGGGTACACAGAGTAAATTTTAGCATGAGGAATGAAGTATGGTACCAGAGAAGTTGGAGTAGGAAGAGGCAGAAGTGAAAGAAAAAGAGAAGAGGAAGGAGGGAGAAGAAGAGGAGGGAAGAGAGGAAGGGAGGGAGGAGAAGGAAGAGGAAAAAAAGAAGGAAAATCATTATTATTATTATTATTATTATTATTATTATTATTATCATTGTTGTCGTCATCATCATCATCATTTCCTATCACTGGGAATTCCATGGGTTATTTCCCTCTCTTTTCTAGTCCTCCCGCCATGTCCTCAGGCTCCTCTTTCTTGTTAAACCATTATTACATCTCTTTATTTTCTCTCTTCCCACACATATCCCACTTTCCACAACCAAACAAAAATTTTCTCGCTTCACTATGCAGAACAAGTCAGCTCTTCTTTGAAGCTACGTTCTTAAAATCTCCTTGTAAGTCAAGATGCATTTTGTGGCATTGTCATCCCAACCTCATTCAGTCAGCAGTACTCACTAGTTAAGAAAAAACCTCTGGGCATACACTGAAAAGATTTGAAAGCAGAGACTTGAACAGATATGTGTACACATATTTGTTCACATCAACATTATTCACAATAGCCAAAAGGTGTAAATCACCCAAATATCCATCAATGGGTGAATGGATAAACACAGTGTGGTAGGCACATACAAGGGAATATTATTCAGCCTTTAAAAGGAAGAGAATTCTGACACATACAACATGGACGAACGCTGAAAACATCCTAAATGAAATAAACCAGATACAAAAGGACAAACATTGTACCTTTAGACACAGATTATAGAATGTGGTCCCAGGGGCTTCAGGGAGGATAGGGGGAATGGGGAATTGTTATTTAATAGACAAAGAGTTTCCGATTTGCAAGACAAAAAAGTTCTGGAGGTGGATGATGGGGGTGATGGTTGCAAAACAGTGTGAATACTCTCACTGCCACCAAACTATACCTTTAGAAATAGCTAAAATAGCAAATTTTATATTATGTATACTTTAGCACTACAAAAAAGATAAAATAGAGAAAATCCATTTGATTTTCAAAAGTCAATGTGTTTGAATTCTGAGAGTTGAACTTCTTCTTTTTTTTTTTTTTTCATTATAAAAATTTTTTTATTACATTTATTTATTTTTGAGAGAGTGAGACAGAGCGCAGGTGGGGGATGGGCAGAGAGAGGAGACACAGAATCCAAAGCAGGCTCCAGGCTCTGAGCTGCCATCACAGAACCTGACACAGGGCTCGAATCCATGAACCATGAGATCATGACTTGAGCCGAAGTCAGACACTCAGCCGACTGAGTCACCCAGGCATCCCTGAGAGTTGAACTTCTGAGTATAAGTTCTAAAGGCCACAGTGTATAAAGTCCCCACTATAACAAGACAGAATGAGAAAAATACAGGTTCATGGCAGAGCCATTTTTCTCATGTCAATGGATAACAGCATTTTCTAGGCTGAGGAGGGCAGCACAGAGTGAGAGAAGACAAAAACATAGTGTTTGTTGGTAAATAAGAAGAGTCAACCTGAGGAGCAGGAAGACAGGGCCACCATGTGCTTTGTTGGGAAAGTAGAGAAAAGACCTATTTTAGCTTCATCCCCCACCAACACCCCAACACCAAGAAAGGCCAGTAACACAGCAAGAGCCCAGAGCTTGCTTTGTCTGGGCTTGCTTTGCCCAGAAGCAAAATATATTTCTGCATGGGCAGGTAGAAAGGATCTAAACAAATGACTGAGTCAATGTCATGGAATTACTCTGAGTCAATGTCATGGAAGGCTCTGGTGATGCAAAATTCAGTAGAATGTCTTCTCATTTGCATTAGATTATCATTGAACCTATTATGGCCTAAGACAGCCCCGCCAATTTTCCAAGTGTCATGGAGAAATGACTGGATTTATTTCAAGATCCTTCATAGTATGTAGAAGTGGCCAGAAGTGAAGTAACCTGCAGAGACCCTACTGTTTAGAAATGCGCTGTCCAACACAGCCACAAGCTGTGTATCATTCTTTACAGATTAAAATTAAATACAACCAAATACTCAGGTACTCTGTTGCATGAGCCACATTTCAGGTGCTCAATAGCCACACATGGCTAGTGGCCACAGAATTAGAGCATATACATTTCCAACATCATAGGAAGTTCCGTTGGACAACACTGTTTTGTAGTCATAGGGACTACCCCAGGGTGTAGCCCACCTTTTGCAAACGTGAACAGGAAGAACAAAGAACTAGATGTCTCCTGCCTTCTGACATTTTTAAAGCACCCGAAATACAAATATAATCCAGGAAAGCAGGAAGATTCTAAATTAAACTTAAATTGTATTTTTACCACACAGAGAATTGAAGTTAAAAATAGACACCAAGTTCAGTTTTTAAAAAATGGGAAGTTTCCTACGTGCACAGCCTTATGAATTAAAATTTGTACCACATCACACATAAATCACACTGTCCTAAGATAAACAGGCTACACTAGTGTGTGAAAGTGACTGTAGCCTCTTTTTAAGGTAAGATTTTATTCTTATCACCACCTATATGAAATGCTCAATGTGGTGCCTAGTTTATAGGCCTGGTTTATAGACGGCACTCAAAAATGATAGCGTTTCTGATTATTATTGTCTAAACACATCTCGTTCTAAACACACAAACGCATGTATTTGAGAAGCAAAACTTCCATATCGAAAAACAACCAAACCATCTTGGAGAATAAGCAGCCAAGAAGAGCTGCGAGGACGTGAAGTCCTCTAGGTCACAACACTTGGCATGTCTCTGAGGCAGTGGTCCCTGAGAAAGTTTTGTGAATTCCAAATTAGAGAATATGCCAGGTTCTTGCACCCACTGGCAGTGCTGGAACTGGCAACAGCTGTGCCATCAAATTCACACTAATCAGTTAACAGTCGTCCAAATCAAATTGCAGCCAAGGTTGTTAGAGTCGTTGATAAAATAAACGGTTGCCGAGAGGGAGGCGGTGCACGCCGGTGAGTGCGCACTAGCAGCTGGGACTGGGGGTGTGAATGAAGAGGCGCAGGAAGTAGAGGTCAGTAGAGACCTTGGCGACCTACACAGGTGCAGAAGCCAGTAGAACTAACTTACTGACCCTTTCGTCTCTAACCCTCCTCATGGCGGGGGATCTTAACTGCAGCTGGAGCCGACAAACAAGACAGGATAAATGAGCAAATGGACCTCAGAAGTATTACTCTTGAGGTACAGCCTCTGTTTTGAAGGTGGGCGCAGGGCTTACAAATAAATAACCGGCAGGCCAGAACTGGGGGAGGTGAGAAAAATAAAGCTATTAAATTAGCTAGTTGGTACAAATTCTACAGAAGTAGGTGTGACCTAAGAGTTTCTGGAAAAGCTGAAGTTGCCTTCAGCCCCCACCTACTTCCAAGGCAGCCGGCCACCAGCCCTCAGCAGCGGCCAAGTTGAACACATCAGTCCCTGCATGGCAGAAAGAAAGCCGGAAAGAAGGGCAAAGATAAAGCAACTTCGTTCCAACTATTTTTTTCTCCCTCATTGTGAAGTCACAGTGGCTGGGTCTTGTTTTCAATTTGGCTTTTCTAGGTCCATGTTCAACATTAGGAACAGAGAAATTTGTACATTAACAAAACTTAGCCCATGACTCTTTCACTAGCAAGGGTTTTAGTTCTTGCATTTGATTAGTTGATAAGTTATGGGTGGATTTCGAATGTATCTTCTACTTGGAAGGGCAGTCAACTCCGAGAACGGAGTTTAAATGACTATCTTATAAAGCTCAGAGAAGTGCAGTCCCAGTTTACAGGGATGGAGAGAAGATCTACAAGGAGAGTGGCTACCAACAGCCACAGGGCCAAATAATTTTTTTTAGGAAGGAAAAATTTGGGAAAATTTTTAAAATTGTTTTTCTTTTCAAAAATTGTGGAAGACTATATAATTTGGGGGTGTGGAGATAAGCCATGGAAGCAGACGCAGTCATGGATTTGGTTATGTTTGAGAAAATGAGGGGTGCTTGGGTGGATCAGTTAAGCCTCCGACTCTTAATCTTGGCTCAGGTCATGATCCCGCAGATTGTGGGTTTGAGCCATGCATCAGGCTCTGCACTGACAGCACAGAGCCTGCTTGGGATTCTCTCTCCCTCTCTCTCTGCCCCTCCCTGCTCATGGTCCCTCATGCGTGCTCTCTCACTCTCTCTCAAAATAAAGAAACATTAAAAAAAAATGAAGAGGGGCGCCTGGGTGGCTCAGTCGGTTAAGCGGCCGACTTCGGCTCAGGTCATGATCTCGCAGTCTGTGAGTTCGAGCCCCGCGTCAGGCTCTGTCCTGACAGCTCAGAGCCTGGAGCCTGTTTCAGATTCTGTGTCTCCCTCTCTCTGACCCTCCCCCGTTCATGCTCTGTCTCTCTCTGTCTCACAAATAAATAAACGTTAAAAAATTTTTTTTTAAAAATGAAGGAAGGAAAATACCATTCCCTGAGAACCTACTTATCCAGGACTGTGCTTAGTGGTATGAAGTTTTTATACTGCAGGTTTTGCTTACTGTTGTGTTACACATTATTATCCTATACTGATGAGGAATTAGCTGCCCAGAAAAGTAAAGTAAATGGACCAAGAATCACACTTGCTGGGTGGCAATGCTTAGATCTGAACCCAGACCTTTATCTTCAACGGTAAGCTACAATGTGAAAGACAACTTGTCAGCCACAGACTACTTTCAGTGGTAACTGAGACTAATTCATTCAGCCAACATTAAGTGAGCATCTACCGTGTGTTGACCATGGTTACGGAAAAATGGCAAAGAGTGCATTTTGGAAACATGTCGAGGTCAGAGAAAATGGGAGAGTTTTGATAACTCTCTAGGCTCTACCCACTTCAGAGGCAGTTACAAAGAAAGAAACTAACCTTTCTTTCCATTTCCACCATTAGAGGTCTGTATAGGCCACTCCATTTACTTTCTTCCGATATATCATCTGGCAATGTCTCAATCGGCATTCACAGCCAACAGCTTTGGTATGTCAGGTCACAGACAGAAAGCAATAGAACGTGCTGTGTTATTGCCTGTAACAGCACCACTGCCCAGCCTCTCTTTGTCTGATTCTATGGCTTGCTAAAATTAAGGCTAGACAGAATGGAGAGCTGGTCCAAAGTGATTTTGTAATGTAATGTATCACTCTACGGCCAGTGATCATTAAAAAAATTTTTTTTTAATGTTTTTATTTATTTTGGAAGAAGAGACAGAGCATGAGCGGGGGAGGAGCAGAGAGAGAGAGGGAGACATAGAATCCGAAGCAGGCTTGAGGCTCCGAGCTGTCAGCACAGAGCCCGATGCGGGGCTCGAACTCACGAACCATGAGATCATGACCTAAGCTGAAGTCGGACGCTTAACCGACTGAGCCACCCAGGCGCCCCTGTGCCAGTGATAATTTTAATTGGTAATCAATTTCTTAGTGACATACGTAGTCTCTCATTTCTAAGTAAGACAGACTACTCAAAGAAAACAGCAGGTATAGACCCAGCTTAGATTTTCAATATCATATTTACAGACAACCCAAATGTCCAGGATAACTCTTGTTATCCAAATTCTGATATAGCTGTTAAGTAAATTGTAGTCATTTTCTAAGCAATAATCTTTTAAAGAGATTGCCTAAATAACATGTAATAACAACACAGGACCTCAATATGAGAATTTCCTTATTGTCCTACCGTAAATCATTTCTAGACCTACATTTCTTTGGCAGAATATCTGAAATGACAGTGATAGATCAATCCTTCCTTTCTTTTGTTTGCTTCCATCCTCCTTGTCTCTTTTTTTCCCCTTTTCTTGCTTCCTTGCTTTTCTCTTTCCCTCCTTCCTTCCACTTACTAACCACCACAGATACAACAAACCCATGCTTATTTTTCAAGAGCGCTTTAAGTTCTGAAGAACATCCATTAACACAGCTAATTACATAATACCCATTAACACAGCTGAATTCCTAAAATAATGATTTTATTCCATTTTCATTATCTATAAGTCTGTTTCTTTTACCCACAGAATTAATTGTGGTGGTAAAATGTGCTTCTCCTTCCATATTCCTGACTAGCTTAATCAAATAATTTCTTAAAGTACATCACTTTTCATTTTAAATGTAGCTTTAAAAAACAGGTTAACAACTGCCTACATTTAACTGTAGATTTTATGTGCTATAATATTATATGTCATCCACTACCAACGCTATAGGCTTAGCAGAATAAAATAATCATTGATCTTTTTCATATGAATGCTATTAAGAAAAACGATGTAAACTTTAACTGATTAAAATGTTACTTAAGATGCTTTATTGAAACTTATTTTAAAGCAATTTTTCTCATTAAGACTTGACAAATCTGGAGATGACTTTATTTAATCTCATTACAAGGATGTTTTGCATGCTAAGAAGAGCCTGCAGAACCATAAGGACCCAGAGAGACTCAGGCAGTCTAGAGTTGCTGATACCTGTGGGCAATTAATTCCTGCAGATATGCTGTGCAAAGTGCTTCTTACACAAATCAAAGTGGGAAGAAAGAGCAGGGAATCACGATCCTGTTCGTGGTTTTCGTTTTCTATAAACATCGATAAAAAATGGAGACGGCAACAACTCGCAACTAAAATCTGTGTGATTCTTACACATCTCTTGTGATTCCTTGATTAAAAGCCATAGAATTCAACTGATTTAAAGGATGCAAGTATGTGATTAAAGAACAGGAGAAGATCTATCAGGAAATAACAAAGTTGTAAACATCATCGCTACTTTCCCAACCTTCCAGAGAGAGCACCATATTCTTGAGGGTAGGGGCGTTCCAGGAAATAAGATATATGTGATATTTCACTTAAGCCACAAATAATCCATGAGGCAGTTAGTAGTATTACTGCCATTTTACAGATGAGTAACAAAGGTACAGGGAGATCAAGTAATTTCCCCATCCTATATATTTAGTAAGTAGTGAACCTAGAATATAAATCCAGCAATTGCACTACTAAGTATTGACCCAAAGGTTACAAACATACAGATTTGAAGGGGTACGTGCACCTGCATATTTATAGCAGCATTATCAACAATAGCCAAACTGTGTAAAGAGTCCAAATGTCCACTGAATGATGAACGGATAAAGAAGATGTGGCATATTGGGGCACCTGGCGGACTCAGTTGGTACAGCATGTGATTCTTGATTTCAGGGTCATGTGTTCTAGCCCCATCTTGGGTGTGGAGCCTACTTAAAATAAAGATTAAAAAATTTTTAGAGGTGCCTGGGTGGCTCAGTTGGTTAAGCATCTGACTGCTAGTTTTGGCCCAGGTCATGACCCTGTAGTTCACGAGTTCAGGCCCTGCGTGGGGCTCTGTGCTGACAGTACGGAGCTTGGTTGGGATTCTCTCTCTCCCTCTCTCTCCACCCCTCCCCTGCTTGTGTTCTCTCTCTCTCTCTCTCAAAATAAATTAAAAAATTTTAAAGAACATGTGGTATATATATTCAATTGAATACTAACCAGTCATCAAGAAGAATGAAATATTGCCATCTGCAATGATGTGGATGGAGCTAGAACGTGTTATGTGAAGTCAGTCAGAGAAAGACAAATACCATACAATTTTACTCATATGTAGAATTTAAGAAACAAAACAGATAAACATGGGAGGGGGAAGAGAGAGGGAGGCAAACCATAAGCGACTCTTAACTACAGAGAACAAACAGGGTTGACGGATAGAGGTGGGTGGGGACGGGCTAAATGGATCATGGGTACTAGAAGGGCACGGGTTGTGATAAGCACTATGAGTTACTATGTAAGTGATGAATCACTAAATTGTACACCTCAAACTAATTTTACAAGGTATGTTAAATAATAGAATTAAGTAAAAACTTGAAGTTAAAAAAAATAAAATATAAACCTTAGGCTCTGGTTCCCAAACCCATTGTCTTCAGCTCCACGGTCTTGCTCCTCGATACGTGGTCCATGACAGGCAGGATCAGCTTTACCCGTGACTTTGTTAGAGTGCGTGTTCTGATTTAACTGCGTACGGACATCTGGGAACTGCTCTACACTATAACAACAATATGAATCATAATAACATGTATTACATTATATACTTCTTTATAGCTTTAAAGTATATACACATATTACTCAACCATGGGCAAGACAAGGCTAGATGGCAAGTAAGAAGAATGTTCTAAGAGAGCAAGAGTGTATTTGGATGTCACCAGACAGTGTTCTGCTTGCAGTTTACATGAGAGCATGAACACGCTGTACTCTTGGAAGATTATGAAGGGAGTGGTCATGGACTCATGTCCCCAGAAACTACTTAGCGCTATGACATCATGGAAATTCGCTGAACTTGCCTAGGAAGGGTTGTCCAACCACATCAAAAACCTATCTTACCAAAAATGACACTAAATGTCCTTTCTGAGACTATAATGAAAGAAACCCGTTTCATGAGAGTTTCCATTTATATACAAGGAGGAATCTTGGCAAAGCAACTGTTCAGCATCAGAAAATATTTAGGACTCCAGTCTTTCCTACTGGATGCTTTAAATAACTCAAGGACCAAATTTAATTAATTTGTATCGAATGCAAAATTGGATATAGCGCTTTTATAATAAATACAAGTTAGTTAAAAAACAATGAGATAGGATAGAATTTATTTTTTTTTTCAATTATTTGACTTTGTCCAAATAAGAACCAGCTCATTAAAGGGAATCAATCTATCAAATTAGTAATATTGAATTTGCTACTTAAATTATTTAAAAATACATTGGTTTCTTGCACCTACCTCCTCAGCTACCTTACAAGCTTTAGTCTTCATTTATTCTACAACATTCTACAAACATTTATGAACGGTCTGTTATTTGCATCTCCGAGGATGCCTAGCATGATACAGAGCTATACTAGTCACATAATAAATGCTTATTGATTCATGAATTAAAATAAAATTTATTCAGGTTCTCTGAATTAAAATTAAAATCCCTGACACAAAGAACGGGGTCTTGGTCATTGTTCTACCTCCCATACTAGAAACCTGACAGTACCTGAGTATTTACTGAATTAATGAATGAGTACAAGGTTGTAGAGAACAGGAAGTTACCATGCTCTTGAAGAGGACCGTGAAATATATTAATTCCCATGAGCAAATAATGCCCATTTAATGGCAAGAATGTGAATAGTTTATATCTTAAAATATAGATTAACAATTGGAACACATGTTCTAAATACCTTTCAGTTCAATTTAATAAAAATATCTATTATCAAAATTTTCAGTTTATATTCATTGCCTACTAGTTCACAGACCTTGTGGTTCAATATTGTCTGCTAGCAATCAAGCTGATACACACATTTATGTATTAACTCCTACTTAATATTCACATTATCTAGAGCCAAAATTGACGAGAACAAAGTTCACGATAATGAAACACGCATTAATGATTTTAGTAGAAGAATTCCTTAAGGCAGGTCCTTAAACATCAGTGCTCCATAGAAAGACAATATTTAAAAAGGGTATAGATAAAATATGGGTTTTTATTTTAACAAGTGTTTTTTAGAGTGTTATTATAACAAGTCTCACATCCGTAAGATTTTTGTTTATGTCATTCTTAAAAAAAAATAAGAAAAAGAAGAAACTAATACAGATATCCCCAGGACATGGGGAGAAATCTAGAGCCATTTATTCCTCCACTTGAGCTACTCAAAAATAGAACTCGCCAATGCCAGTAAAAAATAATGGCTACCAACCAGCCATATAAAGAAAGCAGCTTCTATTGAAGAAGGCCGATGTCCTAAATATGGAATTAGATAGTAACTGTAGAACTAATTACCATATTTATAGTCGAACGTTAAAGTTGGCAAGAGGATCAAAAGATGTGACGAGAACAGAAGCAACCTGGAGTCCTAGTATTTCGAAAACTTAAAATGTGGGAAAGGAGAAAACCAAAATAAAGCAGGATGCAAGGAATTGCGTACATAATCAACATTCCCCCAAGCCTGTGGAATTGTATATTAAATATAAACAAATTTCATCTTTCGTCAACTTTAAATCTTTGGAATGATTTCAGGAGCCAAAATTCAACTTGGAATATTTTCCTTCACTCCTGTGGTGATTCTTTTTCTTCAGGATGTTCTTTTAGGTTTCCTTGGCTGACACCCCTCTCCTTGCCAACTACTGTAAGGGTCTTTTTAACCAGTTAAATCGGGACAGACAGCACAATACACAGATAAGAAAGAACTGGCGACATTTATTTATTTATTTATTTATTTATTTATTATTAGGCATGAAAGTTTTTAAAACATGAATTTTTAAAAATCCTTCAAACAGCATGCAGGTATCTGCAAATGATAAACTACTTGATATAACATATATTACGTATATGTTGCGTATATTATGTATATTTAATATAACATAAATTACATATCGTGCTTTCAAAAGAATTCTGAGAACAATATGGGCTCATGTTTAAAAGTTCATATGTTCACCTTTCACAGATTCCCAAAACTTTTCAATGAAGTCAGAGATTAACCAGAGTAGTGGTGCCTGGGTGGCTCAATTGGGTAAGCATCCAAATCTTGATTTCAGGTCAGGTTATGATCTCTCGGTTTGCAAGTTCAAGCCCCGCATCAGGCTCTGTGCTAAGAGTGTGGAGCCTGCTTGGGATTCTCTCTCTCCCTCTCTCTCTGGCCCTCTCCCACTTGTGTGCGTGTACTCTCTATCCCCTCCCCCGCCCCACATTAAAATAAACTTAAAAGAAAAAGAAATTAACTAGGGTAGCACAAGGCAATGAGTGTTTTTTCCTCATGTGGACTTACTGATAATTTCTGAGAGTGTATTGTTTTTTTTTTTTAATTATTATTGGCTTTTTTTACTGTGTGTAAAAGACACCATGAAAACTTAAATAGTTGATTGGCTCAAAGTTTGTCAATGTTATTGATGTGGGCTGTTTTCCTTTGGAAGGAGTATGTTAGAATTTCCATTTTTATTTTTGACAAAATATTATTTTTGGGCTCTTACAGTTATCTTGACAATTTAAATTTCTTTATAAGGTAAAAAAAAAAATCAAAGACAAATTCTGTAGCTAAGGGCGTATAAGATATTGTCTCATTTATATTCTAGCTTAGGTTATTTTCATTCAGCTAAAATTGAATATATCCATCAGGTGTACCACATAGTATACCTGTGATTGCTAAATTCTATTGGTTTTATGGTTCCATTTGGATTAGTAAGCACAACTCTCTGGATTTTTAAGGGTAGGGGGTGATGGGGAGAGGTGCCTACAAGTTATTAGATATATTTTAGTGGGTCCAGTGATCCTTACTTCTAAAATGAAAATTTTCCTAATACTCAGAACCCAGTGGTTACCTAAAAACTATAGCCATTCCTTGAAAAATACAGACCTTTCAACAGAAAATTAAGTATCACCTTGACATTTTAAATTTGCTGGGTGGACTAAGGAATTGTAAAGTTGACCACTTCTGAGAAATAATCAAAGGGCAGTGTTTGAATGGTGATATTAATTTGCCGAAGACCCTAAAATACCATCCCTTCTATACTAAGACCTGATGTAAGTTAGAGCACCATCGCAATCACATTGCATTACAACTGATATTAATAGCAAGACTCCAAAATTTTCCTAAACTCTTTGACCTTCAATGAATACCCATGTTTTAAAAGATAATGTCTTTAATAAGTAAATTTGAATTGAATTTTAGGAGTAAGTTGTCAAGCTTGGTCAACACATTTTGATTGTACAATCTCATCTAAATAGTAGACAGTTATAAGAAGCCATGTGTTAACCTTTCTACTTGGATATTAATCTAAATAGTTCGCTAGAAGCCTTTGAGCAGCCTACTCATAAGTGTGATACAGAAGTCTCAGAGTTGGGAACATGCTGATCAGGAAATAGAGACTTGTGTTTGATGCTAATATCTAATTATTAAGATCAGCTGGGCTCATGAAATAATATCGTAGGTAGTATAAGTTGCAATTAAGTATTTTGCAAAAGACATTTGCAACTTAAAAAATTTAAAAAAGTTTTTTTTAATGCACAAAGTATATAGAATATTATAAATAACTATGTACTGATCACCTAGACTGAAAAACTAAGTATTAAAAACTCTTTGCCCTTGTTACAGATATTTTTTTAAACAACAAAGCTTTAACACTATAGATATATTGAAGTCTCCTTTGTTCCCCTAATCAGTCCTATTGTCTCCTTCTTGCTCCTTAGAACACACTGCAAATAAGGATTTAATGTACGTTTTTCCAGTTCATGTTGTTAATATTCTATAAACCAATCTCAATATTTCTCTCTCTCATTGCCATGTGATTTTAAAAATATGCACATACACATGCATATATTCTGTAGGTCTGTACACATTACGCAAGTTGTGTTTCCTCCCCATCTGTCCTTTTGCTTAAGCATTAAAAAAAAAGATACATTTGTTAAAAAGATCTCAATTTATATCCATTTTCCTATTGATATTCGTATTGGTTTTTATGCACTTGTTTTATATAGCTGTTTCTTTTGGCTAATAACAAAATTGCTGCAATGAACGTCATTGAATTAAGTCTCTTGACACACAAATGCAAGAGTTTTTCTACACACTTACATTCAGAATTTTAAGCCATGATCCCCAGTAAGAAGCATGTATATATGCATAAACATAAATATCCATATACATGTGTATATATATTTTCCCTTCTTCAAAATTCTAAATGTCTTACTATGATTTCAGATAAGTAGAATTAAAAACAAACTAATTCTAAGCTCAAAATCATCCTATTTTATTTCTCTGTCCTCACTCTGAACTAGGATCTCAAAACCAGAGTATACCAATAGAACCAGATATTCTAAGAGCTAGTTAAATTAAATCTCAAAATCAATTGGTATTTTCAGATTTTTTTTTCTTTTTAGCTAAGAAAAACACAAAAATACAAGGGGCCAAAAGGCCAGTCTTCCCAGAGACCATTGTACATAAGCACAATCTATTTGATTGTATCAATTCTGTATTATAGAAAGTGCCAGAAAGAGCTGATTACCTCTCTTTTATATTCTTCCTATCACAAGTTCCTAGGAAAACAGGGACTGTTGCTTTTCAATATAGCAAGTGACAAAAGTCACAAAAGTACTAAAACAGTAGGGGATGCAGAGATGTTCTAAAGAGCAAGGATGTTTTGGTAAAATTGATTGTTTTTTTCTGTGTGATTTCTTTTGAAAAACTGCTTTAAAAATGTCCCCAACCTACTGTATTACTAGACTACCATTTATTCTAGTTTCTAGTTTTTAAAAAATAATTTGGAATTAGACATCAAAGTAATAAAGTTACTTTCTTATTCTCATATATAGTCAACCTCAAATTTCTTTTTTCTTTTTCTTTTTTTTCCTTTTTACCTTTAGTTCCTTAAAATCCCTCAGCAAGGTCCACAAAAAGAAGCTCAAAAATTAACTACTCATTTTACCTCTTTCATATGTGCCCAAACTCAAGATAAAATGTGCCATCAGGGGTTAAGCTCCAGAGAAAGGCAAAATGCAAATTATCTTACTTTTGACTCTACTACTGTCTTGATTTATGAGTTTCAGAGAGAGTCATTTACCACTGCTACACCTCACCAGGATAAGGGAAATTGGATAGCACTACCAGAATTTGGGTGAAAATTGTATTTGTGAGTTTCTCAACTATCCATCGTTTGAATTATCCAAATAACAGCTTCAAAGTCCCCATCACTTTCTAGGTATAGATGAAACTCAAATCCTTAACAATAAGAGCAGAGCAGTGCTTTTCAATTCTCTCTGCCAAAGGACCAGCTTTCCCCACATCAATCAGAGGCTAAAACTCTTATAAAATATAATGAAATGAATTATCAGAAAAAATTAAAAATATACAAAATATAAGTCATCATTCTTTACTGGCTTCAACAGATGCAAAATTGCTCTAGGCTTCTATAAAAACTTTTAAATGCTGCTCACTCTCAATTTCTGTACTTCTCACAGACCAGTAAACAGTTTTTGGACCAGTATGGGTCTGAGAACCACAATTTGAGAAGCACTGAGTCATGAAACAATTGCCTTGCTGGCAAAAAGTTCTCATTCCTTTGACTAAGAGTAATGAGAAACAGCATTCACGTCGTTCTTTACGCTGGTGATGAGGGGGGATGTGTGAAGAGACAACTTTGCTCAAAAGATAGTCTGAAAAGCCTGCACCTGCTCTGAACTGTGAAAATGGATTTTCCCACCAATTTTGACCACAGGGTAGAATACAGTGACTCTTAACATTGAAGGGGCAAAGGAATCACTTTGGGGAGAGTGTAAATAATGCTCATTAGGATCCCAACACCAGAACCTCTGATACAATAGGCTTCCTTAATGTCTACTATTTCTATATTATTTTCAATTTTTAACACCTTTAGACCCTCAAATGGGGTCAACATGATTATTCTAGTTCCACAGATGAGAAAATCTGGACTCAAAGTTTCACAAAAAGTAAGGTATTAAACATAGAACTCAAACCTTTTAGATTCTTGGTATTTTTTTCCTTATGTGTGCAGATGGATTTTTGAGTCTTAAGAAGCCTAAATTATTGTTGGAGTAGGAGGGAATTTTTTAAAATTTATTGCCATTTAAAGTTATTTATCCCCTAACAATGATTGCTCATCTACAACATAAATGTTTGTGAGGGTGACATAATATAAAGCCCCCATTTATGCTCTAAATGCTCTTTTCCATACTTACCCAATCATGGCCAGACTGTTGCGTAAGAAATAACTTACTGTCTGGGAATTAAGTCTTCTAAGGAGTTACAGATTACTTAATTAATAAACTAATACAGAACCAATGCTCTGGCAGCTGACTGAAGAAACTACCACTGTTTTCAGGAAAGAGATCGGTTAGCTTTGTTATAGATGAAATCACACTGGATTTGGATCACTGAACCTAAATCTGGCCATGATTTGGTCACTATTTGTGTGATTTGGGGTAAACTATTTTATCTCTCACCTATAGGTTTCCTTACCTATGTTATTCAGATAATAGCTATAACATCCAAGACTCTTGCAAAATTATATTGTTAAAAAGGTCGGTGTAAAATTGCCTTCCTTAAGAGCCCTTGCCACTCAGTTCATGATCAATACATACTTTTTATTTAAAAAAAAAAAAACAATATATTGTGAATTATATTTTTCCTTTGTTTACAGGAGTTCCAGGGAGCCTGAACTGGCTCCTAAAAGAAAACTTCCCTACAGTGTAGATGACCTATGGTGTAGGGACTCTCTTTGCCCCAGGGGAAGACCGACTTACAACCACTGCAGAGAGTCAAGTAAAAAGATAGATTGTAAATTGTCAGAAACCCTATAGAAAAGAGTCTGGCAAGTGAGAGTGGTAAATCAGATGTCTGTAAAAATCTTTTCTTGCCAGGGCCACCATAATAAAATACCACATACTAGGGGGCTTATATAACAGAAATGTATTACCTCACAGTTCTGGAGGTCAGAAGTCAATGTGTCAATGTTCGGGCTGTGAGGGAAGGATCTGTTCTAGACCTGTCTTCTTGGCCTGTTGATGGTGTTCACCCTGTGTCTCTGCACATGTATCTCTGTGCCCAAATTTCCACTTATAAGAATACCAGTTACAGTGGGTTAGGGCTCACTCTAATGATCTAATGATCTTGTTTTAACTAATTACATCTTCAATGTCATCTTCAATGACCCTACTTACAAATATGATCACATTCAAAGGTACTATGTGTTATGAATTTTGGGGGGACCCAATTCAAACCATAACATGATTTAGTGATTAGCATCTTCATGAAACAGAAGTCATGAGTCTCAAATGTTTCTGCCACTTACTACCCACGAATCTGGAAGTCCCTCAATTATTTTAGGCTTATCTGTAAAATAGGTGAGTTGGAGTAGACAGAAATTAACTCTAAAAAGTTTATTTCATTTCTGAAATGTCTATATCTAAGTGTGGAGCAGGGATCTCCGAAAGAGCTGCTGGATCCCATAAACTCAGAGCTTAGACAGGCTCTTATCTGGGTCCTCCTCTTTACCTAGAATCACAGTTAGTAAGAAATTCAGACTAGGAAACAGGTCAAATATGTTCTTTGCAAGAGCAAAGCGTCAGTCTGTTATGATTAGATTGACTGATAAAGGAAAATAAGCAAGCATATGGGGTATATTAAGCCACATCTTTAATGTCTATCTCTGGAAAAATAGAAATAAAAATATTTGACCACCTTGATTGTCACTTAAGAGAGGAGAACTGAGCGGCAAGGGAAGAACAGTCAGGGAAACCTTTTTGTTCTTTTCACATCTTGAATCACAGGAGAATGCGTTACCTGTTCAAAGAGTAAGCAAGGATTAAAAGAGGAAACTATTTGTGTATTGTGTATTTGTTTATTAGCCTTTTATTTTCAAGCCGAGATACTCATATTTAAGTCATTTTGCGTTTTGGAGTCTTTATAAGTAGGCTTGACTTTTACAGCTTTTGGCTTCACAGGAAGCTAGAGGGTTTGGCAGATAAGCTTCTATATTTCAGTGTGAAAACATAAAATGAAAGACCTCATAAGCAGATGTTTCTTAAGAGGCTTTTGCTATACAAATATGACACAGATAATGCACAGAACTAGCTAGCAATCTGCTATCTCTGTCTTCAAAGGACAAAGAACTTAGCAATCAATACTATATTTACTATGTCATTATTCACCTGAAAAATTTCCACATCCTCTATCAATTGTGACTAAGAAAGACAGTCTTATTTTCTTCTACTCATAATTTCCAGTTGGCTGCCTACCTATTTTAGGGATGGCAGCAATTATAGACATTAGTAAGAGCAGTTACTAACATATAAACTGGATTTAATTAATATCTCTAAAAAACAAACACAAGTGTGGTTAACTATTGTTTCTCTAACTGCTACACTTGCTGAGTGATGGGAGGCATCTCCATATCTGGAACAAAATACAGAGCCACAGAGGAAAGTGACAGTAAGGAATAATTTTTGAAAGGAAAGTAGGCAATGTGTACCATAACACATGGTAGTGTTTCCATTTTAAAGATGGAGGAAATGAAGATCTTGAAGGGTATATATCTGAAGATAACAAAAACTTCAATCTGACATTTCTTCTTTAGGTTTCTGTATTTTTGTCATTCACCTATTATGATATTGTAAATGCATATGTAAGCCACAGCTGTAGAATATGTGTTACACACACTTAATGAAGTCCTTTTAGAGTCATAAAGTGCCTCACCAATATTTTATGGTAAAAGTCCTTTTGGAGTCATATGAAACAGTTGAGGAATATCATAAAAGACTAGTTTTAGAGGACATTCTATAAACCACCACTGTGATTTTAACATCACTGTTCTTCCATACAACCAGAGTAAATAAACACATGAGCCAACATAAAATTATGGATGAAAATTAAGGGGATGGTTTGATGCTATGCATGCTTATGTTTCCTAATAATCCCTTAAATTAATAACTTTGGTTAAATGGAAATAATCTAGTGTATGAAAACAGTGAGTACTTAGATTTTCTGTTCTGTTTCTTATGGTACACCTATAATGGTTATTTCTCTTCTATTATCCATCATGCATTTTCTCTGTCATCTATTTATCTATCCATTCATCCATCCATCCATGCATCCATCCACAATTCCAGAATTGTGTGTTGAGTCTTTGCAATGTTCCAGGCTCTGTACTATGATTACGTTACCAAACAAGATAAACATGGAATTGATCTCAGTTCCCAAATTAAACCTTAATGCTTTCCATATAGCTTTCCTTGGCCACCTCCAAGTGACTTCAACTTCCCTTGAATTCAGGGAGCATTTACACTCAAAGCATTTTATTTAAGCATTTAGTTACAGAATCCTTTACAGAATGACTTAAGTAATGCACCACAGTTTTCAACAAGTGAAGCAAACTGTATAGATAGGGTTACTGCTTGCATAAACTCTACTGTCTAATGTAGTGTTTTAAAATCTAAATGTCTACCAGTAGCTGATAGAAGACTGTTTTAAGAAGTGACTAATCAACTTATGTCAATACTATAGACACAAGGACCATTCCTCCTCTTCCACCTGCCCCTTCACTCCCTCCACTTCCTCTCCTTCCCCTCTCCTCTTTCTTCTTTTTCCTTCTCTTCCTCCTTCTTATTTTTGCATTTTTATTATCTGCTACAGTGTCAGACATATAGTCAGTGCTTAGTAAATGTCCAACAAGCAAATCATTGCGTAGGAGATGAATTGCTTCTTCTTCCTCCAAGACTTCAAACTTCCCTAATACCCTAGCACACAAACACCAGAAAGTAAGTTCCACAATGACAGAAATTTAGCCTGTTAGTCTTACTGCTGAATCTGAAGGGCCTAGCCCATGATCGGTCCTCAGTAAACTTTGGTGAATGAATGAAGAAATACACTCCAGGAGTATAAGAACTGTCCAGTGTATTTAATCATTCCCCTGGCTTCCCCTCCCCTTCCCTATTCACATATGTTCAAAATCTAAGGTCTCAACCCGGAACTACTAAATCAGAACCTGTATTTTAAAATGATTCCCCCAGTGATTCACATGCACTGTAAAGTATGAGAAATGCTGCTATAAATCACATCCATTTCACTTTCCTGTCCCCCTCCCCACCACTGATAACACTTCTGAACTCCAACTAACACCACACTCAAGTGTCTAGGGTAGTTGTTTTTGAGAAGTAGGAAGAATCAGCACAGAGCTGGATGGTAAGATTTGATCTCTCTTTACCTCGCTCCTCCTCTCTGCTTGGCTCCCTCTCCCATAACGAAATCATATCATACAGAGGAGGAACACAGAGTCAACATTTCTATACTAATTGACATTTTTTGAATGTGAAAGAATGTGGGCCACCTGGCTGGCTCAGTAGGAAGAGCATGTGGCTCTTGACCTAGGGGGTCATGAGTTTGAGCCCCATAATGGATGTAGAGATTACTGAAAAACAACAACAACAACAAAAGAATATTAGCCCAAGCTAACTGAAAACAAAATAGTTACTCCTATTTGCCCACCTTTATGTCTTTTGGCCCTTTATGTGACCTTACTCTTTTCCATGCACCTCCTGAAAGACCTCGATATTTACTGAGAGTCTGGCACTTGCAGGTGAATTATGTCAGTTTACCCATTTAATCTTTATGCCAATAGGAAACACAGCCATGGAAGGGGAGCACAGGATTAGGTTTATAGTCAGTCCCCAGTAACACATCCCCCCAAAGCTACACAGTTTCAACAACACGTTGAAGGTTCATTATTGCTAAACCACTGATCAGTGTATGAAGAAAATACATTAGAGAAAAGGAAAAGGGGCAACTCTGAGACTCAAGGAGAAAACTGTCAAGGAATATAGGCATTTTTAAATGAGCAGCTCTCATTTTAAACAACATCCCAAATAATGCAAGCCACTTCTCAGCATCAATCTCCAGCATTTTAACAGTCAGCTATCCCTCAAACCTAAGAGAAATTTAGTCATTCTCATTTTACAGAACAGGACATGGAGGCTCCAAAGGATTTAGCTTCTTGCCCATGATTGCAGACATGCTCCAGTTTTCTGATGATGCATAAATCTTTCCATTCTGCCATCATGTCAAGTCTGTTGGCAATTCAGCACTGTCTTCTCCCCTCTGTTCTCCCTCTTACAGCACAAGGACTGGAAACCTGAAGGTTACATTCCCACAGGTGTCTGCCAGCAGTATTCAGGCATGGATCTCACTAAAGAGAGGTGTTTCATGGCATCTGGATGAAAGTAACTGGGATTACTGGGCATCTCGTATTTCTGCAACTTCCTGATTCCATGAAAGGAAGCAGAGAAATTGAGAGCCAACAACAGCCTTCCCTGATCTTTGTTTTACTGCCCACCACCTACAAAGGCTTTGTTATCATCTAAATCCTTATATTAAGTCCCTTCCTGTTTGCCTGAATAGTTTCTATTTTTCTCACCAAACCCTCACTAAGCCAACCACACAGTCTTCCTTCCATTCCTGTTCCCATCCTGCCCTTGCACTCTATACACTTATACAAATATTTACTTGCTTAGCATCCTTTATACATTGAATTACTTCATGGCAGAGGTCATAACATAATTTTTGTTATCCCTATTCCTGCCACATAGTAGATGCTTAATAAATAGCAGCTGATAGAATGAACCAAGCTCATACCACTTTCTAATATTTCTTTTCCTAAACATCACCTACCTACTTCTGGGATTGGTTCCTTTCAAGAAATGCTGATGCAGAATACTATCATTGGGATCAGAATGGTCCTAAGCACTGAGACTCCAATGTCTTAAGAGACTGAGGGGCAGTATAGGGGAGGGGGTACATGAGGAAAATTCAAGGAAAGCTCTCTCTTGTCTCAAAGCTACTGAAACATCCATGGTAAAACATCCATGATAAAACAGGTCAAGAGAAAAGTTTCTGTTGCTATTCTTCAAAAGTTGGCTTTGAGTAGACCAAGGGATCCTAATGGTTTTATCGAATGGCCTCTTCCATATCCATATCTAAGATCAAATTCTACACCTGTTTTCCTTTCCTTTTTAACTGTGCATAGTTTTACAGATGTTTCATTATTCTTCTCGGCTAATGTCCAAACCCAGTGGCTTATGCTCTTGTGGAAGGATAATAATCAGAGATATCCATTTATGCTTTCCTGATTTTATTTCACATATTTTTTTTCTTTCCCCATTCTGCCCCACCCTACTCCCAATAGACAGATAATTCCATACACACATCCTAAGTAGAGGAATATAACAGGCAGTTTGTGATTCTTAGGAACTTGTTTTGAGAAGGTCAGATGTGGGAAGGTTGTTGGGTGGCAGATGGTTCATCATTTTCTTGGCAAAGAGATAAGAGTAATTTGGCACATCTAGGCAGAAGGGACCACCAACAGCCATGCAAAGTTTGTGTGTCCAAAGTTGGAAGGTGGGGGCCTAAACAGCCATGCTAAACAGGTGCTGACCATCTATGAATGCCTATGTGGATAAAGAGCTTAGTGAACAGAGGTAGTTTCCCACCAAGGGCTGGATGGATAGCCTGTTAGATTCCAGAACCACAGCACACCCTGAAACAGAATTAAATTGCATTTCCCTTCATTATAAAATGGGCTTTTGATTCAGGAATAAAATCAATTTGCTGCATAAAAAAATTATGCTTCATACATCCTGAATTCATGGATTGAGATTCACACCTGCTACAAAATCAAGAAGTCAGGCTATTAGTTATAGAAGTGCTCTATACTAACTCTGAGTCCAAAGCCACCTGATTATGGGCTTTGCAACCATTCTCCTCAGTATGAAGCAAGGAGTGGCTTAATCCTTGCTAGGCTGCTGCTTGACTAGCACTGAAAGGAAATAACTTAAGGTGTGCAGCAACAGAGGGTCCCCTTAAATGGAGCAAATACAAACATAAGTCAAAATTCATCATAGAGGAAAAAGAATCAAGTCAAACTTTTGCAATCAGTCAATGAACTGCCACATTCAAACCAACAAGAGTTTACAGGCTATGTATGAACATACTATGTATCCTCAAATAGTGCTTGCTGTGGGTCGAGTGGTGTTCTCCATTATTTAACCCACACAAGCATTACCACATGCCTAAGAAGTAGGTTAATTTTTAATCCTATTTTACAGATGAAGATATTGAGATATATGGGGTTATGTCACTTACCCAAGGTCGTATTGATGGTTAAGTAGCAACTTTGAGATTTGAATGTAGTCAGTCTAGTTGCAGGGTCCAGTTTGACCATCATACAATGCCTCCTTTGCCACAAAAACTCAAATATTTGAATGAAATAATCCCCAAAAGAAGAGAGTATTAGGTCCACTCTCTTTAAAGAGGAGGAAACAGTAGTCAAGAGGATAAAGAGACTGCTCAGTGTCTAATAGCTGAGCATATCACTCATATTTTTTTTTATGACAAACAATACTTACATCCATCAAATTAATCATTTTGCTTTTAATGTTTCTCAACTGGCAAATCGCAAGTTTAAAGCCCAGTTTTTTACAGCCTTCCAGGAACTTCACCTCAACTGCTCTAAAGCTGACATGAGACCGAACTGACAGGATGCCAAGTGGTCTCAGAGGCCAGGTAAAGCACCTTGATGGATCATCTCCGGGTATCTGGGAAGCAAGACTATGCCAGGAAGCCACTTAACAGAGGAACAGAGAAAGGGAACCCAGGGGACTTCTGTGTGGTCACTTAAAAAACCAGAGCATTTGATGCTGAGCAATTTTTTTCTCTAGTATTCTTGAAACGCCTTGGATTAGAAACCTCTACTTTGGAAACATGATCTTTATGCAGTTCCGTTTATGCTCCATCAATTTCAAAGTAAGATTTCCATGGAAAATCCCTCACCCCTAAAAGAACAAAGTGATCATGCTGATTGTCCCCTGCCCTTTAGCAAGGACTAGCATATAACTATACCTTCTCACTGGCATGACCAAAGTCCCCCCGATGAAGTATTATTAAAGAAAACAAGACCCACTTGTGTCTTTTGAAAGAGAATGATCTAATTGTGGGAAAGTTTTTAAAATTTCATCATGGGAACAAGATGTTACAACAAGAAATCTGTATTATTTAGGTCACTGGGCATTCAGTGACCTCCCATCTTAATCCTCTTTGCTTTGGTTGTGTTGACACATCCTGTCATTGTCATTGATAAGCTCAAACCTGCATTATGACAAACTGCTGAAATCTGAATCAGATGACATTAGGGGGAAAAAAAAAAGTCACTTTCTGGTTTCTAACCTTTTCAACCCTTATTTCTATTTTCATCATCACAATACTCTCTCACGGCTTGTACAAAAAGAGATGATGATGAATATGAGAAATCTGTCAACTTATAAAGACATGCTAAGAGTGAAAATAGAAGCAAGTAAGTCATTGAGTTTGTTGAGAAGGCCACTGACAAAGTCCAAAACACAAAGCAATTTAAGAAAGTCTTAACTGAGCAACTGTGACAAGGCAGGAAAGAAAAAGCACACACACAAAAACCAAAAAACTCCCACTACCAGAACACTGAGTTGTTTTAAGGAGGAAAAAAGTGCTCTTCAAATGGAATGTATCATTATTGTGATTATCAGGGTCCTCTTTATTCAATCAGAAAAGTGGCAACAGATTTGAAAATTAAAGTGCAGGATCCAGATAGAAGGGACATATTTATGTTTTCAGACATCTACTTGAATTATAATGTTCTCTATAACAAATTCATTAGGTTTTCATTTAGATAAATGCCAACAAAATAATGGAATTGTCAGTGTTACCCAGAAAGACACTAAAGGGGAGACATGAACTCAAGACCAATGCAATCAGATTAAACCTCTTTTTTTTAATATTTTTTAAAACATTTATTCATCTTTGAGAGACAGAGAGTGCGTGAGTGGGGGAGGAGCAGAGAGAGAGAGGGAGACACAGAATCTGAAGCAGGCTCCAGGCTCTGAGCAGTCAGCACAGAGCCCGATGAGGGACCCGAACTCACCGGCTGCAAGATCATGACCTGAGCCAAAGTCGGACGCTTAACCAACTGAGCCACCCAGGCACCCCAGATCAAACCTCTTTTAATTTTCCCTTGAAGGAGCCTGGTTCTGGAGACCTTATGTAACCAGGCAGCCAGCTACTTAGTGGCTTTCATATAATTCACTTTATCTGTTGTTGATACAGTAAGACAACAGTAGTGACTGACTCACCCCTGGCAAATCAAGACTAATCTTATGGCTATCGGGTCAACTTCTCCCCTTTCCGTTCTGCACCGAAGTTACAACCTTGTGGCCAAATGAATTTATTGTTCATAACAAATCCCAAAGGCTCAGCTATAAAAAGGAACCCCATAGCCTCCAATATTGTATTGAAACGACGCTGCAGCAAACTCTCCTTTGAGAAGTAACACAATAATGTATATGAGCATTCGCTCAAAAAATAAAATAACCCTCTCAAAAAAGAAAACCAACGACAACAAAAAACGCACCCCAGGCACTTACCACGGTGACGTATGCAAATTTGACCTTGAGACTTACCGCATTAAAATTGGGGAAGAGGTTGACCGCAGCAGTGTCCAGAGGAAAAGGAAGAAAGGGTTTGATATCCAGCGAAGGTTGCAGAGGAGGGGCTGGTGGACGGACCAGGGCTGGGAGAGCAGGGCTCTGGCATGTACCACCTGCAGAGAGGAGAGCAAAGGGAGCCATCAGGGACATGATGCACGTTAAAAAAAACAACAAAAAACAAAAAAACGTTGAGGCGTCCTTTGAGCCCAAAAGGACAGCTTTGTGGGTTACTGGAGAAAAACAGGCCATGGAGTGTAGTGACCTCAACTGGAAACCGGCCAATGAGCAGATCTGCCATTAGGCGGAGGGAGCCAGCTGAACTTCTCCCTTCCCCTCCTCAGATATAACTACGTGGTTGTGTAGGTAACAGTTACCCTTTCAAACATTTCATGCTCCCCAATCTATCCTTCCTTTCCTGCCTAAAGCTCTGGGTTGGATCAGCAACAAACCCTTCACTGAAACCCCTTGATTCAGAAGGAACACCCTCCACTGCAATGCCCTCCCTCTTTGAAAACTAACTTCTGCTCAGAATATGCATCAATTCTAAGCGATTATTTTACAGAACTGCTCTTTTCCAGCATGTCCAAAACTCTGGCAGCAAGATAACATGAACTTGGCATGGAAAAGAAACTTAACCACAAAGACAGGCAGCCATACCTTACTGCCCTGGCAACTGGAAGATTAAAACAAGTGAACCCAGCTACAAACCAAGCAGTCCCTGAACTGTTGAGCACCCCGCAGCTTTGAGCATTCCAGGACTACCTGCCTCCTTCCAGTCGTGAGTAGGTGGAATTTAGAAGGCCACCAACGAGCAAGCAGTGGGAATATCATGCCAACAAAGACACGCTTTGCATACTAGTAGGCAACCAGCTGTTTGCAAAGGAGCACCTTCACCCCTCTCCCCCACTCCCCGTTAGAGGACTCCGTGCACTCAGAAGCTGGAAGGAAAGAAGCACATCCCAGTGTTCAGTCTCCCATATTTTGGTAACATTCCAAAACATCAATTTGCTGTTAATTAAAGGCTGTTTGAATCCTAGGAAACCGTTAAAATATGCCAGCATTCTTCTAATCTGAGAGGCAAGCAACAGACTGTAAAAACCTGCTGGTGAAAATCCAAGAAGCATTAGGAAAACAAAATACAGTGTGAGTTTTCCTTTCTCACGGAAAAGAACTCTAAGAGACAGATGAGACAGGAGAGGCCCATGTCTGCACCACTTTCTTGCCTGCCATTTTGTTTTCAAAACAAAGTAGAGTGAGACCCATAGGAATAACCTTTAAAAATCTCACAATCGGGGTGCCTGAGTGGCTCAGTCCATTAAGCCCCAACTTCAGCTCAGGTCATGATCGATCTCACAGTTCGTGAGTTCAAGCCCCACATCGGGCTCTGTGCTGACAGCTCAGAGCCTTGAGCCTGCTTCGGATTCTGTGTCTCCCTCTCTCTCCGCCCCACCCTGCTCATCCTCTGTCTCTCTCTCTGTCTCAAACATAAATAAACATAAAATAGAAAAAAAAATTTTTTTTTTAATCTCACAATCAACTCTCTGGTCAGCTGGACACCGAGCATCATCCTGTCCTCAATCAGTTACCTGAACACAAGGTAAACATTCTAAAAATGATTCCCTGATGGCAAATCTAACCCTACTAGACCAGTGGATGACTTAATAACAAGGCGGGTGACTTAATACCTACAACAGAAGCCATCAGCACAAGATTTAATTAACCATACCAAAAAACCATTAACTCTCCTGTTTCCAGGTATAAAACCAGCTGGAGCCAAATTAACAAAACCAGTATTTTTCCCACTCTTTTTCACTTCCCTCTTAAAATATTGCTTAACAACAGCAAGGCCAAACACAGCAAGTTTGAATCAGCAAACCAATTAAAATAAAAAGTAGTACAAGCCAGAAAATAGAGGGCAGATGTTGAAACAAACACAGATAAAAGCAAAAAAAATAACAAGTCTACAGTCACCAAAGCACAACATAAACTTGTTTTCTTGTCCACCTGTTAGTATTCTGAGTGCGGGTGTCTAAACTTTCTTAGAGCACCCATAAAACTTTGGTGATAGGTCTGTCTTGAGTGTAGTATTGCTAAGAATTTCTCTTTCGATAAAAAGTTAAAGAACCAAAATAAATTTTTGGTCAGCACCTCTTCAGAAAACTCAACGTAAAATATGCCTTGGTGAATATCAGTGACATGGTTTAACAAGTCCACAAATAGTAGTGAGCTTTAATAAATAACTTCATGTGATTTTTATCTGAGTGACACATCATGCTTTGCAAAAGGTATTCATCTACATCCATCACCGTGCTTGAGCTTAAAAATATCAGAAATTAGGTAAGGACTAACATAATATAATTAGGGAAAAAAAATAAGTTGGAAAACTCCTTAGCTGTTAATGTAGCTTCCATCAAAACATTCCATTCTTATAATTACAAGAATGCAATTCAGCAGGAACATATTTTGTAATTATTTCATTATAAGTCCCCCTCTAGTTCAGGATATCCAAAAAGGTTAAAGAGACAGTTGAAGCTTATTTATTTTATCCAGCACAGTAAGAGGCACATAGTTGGTTGATTGCTTGGTAAAGTTAATTCCTACCTCTCTTCCCCCAAGATGCGTATTTCATTTACGCTTAAGAGAGAGGAAGGATTCAAGACCTTCTCTTAATGTTGCCACTGGGTTTTCCTTAGTAGGGGATACAAAATATCAAGGAAGAGTCATAACATGTAGGGAACCTAGGCAAACGATTTAAGTCCATCTCCTCCTATCTGTTTTAATAAACCAAGAGGACTGTTGGAAAGCAGAGGGCATGTGACTGCATACTTGTGGCTATTGGCTATGCAAACACAGGTGTAGTGGATGCTGTGGTGTGCCTCCACACCCCCTTCCCCAGCTCCTGGGAGAGCTGGGAGCGCTGGGAGCTGAGGACTCACACCTGAGATTCTTGGGTGCTGCCTCACCCAAGCTCAAACTCCTCCAGAGTGCAAGGATTGATTAAAACAGGTGTCAGGCCTTCTCCCTTTTGCCTCAAGGCAAGACAACTTTGAAGTTCTGATTTCAGTTCCAGACCTCCTCATACCATCTAGGATAGAAGGAGGCCTCTGTTGTGACTGCATCACAGTTCAACTTTTCCCACTGCCCAATCCTGCATGCCTCATTGCTCACAGAAGATGTTCCCCAATAAAGTCTCCGAGTCCACTTCCAGAAGAACTTGGACAGCAGGGCATAACTATTTGTGAGTCTAAGTGAAATGTAGACTTGCTTTATTCTAAAATAGATTCGTGCTTCTAAATCTATAGTGTTGATATTGAGGAACAAAATTGAAGATACCTCTTAAAAATGATCTGTGACTAACATTTTTTTTTAATGTTTATTTATTTTTGAGACAGAGAGAGACAGAGCATGAATGGGGGAGGGGCAGAGAGAGAGGGAGACACAGAATCTGAAGCAGGCTCCAGGCTCCGAGCTATCAGCACAGAGCCCGATGCAGGGCTCTAACTCATGGACGGTGAGATCATGACCCAAGCCGAGGTCAGATGCTTAACCGACTGAGCCACCCAGGCACCCCTGTGACTAACATTTCTACTTTTAAAATTTGGCTAAGTCCTGAAATATGTCCTTGCACCAATCTGTACAGGCTCAGCAGCAAGAATATTATTTGCAATATCGCAAAATCAAAATCAGCAAATAAAATGTATTTCATTTGTAAAGCAGATTAAAATATTCTCCTTGAGAAGATAGCGATTTCATGTCTTCATTTTTTTTAATAGAAACTATTGCATTTAGGATACAAATATACGTTTATTATTATTTTCCTTATTATGAAATTGTCTTAACAATAATAAGCATTAAAATACCTAATGAATTTGTAGGCATTTCTATACGTTAAAAAGACTAGCTTCGTGGGGCCCCTGGATGGCCCAGTTGGTTAAGTGTCTGACTCTTGGTTTTGGCTCAGGTCATGATTTCAAGGTTCATGGGTTCGAGCCCAATGCTGAAAAATCCATTTGGGATTTTTCTCTCTCCCTCTCTCTCTCTGCCCCTCCCTCTCGCTCTTGAGTGTGCTCTCTCCCTCCATCTCAAAATAAATACATATACTTAAAAAAAAAAAAAAAAGAGTAGCTTTGTTGTTACTGTTTACCAACAGTGTCACTTCATTCCTTGGAATGTCACACTTCTGGAAATATTGGTACTCTTAATTTGAGGAAAGCATTTTGAAACCTCCATGAGTAGAGACTGAAAAAATGTTAAGTTCATGCCTTTTTTATTTGAAACTCTGTGTATATATGTCTAGTAACATATATATCAAAGCCTAGGAAATTTTAACGTACACAGGCTTAACAAATTAAACTGAACAAATTATTCTGAATTCAGAGCAGTTAATCTCTCTATATACCAAATTTCTAATATACCATTAAAGTCAAAAAATTAAAAAAAATCATTGAGTATCAAATGTTAGACATTAAAGTATTAAGTAAATAAGATAATCATTAAAGCTCACAAAATTTCCTCTGTGCCTTTTGTATATTTATTTCTGTTAGTTTATATTTAGAATTTAGAATTGAACTATAGAGCAAACACTAAATATCACTTTGGTCTATTCACAAGACAGTTGTATATTTACAAAAGTACAAACTTGTGAATTTGAAAAAATACTAAAGTAACCTATTTGTTTTTTTTTTTTTAACATTTATTTATTTTTGAGACAGAGAGAGACAGAGCATGAACGGGGGAGGGGCAGAGAGAGAGGGAGACACAGAATCCGAAGCAGGCTCCAGGCTCTGAGCCATCAGCCCAGAGCCTGACGTGGGGCTCGAAGTCAAAGACCGCGAGATCGTGACCTGAGCCAAAGTCAGACGCTCAACCGACTGAGCCACCCAGGCGCCCCGACCTATTTGTTAATAGAGTATTTTTTAACTGAAATGTTTGAGTTCTTTTATTTTTTTTAATTTAATTTTTTATTTTTTAAAATTTACACCCAAATTAGTTAGCATATAGTGCTACAATGATTTCAGGAGTAGATTCTTAGTGCTCCTTGCCCATTTAGCCCATCGCCCCTCCCACAACCCCTCCAGTAACCCTCAGTTTGTTCTCCATATTTATGAGTCTCTTCTGTTATGCCCCTCCCTGTTTTTATATTATTTTTGTTTCGCTTCCCTTATGTTCATCTGTTTTGTCTCTTAAAGTCCTCATATGACTGAAGTCATATGATATTTGTCTTTCTCTGATTAATTTCACTTAGCATAATACCCTCTAGTTCCATCCATGTAGTTGCAAATGGCAAGATTTCATTCTTTTTGATTGCCGAGTCATACTCCATTTTATAATTATACCCCATCTTCTTTATCCATTCATTCATCGATGGGCATTTGGACTCTTTCCATACTGTGGCTGTTGTTGATAGTGCTGCTATAAACATGGGGGTGCATGTGTCCCTTAGAAACAGCACACCTGTATCCTGTGGATAAATGCCTAGTAGTGCAATTGCTGGGTTGTAGGGTAGTTCTATTTTTAGTTTTTTGAGGAACCTCCATACTGGTTTCCAGAGTGGCCACATCAGTTTGCATTCCCAATCAGAGTATTTTTAATAAAGATTATGTGGCAGAGTAATACATGTGCACCTCAAATGTTTGCATTTTTGAAAATCAAATGAAAATATAAATTTGGAAATGTCTGTTTTAATAATTCATACAGAAACAGAGGAATTCTAAGACACTGGTTGCTACTTGAAGCTTATCATATTAGAGACAACATATATACCTTGCCTAGCACAATGCCTGCCCGATATTGGTGCTCACTGGGTGAGGCATATATGTTTTAATGAACCTAATAAATTGCAAAGGAACTTTCCAAGTTCCTGAAGACACAAACCGGGGTCTCTGAAAGCAGTCAATCAAGACAATTTTAAAAGCATGTTCCTATCCTTCACTTTGTTTATTTTGATCCCTGCAGAAAGAAAGTCTTCACAAGAGGATACTTTGTCAATCAATATTCTGAAATGCTCCATCAGAGTGCTCAGTGTTCTTTCTGTAATATAAGACTTTAACCTTGAACTTCTGCATTTAATCCATTCAGGGTTTATCAATCACAGATGTTCTGCCTGACAGCTTAACCTACTAGTTAATCTTTCATTTCTCCAAATGATAAAACCAAAGTTCAAAATAATCAAGGGCTGATGCTATTAAATATTCAAAATAGTGTATGCTTCAGAACTGATTTCCTGATAGGATAAATAATTTCTATAGTATCTATTTCCTTATTTCCTTATATATATGTGTATATATACACACACACGTGTATATACAAATTTAATTATATACTTTTATTTATTAAATATATGCATATTAATTTTTGTATTAAATAATTATATGTATGTGTATATATATATACACACTTAACTATAGTATATGTGTATATATATGTATATGTATGTGTGTGTGTGTGTGTGTGTATATATATATATATATTTCAATAGTGACCTATGATTAAACTACTAAACCACTCAGAATGTTCATACCTAACAGGGAAACATCAAGAGCATTTTATATGATACCAAGTCCTAAGTAGTTACTTGTGAAGCAACTACTTTCATACACATGAAACACTATTCCATCCATCGCAGGAGGGAATGGAAAGGTGCACTAGGAATTCTGGGGTCTATGTGACCTATGTGACCGTAGGCAAGAAATTTACATCTGATCCCAAGAACATGAACTGGAACACAAATGATGGATTGTGGCATAAAGGTAAAATTTGATTTGACACAAAACACTGGCCATGGAGTGCTGTGGTTAGTGAAATCTGCCAGCCAGGTGGGCGGGAGTGAGCAACGGTAGAGAATATAATAGCTACATTTTATAAACCTATTGAGTAATTGCATGGAGTAGCTCGGCTCTCCGTTAATTCCTTTAAAATGCCCAACAACAAACTGATGTTTACCAGACGGGAGGTGGGTGAGGGGAATGGGTTAAACAGGTGACGGGGATTAAGGAAGCACTTGTGATGAGCACCAGGTGTTGAATGAAGTGTTGAATCACTAAATTGTACACCTGAAACTAGCATTACACTGTACGTTAACTGGAATTTAAATAAAAACTTAAAAAAATAACAATATAAAAAAAAGAATAAAATGCACAACAATTCTTCTATGTATCTATTACAATACTCAATTTACAAACTCAAAAGCCAAAGCTCCAGGAAGCAAAGTATCTTACCTAAAGTCACACGGGTAAGAAATGGAATTTGTTGTGAGTAGTAGGGACCTGAACAATTTTCAAAGCACTGATGCAAACAGCTTTTAAGTTAAAACAACCACAAAAACAAACAAAATAACAACAACAACAACAACAAAAACACTCTACAAAGTCAGTTTTGCCATATAAGGCAAGCCAGCTCCTTAGCAACTGGACGTAATGCATTAAAATGAGAAATCTTGAATTTTTTATTGCTACTCAAAAAAAAAAAAAATCAAGCCTTTGATTTACATTCCTTGTAAAGGCTATGATAAGGGAATATTCAGTATTTATCACAGATATTTATCTACCATGGGAACATCCTGGCACTGCCCTGTATTTGAGAAAGAATCCAGAAGGCCATGCATATCATATCAAATATGTTTCAAAAGCCCTCAAGTTTGCATTCTTTAACATCTACTTGCCAAATCAGAAAAATAAATATGTGTTTGTTGTATTCCTTTGTGTTACTGCCTCTCAAATACTCAAGCTTGTTGGCTGGGTAATACAATGTTGTGATGATTTTTCAACTTTCTGGCTAGAAAACTGTATGTTTACTATGTTTCCTTACACAGTGATCCCAACTCCCACTCAGTTTTGATCTTTGTTTAAATATGGTTCCCAAGTGAATGATAAAACTAGAAACTTATTTTGAAATAAAATATGAATTTAGTGTGATTTGGTCACCATTGTTCTTTTATTGCCTTCATTTCGTCCGTTTACATTGTTGATTTACCTACTAGGTTTGGGAAAGTTGACCCAGCACTTTCTCCCTCAGGATGAAGGTCCTCATTGGCCTAAAGTGACTTGTCCTTGGCAGGTCAATTCAAATGTTAAAAGCAAGTTCGGATCCACAAGGCAAGTGGCAGCACTAAGCCACACAGGATGGTGGCTCTCAGCTCACATCCTGTTCTTGATTGACCACAGAGGGGAATGAGGTGAGAATGGGGGTATGAGTCAGGGCAACTGGAGCATCACTCTGGAAACACTGATTCAGAAACATTAGCCCAAGTCAGTGGTCAGAACTCCATCTTTAACCATGACAGAAAACACATGTGAGCAAGCTGTATTTTCCCTTTATCAAATTCTTCATTTACTCATCTTAAGTGTGGTATTTAAGTATCCCAGTAAGTCACCTCAAAACTCGTTTTGGAAGGAACCTACAAAGGACTAGCTAACATTGTTTTCTCTGTCACTGTCAGTGAACACCATGACCAAAATTTAAAAAAAAAAAAAAAAAAAAAAAAGACAAAGTTATTATCTCATTGCCAATATCATGAGTCAAGTCTTCACTAGAAGAAAAGTTGAATCTCACATTTATTTAACTAACTTTCATGACAATTTCTGGTGCCTGGGAAACACTAGAGAAGATTTTGTTAGGAATGCCAGAGTTAGGAGATTTAGACTTTTAACCCTGTATTTCAGCCCCTCTGTCAAAGGGTGCATAACTCAGGACAAGTACCTCCTCCCAAGAAGTCAAAAGATTTTGCCTGAAAAATTCCTCTCAATTCAGTACCAATTCCTCACAAGGAATTTCCCAACATTTAATTTCACAAAATAAATTATAAGTAATAATAAAGATGCTCTGGTACCAAGCTGTCCAACTTGGTAGTCATTAGGGTGTATGGCTATGTTATGTTTTTATTTTTAAAATATTTATTTTGAGAGAGAGAGAGAGAGAGAGAGGAAAAAAGCATGCAAGTGGGGAGAAGGGCAGAGAGACAAAAAGAGAGAGAGAGAAAGAGAGAGAGAGAGAGAGAGAGAGAGAGAGAGAATCCTAAGCAGGATCCATGCTCAGCACTGAGCCAGATGTGGGGCTTGATCCTTTGACTTAGATCATGACCTGAGCTGAAATCAAGAATCAGACGCTCAACTGACTGAGCCACCCAGTGCTCCCTGTGTGGCTACTTTAAATTAAAAATTAGTAAAATTAAAAATTCAGTTTTCTCAGTCACACTAGCCACATCTAAACGCTCAAAAGTCACATGAGGATAGAGACTACCATGTTGTATATGGCAATTAGAAAGTATTTCTTTTATCACAGAAGGTTCTATTGGCATTGCAGCTACAGTGAAATGCCGACATTTTTGAGTGATGAGTAATTTACAGATAAGTTGCCTGGTATAGTCTGTTTCAGAATGCATTGCTGATAAGAGAGAAAGTCTTGCTTTGTCCTCATTTCTTCTCCTTCTGCAATTAGGGAGAACTTTCCAAGAGCCAAATGTGGGCACTGTCAGAAGGCAGACACTGTTGCAATCATACCAGAAAGGATTACTTGTCCACTCCTGGAGAAGACAACAGCCAATATGAATCTTCATGTGTGATCAATGATGATAGTACTCAAAGGGAAACCTAATTTAAAAAAATGTTTAATGCTGAAATCAATAGTAATGAATAATGAGTGCTTTGGATAAAAATGATACCACATCTTCAAACCGAGGATGCAAAAAGGGTCAGTCCTGGGGCAAATGAATGTTTATTAATATCTGATAATCTTTGAGAGTGCTATCACAAAGCTTTTATTTCATGAAACAAAGTGTCTCACAATGCAGTTTCACTAATAGCCAAGTGCGGAAATCCAGCTAATGTAGGCAGCTAAACCTGCCTAGCTACATCTGTCTCTCAGGGTAATTTTGCTCATAATGTCTAGGCTTTAGTCATCTCACTCTAGAGAGGGAAAAAAAAATGATGCCGAAGTCTTGTTACTTGGCATTGCTTTTCCACGATCTGTGACTTTCAACTGGGACTTGCCTGCATGAAATTTGCTATGCCAATGGTGCTGGGCATGTGTTCCTCCAAAGCCTGATAAATATCTTCCCTCCTGTTTTTGTTTTTTCCCTTTGTTTTTGTTTTTTTCCCACATGACATAATTGTGTTACGTTTATATGTAACATGTCCCAGCTCTAGCCAATGTGCATAGGTAATCAATGTGGTATTAATGAAACATCTCCTGAGCTTAAACGGTTTAGTGTGTTCTCCCAGTACCATCAAAATGAGTTAAATAAGAGGTGCCGGGGTGGCTCAGTTGGTTAAGTGTGTGACTCTTGGTTTCGGCTCAGGTCATGAGCTCACAGTTTGTGAGTTCGAGTCCCACATCAGGCTCTGCATTGACAGCATGGAGGCTGCTTGGGATACTCTGTCTCCCTGTCTCTGCCCTTCCCCTGCTCTCCACGTGCCTGTGTGTGCATGCACTTCCTCTCTCTCTCTCTCTCTCTCTCTCTCTCAAAAATAAGTAAACATTTGAAAAAATGAGTTAAATAAGAATTGCACACCACCTTCATTTATCTTAAGTAGTGTTTTTACTATGCAAATGGTGAAGCTATTAAGTTGACTTGAGGAAATTTTTGCCATAATGAGCCTGAAGCAGAAGTGGAAAAGTAGCATTGGATAAGAGGGACTACTGCTTAGAAGCAGGTTTTAAGTGGATTTCACTCTGAGCAACCACTGGATTAGTCAGGAAATTAAGTCATGGACATGGAAAAGATTTCCTTAGGAAAGTGTAGAAGAGGCCGGGTCTAAGCCTGAGCCTCGACCATCTTTAGCCCATCGAGGAAGACGGAGTAGGACTGGCGAAATTGCTAGACAGAAGGGAGAGAACGCACCTGCCCAGAGGCAAACTCACCAGCAACTTCCTGGAAAAACTAGAACAGAAATGGGAACTAAACAGAGTTTATTGGTGTTTTTTGATAAAAGGTAAGGAACATTTTATCGTATGTTTTTAGTCCAATTAAACTTCCATTGTTGATTTTTTTCTTTAAAAAAACTAAATTCATGGTCCAAGCATAAAATGCTCTAATCTGTTTATAACCTAATTTCATTAGCATTTCTTCTCTACCTAAGTTGCTTAACCATGGATTTCATTTTTTAAGTGTGAATTTTTTCTATCTTTTAAACAACTCCCCTTTCCTCCATCAACCTAAAAGCAATTACATTTCAGCTCCTACACATGGGGCACTGTGCTGAGTACTCTACACAGTGTATCCCCTTTTGTCCTTTCATAGCCTTGTGAGTTAAAAAAAAAAAAGGAATAATGATGAGGCTAAGACAATTGCTCAAGGTCACAGCCTTAGTAACGTGTGAGGCCAAATTTTGACACCAAAAATTCTGTTCCCAGAGTCTAAGCCATTATAGCCACATTTTATTCAGATATTGCCATTTCTTTTGATGATGTACAACAGAGAAAAACAAATTCTATACACAAAAAACTGATTTCAATTAAACTTTGCCAAGGCAACTCAAATCAGTGTATCCTGAGAGGGACTCATTTGTAAGGCACTGGATTATTGAAGAAGCAATTTCAGTTTCGTGCTCCACTGGTGCTTATAATCCAGTATATTGCATATTATGCATATACTGAGTCTACCAGATACCATAATCCAATAGACTGAACGTTTGTGCCCACCATAAATTAGAAACCCAGCTCCCAACCTGATGATATTTAGAGGTGGACCTTTGGGCGGCGATTCGGTCCTGAGGGTGGAGCCCTCAAGAATGGCATTAGTATCTTTATGAAAGAGGCCCCAGAAAGATCCCCGCCCCTTCCAGGTGTGTGGGAGACGCCTTAGAATCAAAAAGTAGGCCTTGTCAGATACTGAATCCATCTGAGCTTTGATCTTGGACTTCCCGGCTTCCGGAACTGTGAGGAATAAACGTCTGTTGATTATAAGCCACCCAGTCTGTTCTGTTACAGCCATCTGAATGAACCAACCAGATACATTTACCCAAAGATATCCCACTTTTTCTGTTTGAATTAACCTGTTATGGGTTTAGTTCTCCTTTTCACACTATCTACACAGTCCAGAAGAGCAAAGACGAAGTTAGATTTACATCCCTCCTAATTAATTCTATTGAACCTAAGAGTAATATCTCCTAGAGCATTCACTTGATTGTGAATGTTTTCATTCAACGTTTCACTGTGATCCCCACCCCCCACACACATTTCAATTGAATTTTCTTTCATAATAGTCATGACGCAAAACTCCTAGGAAATGCAACTGGAGTTAGCATTGGGTAACATTTAGAAATAACCACGGAAGAGACTATGTCACTGTCACCATCACCTAATTAAATAAAATATATTAGAAACAGCGATGATCACATTTTGGCCGTCTTAAGGAGCCTACACTTAGCACACTCCATTCGTAGTATCCATTAGCTTCTAAGGTTTAGAACTGTGAGTTCTGGTTTCCATTGCTTTGGTGAACATTCTTACAAACTCTGTAATAGCAAAAAGAAATTCTTATTTCAGTTTCCTCAGGAACATTCCCTGTGGAGTTGACATGTGCTCTGTTTAGTCTCGGCCTCAATGGGATTGTTTCTTCTGGCAGGTTTTGCTTAAAACAAACCTAACTTTGTATTTTCTTTTAATTCTGAAACATTTAGTTCTTGGAAAAGATGTAAAATCAGTTACTAATGGAATTGTAGTAATTATGGTGTCCTGAAAATGCCTGGCTTTAAAATGGAAGAGAAAATAAAATACTTATCAGTGACTGCAAGTGGTAAGATACACATAGCCATTTTTTAAAAAAATTTTTATAAGAAGTCCTGTTATCTTGAGCATTTATTATATTCTAGGTTCTTTTTTCTATACATTGTTTTTGTAAACAGTGAATATATCCTTGTTCTCATTATACAGGTGAAGAAACAGAGGCTTAGTGGGATCCATTTACTGAAGATAAACCACCTCAAGTGGTACAGCCGAGAAGTATTAGAAACCAGAGATGTCTGATTCCAAAGCCCATATTCTTTGATTACAGTACACTGTTCTTCCTCTCAAAACCTACCACGTTGTGATTCTCACCAATCTGAAAAAGGTATATTGATGGAAACAGAAATTGCCTCTGAGTAAAGGACCTGTTTTCACATTCAAATAGCCAGGAAGGAGCAGAAACAGGATTTACAAATCCAGAAAAAACAAAACAAAACAAAACCCAGAAACTGCTTATAGCCTCAGGGAGGAGAAAGTCATCATACCAAGGTTATGGAGCCATCATCAAAATGCAACACATAATGAAAAGGGATCTCTGTATTGTGATACATAAAAGACATCATAAAAACACTGCAGTTAAATACGAGGACTAAAACAAAACTAAAATGAAGGGGAAACAACCAGTGGGAGCTGTTACTTCTGGGAGCCATGTTGGTAAAGATGATGGGCGTTAAAGGGTCAGTTTGAGAGGGTCTGCTGGAGTGGCCTTGAACTCAGAGAATACCAGGCACTGACCAAAAGTCCAAGAATGGAGACCAAAGTAAAGAGGAGAACACCACAGGTTTTTTCTGGCCGCCATGATCAACGTCTCACCTTCCTGTGAACTGCAGCCTAAAATACATAGTTACTCACTTGCCTTGAGGTACATACACATCTTGATTTATGCTACCAATACCTAGTGGTTTGAGTCAACTCAGACTCAAGCCAGAACCGACAGATGTAGGTATGGCATCAAAGAAATTGTCTCTGATTTTTCTTTGACCACGGATTTACTAGAAGCTCATCTTCTTACTAGAAGAATGAGAATTTGAATATCCAGATAGCATAGGCCTAAATGAATTTTGAAGAGAAATATTTAATTTAGCAATTAGGAAAAAATATACCAGTAATTTAATTGTACTCTGCTGGTTTGTGGTGGCCTACATACAGTCAATTATTCAATTTCAAACAATAATAAACATTAAAATAATAATAATAACCACTCTCAATTTTTCAGTGCTTTATATACAGGTAGGATTTTAATTTTCACAATCTGTTAATTCAATAATTTAATAATTGTATTAGTGAAACTGAGGCTGTATGAAATTAAGTACTTTGCAGCAGCTAATTCAGAGTAGGAAGACAAACAGAGATTGATTGATTTCAATATTCCTGCTCTTGGTAAAGATCATATTCTATCCATTGTCCCCATAAGCCAAGGATACAAATCCATGATACTGCTTTCTTTTCTAGTACTCAAGACATAGTTACCAATTAATCATGTATCTAGTAGGCCTCAGAATCCTTCCAGCACGACACGATGGTATCTCATCCACTTGGTCAAAGTTTGCTCCCCCCAACATAATACTCAAAATGACTTAAACACGATGACATTAGGGCATCCTAAACTCTACTATTATCAGTCAGGTTCAAAGATACATGGAAATGCTTTGCAAGCATGGGAAGATGGGTAGTGAAATCACACTCATGGGTGTCCTTATACCAAGCCATTTGGTGAACAGTTCAGCCCTCTCTGGGTTAGAATCTGGTGAGAGGGTTAAGAAGGGCCATTTGACTTTTCTGCCAAAGCTTGCCCAGGTTATGAGGACAACTGGAGATCTGTACCTGCTTCTCAGTAAGTAGGAGATTTCCAGGGTTTGGCTTTCTGCAACAGTGACTGTTGACATAGTTAAGATGTTCTGTTGAGACCCCCTCACATCTCAGATGTCACTGAACACCTTGGGAACATGCAGCTTCCTTATAGCTATTCTTCCTCGTTGATGTGTCTCAGAGAGTGGAAAGCCTGTGGATTGACATGATCAGTGTAAACCCAGAAAGATCTGTGGAAAATGAAAGAACTCCTGACTTTAAAAAGAAACTTGCAAAGGGGTTCTGATCACAGACACGAGAACTGGAGTGAGTCCTTTTAAATTCATGGGACTGTTTGCCTTAAATTGTAGAGATTATTTTGTGCTTTTGAAAGGACATTAATCCCAAAGGAAGAACAAAACAGAATGAGTCAAATTGCTTTGAGCAGGAATGCCTGCTGAGAGAGGAGAGAAATTCTGCAAGAAGCATCTCTTCTGAAATTGGCCCTGCATTTTCCTGAATGATTCTGATCTGTCCTGCATATCATTTTCAGAAGTCATTATGCCTTCCGAGTGCTAACTATCTGTCTCCCATGTTATCAATGTCATTACGACCTTTTCTTGCCTATTCATACCACTGAGTGGCTTCATCATATAACTAAGATAAGGAAAATACTTGTTTAATTTTTTCACATTCATATCGCTTATTTAACTCCTCCCTGCCCTTCAAGGTTTAGCTGAAATGTCACTTCTCCCTCCCCCTGTCCTTTTAGCACCCAAATCAATTTTCTCTTTTGCAAACTTCCACAGAGTATTTTAAGTGCTTATGAGAACAGGCTTTGTTATTTGAAACCTAAATCCGAAGTCCAAAGTTTTCATGTCCTAAGGAACTTCACAGCTATGTAGTTTCTTCTCCTACGAATTAAGGAAAATAACACCTAAATCACAAGATTTAAGGATTATGTGCAGAAATATTTAAGAGTAAATACTAAATTTATAGTAACTATTCTTATTGCCGTTTTATTATTATTTTATTTAAATGATAGGAAATAAATTGCTACACAGTATTTTGTGAAATTTGATTTTATTAAAGTTATTGTTTGATTCATTAATCATTATGTTGGGTCTTACTTTCTGTTTACTAGTAGAGTTATTCGGCTCTGGCTAAAAAGGTTTTCGAAGGGGGGTGTTGATGTCTGTGTTACGTTAATTTTTTTCCATGACACCTAATGAAGTGCTTTGAAAATCATGGGCATTGAAGTGTACTTGAGTGAATGCATAAGTAAGACACTGTTTCTCTGAAAACTAATCCAAAGAGAGTAAAGGGAAGTGGCAAACTGTATTTAATTTCATTACTACTATTTGGTTTATCCCTATGAAGAATGTGAAGTATTCGCTGATGCCTGTTATTGATGTATGAGCATTGTGGTGGTAGGCATAGGAAACAGTATTAAAAAGAGACAGAGAAATAAAAAGGGAAGGGAGGAAGGGAGGAAGGAAGCGGACAGGAGGTGTTAGGAAGAAGCAATACTCTAAGGAATCATATCCAAATCAGATACGCAGATGGCCCACTGGACCTAGACAGAAATGTTACTAAAACAACATAGAAACTACCCGAAAAGATGCCCTATATGGAAACACCAACTCTTTGAAGAGCTGACGGTAACCCACAGAAATATTTCTGTCTTTCAAATTGGAAAGTAAGTAATTAAAAGCATGACAGTATCTGACAAAGTATTGCATGAGACAGAGACAAGCCCTGTGTCTACAACAGCCGACTTAGAATCCAGCATGGAAACATTTACTATTATTTTCGGTCACTCTGATTCAAGTCTTCCCCTTCTTATCTGTGTTCTCAATTACTTCCCTGCTCAGTCACCTCTTCTCTCTTACTGCCCCTCACTTCTCTGTCCTCTCGGATCTATGTCCCGGCACGTTCATTCTCTCTCTCACAAACATTCATCAAATATTTATTGGTTGCCCACTGTTGTGAATGCCCTGGGTAAGTTTTAATAAAAGTAAATATGATCCCAAGCCCTTTAAATAAAGATAAAATGAAAGCAATAGCAAGAGAAAGAGCACATGCCTTTTTCCATCCCGATTCTCTTCAGCTTCCCCTTTGGAATACGAGTTTTCTCTTGTTTAATAAAATGGAATATTTTTCTGAACCATCAAGTAAAAACAGTACAATTGGTTAATATTACCATATATTAACAAAAGCAAACCAGCTTTTAACTGGATGTTGGTTGGCCTTACTTTGGTCTTCGCTCCATATTTTTATACAGGTTGAAACCTACTTTTTTTTTTTTTTTAATTTTTAGTAGCGAGCCATGTGTGATGTTTAACTAACAACATCAGACATGACTGACACTTTTATTTATTTATTTTTTTAACCAAAATGTCGCATGTTCCGGTATTCACATGCATTGGAATCAAGGCCACTTAATTTTATGAGTAGCTTTCTTGTCCATTTGCTACATTTTCCCCAACGATTCCAGGCAGACAGTTTCAGATGGCACATAGGCACTGGGGAAATCTTGATAATAATTGTTTATGGCAGTCTTGCTTGTAGCTGAAGAATCCAATTAGTCTAGCCAAAACTTTAGTTGGCTCTTTCTCTCAAATCCCCCTAGCCAAATCATGAGTGCTACACAATTCCTTTCTTTTCTATTCCTATACACCAGCTCATAATTTTCTATTTCTTATTCCCCATAGACAGCCATGCTGTATGGACAGCCTTTCTTTAATGGCCGCTGCTGCAAAACCAAGTAGATATTTTGGATCGTCTGCCGCCGTTTTATTTTTAATTTTGTCTTCCATTTTCGATTATCCTTGGCTACAGTTTCATTTAGCTAGTCTGGCTGGGCAGGGTCTCGACTGATTGATAAATTCCAACTCTGGATATGAGCATAGCAGAACTGCTTACAAAAAACTCAGAGTTTCCCATCACATTTCAGAGTATTATACTGTCACAAAATAGCTGAAGTCCTTCCCTGATAACATAAGAATATGGCAAGGTAATCTTCTTCAAAACATGTTATTTTTATTTTCAAAAAGTTGTATGTTCAGAGAACCTCTATGAATAGAGTCTATGAGTTACACCCTACATTTCTGGCACATGGGATCCAAATTTGATTGGCATGGAGCAAATTATATTATTCATTATGTTTCCGGAAAGGTAAAGGCTGTACAATTGGTAAATTAAAAGTGATTATTTCAGTAATGAGATATTTCAAATGAGCAGGTTTTAATCTGCTAAAGGAAATGGCAGGGCGTATCTCAAGAGGCAAGCTTAGGAAAGCTGGCTGTTCCTCAAAGACATCCATAATACCAAGAGCACAAATGTACATCACAGATAAAGCAGGGTAGAAGGGAAACCAAAAGGGACAGAACAAGAGCTCTGCATATATTTGCAACCCACACAAAAAACATGTGTTCTGGAAGACTCCAGACAAAGAATGATAAAAGAAATACAAAAAGTTGAAACAAAACAACCAAACAAAATTAGTGTCACAGATCAGAAAATACCACGACTAAGGATCAAACTGAACGGGACTAACGGAAAGAGAAAGCTGAGATTTTATTGACTGATTGAGTCACAAAATGGACAGAAATGAAACAAAAGCTTGTATGATTAAAATTGGGCACCTAGAGTATGTTGGAACAATTGGCTGGCCAACTAAAAATATGAGATGTCAGTGAAAACCTTCCCTACGCCACATGTTTGACATTAATGAGTCCAGCCTCAGAACGTAAGAATTAATCATATTAAAAACCTCATTGCTGGACTGATTTTGGAGAGAAAAGCATGTAAAGTAAGGCATGCAGGCCACATTTAGTGAACTTCAGAAACAGGTAAGGTCAGAAGAAACTCAAACACATAGAAGTCTTCACAAAATAAAAAGCAAAAATCTGGGCTATTGGAAGGTTCATTTGTTTGTTGTTTTGTTTTGTTTTTTTTTTAATATTGAAACCAGAAAGACTGGCTAAGTGTGTTCACAGTGTAATAACTCACAAAAGATGTACACACCCTAGTAAATATCCAAGGCAGAGAAAAAGACATGATCCAAGGGTAGGGAGATAGGGAAAGAGAAGGAATGGGGAAAAGCTAAAGGCATTGGCAATGTTTGCCTGAAGGTAAGAGACTCAGGGTGAGTCTCTTCGACTCTTTGAAAAGTAATATAGGAAGGGTGGTGAACAGATGTTCTCCATTTTCACTTAAGACAGAAAAAGCAGAGGATGGAAAGTGCAGAGGAAGGATAAAATCAGTTATTTTAGTTGCAACCATGTCTGGAGGAAATGCCACACACACTTTAAGGCCCTCTAGCAGGAATGACTGTCAAGGGTTAAAACTTTTTAGGAAAATAAGCTTCTAAATCTCATATGCAATTTTACAGGATTCATATGGGAAGATATGCAGGATAAGAACAAGTTAAAATAGGATGAGACTTAAGCAATCAAGTAATCTACTCCCTGAACAGGGGTAGGCAAACTTTTTTTTTTAATAACCAACTAATAAATATTTTAGGCTTTGAGGGCCCTATGGTCTGCAGCGTAATTCCTCCATTGTAATGTGGAGGCAGCCACAGACAACACGTAAACCAGTGGATGTGACTATGTTCCAATAAAATTTATTTACTAACACAGTCATCAAGCCAGATTTAGTTCTCTAGCACCAGCTGTAAGTCTGCTGATCATGGTCTAAAGCGGTGGTTCTCAGGCTTTGTAAGCATCAGAAATACCTGAAGGATTTGTTAAAATACTCACTGCTGAGGTGAAACTCTATGTAGAGTCTCTGACTGAGTCTTAAGTAAGGCCTGCTAAATTACATGTCTTACTAATTGACAGGCAATGCTGATGCTGTTGGTCCACAGACCACACACTGAGAATCCCGAGGCCGCAGAATGGAATTGATAAGCCCAAGGTCCGCGCAAGGGTATGTGTATCCGTGAGTGTTGAGCAGAATAACAAGATTTCCTGCTTTCCTGGTATACACACTGTGCATAATCCCCAGGCCTGTGCATTTGGTGGGTATTATTCCTGTGATTATGTTATTCTAAATGACGTGACCTCAAAATTGGGAGATTATTGGAGTGGGCCTGAGCTAATCACATATGCTCTTTAAAAGCAAAGAATGGGGCGCCTGGGTGGCTCAGTCAGTTAAGTGTCCGACTTCGGCTCAGGTCATGATCTCACGGTCCGTGGGTTCGAGCCCCACGTCGGGCTCTGTGCTGACAGCTCAGAGCCTGGAGCCTGTTTCGGATTCTGTGTCTCCCTGTCTCTCTGCCCCTCCCCTGTTCATGCTCTGTCTCTCTCTGTCTCAAAAATAAATAAACGTTTAAAAAATTTTTAAAAAGAAATAATAAAAGCAAAGAACATTCTCCTGCTGGCCACAGAAGCACCAAAACGATGCGACAACATTCTGTTGCCGACTTGCAGATAGAGACCATGTGGTTAAGGAGCTCAGAACAACCCCAAGAGCAAGGAAACAGAAATCTCAGTCCTACAACCATAGGAACTGAATCCCACCATCAAGAATGAGCTTTGAAGCAGATCCTTAGCTTTTCCCCAGAGTCTCCAGATTGGTCCAACCAACATCTTGATTTCAGCCTTATGATGCTCTGAGCAGGGAACACAGTCACACCAGTGCTGGACTTCTGCCAAGTGTGACCTAATAAATAACTCTTATTTTAAGCTTCCGAATTCCTGGTACATTTACTACACAGTAATAGAAATCTAACATTGTGTAAGGTGGATGTCCTCAACCTCCCCCATCGAACCAGTCACATTCGCACTGCCAGGCACCATAATCAACTCCAACAAACACCTTACATGCTCTGTGCCACCCTTTGTCCCCTTTAAGCACATACTCCCCAAAGCACCATATTTAGGAAGCATTTCTCTTTGAATTAAAACATTCTTCAACTGCTCAGTCTGGTCAGGGTCTAAAAGAAACGTAGCTAATAAATAGCTTATATGTTTGGCAAGCTTAGCCACACTAAACCGAAAAATATAATTTTTTTTTTTATCTTTCCAAGTACCTTTATGTTCTTTAGCATCTAATTTGAGACAACTCTGACTATTTCAATGACAGAACTGCTTTAAGAATCTTTAAAAAACCCCAAATGCATAAAAAGTTCAGAAATACCCTCAACAGTTAAGTATTATAAAATCACATTAATTTAAAAGCATTACATTTTCTGACATTTAAAAAGTCTCTGACATGGCATATCCATAGTTTGATTTTTCTAATGTTCTTATAAAGGTCATGTTTATGGTATAATAAGCACACATTTGCAAGGGTTATTAATCAGAGCAAAGCTAGGTTGCAAACAGATTTCCAAAGAATTTCCCATTTTTATTCTGAACATATTAGCTACTTAAGAAGGTCACATTTTTCAAGAGCCTACTTGGAAAAAAATTAACGATTAATTTTGTTCAAAGGGATGTCTTCATTTTAAATGAGGCAGGAGTGCAGCTTAGGAAAATAAATGACAGGAATGTATTCTGCTAGCTCAGCAAACTTGTATGGCAATTTGGAAAATTCTAATTTTTAAGCCAATGCTTTAGAGGAGGTACACTGCTGGTTTGCAAAGAAACTGATAAGGTCTATGAGCTTCATAAAGAATCCAGTGGGTATTGGCACTAGCCTTTTCTAATTTGTATGTGAAGGAAGGAACATACCCTATTAATGGTAAGAAATACTGCAAAATCCTGGTCCATACAGGTGTTAAACTTTATTTTCTCAAACAATTACCATCTCATTTTCTCTTAGCAAGAGAGATATTGGATTCCTTCTTGTTGAATATAAGAAAAGAACAGACTTCTTTTGTTTTAATATTCAAGAAATGTCAAGAAGAAGAGTATCCCTGAAGATATTTTGGCTACTAGCAATTTGGAAACATCGTTTGCCTTTGTGACAAGAATTCAACCTTAGCTACCCTTGAAATATAAGCACACTTTGAATATATTTGAGTTTAACAAAAGAAACAAACACACACTATGGCACAGTCTAACAGTTCATAAAAGACAGCAGATTTTTAAGCATTTGATTTTCAAATTTCGGTAAAACTCTTCAGTCTTTCCACAGGAGTTTCTCTAACCTTGTGTGTGATGAACTTTATAAACCAAACAGACAAGCTGGCACATGCAATTGTGCTCAAACAAGAGGCAGTACCACTCCAAAGAGCCGCTTCACCTGGTGGGTGTTTACACCAAACACCCGGCTAGATTTCAAGGGCTCCAAATAGCACAGCTCATAAAAAGACCAAGTACAAACCCATTAGAAATTGATGAAGTTAGTAATTGGCATTGCCAAATTACTAATGACATGAGATTTCTAGAAAACCTTTCTCGTATGGAACAACACATCTGCCTATCTTAATTTGGAAAATGAAGTGCTAGGAGTCCAAATGATCGGCCACCCTGAGGTTTTGGCCGAGGGACCGGTAAAGCAATAAGCCAAGTGTGACAGCAAGACAGGTGAACTCTCGAGGCAATAATTCCTCAACTGAGACAATCAGGGCAGGGAGAATGGGTCAACCAGGGAAAGAAAAAGAACGATGGTGAAAACCAGAAGGCAGGCGTCTTTGGCTATCACAGATGTCTGGCTTGGGTTTCCACACAAATAAGGGATAAAGGCAAATTGAAAGGTTCTAGCCTTTCATATGACCCGCATTAGAATAATTAAAGATGAATAATACAGAAAACGGAAATAGAAACACGATGAAAATTTTTAAATTAACTTTTTTAAAAACATCAAACAGGGCCATCTGGGTGGCTCAGTGAGTTGAGTGTCCGACTTCGGTTCAGGTCACGATCTCCTGGTTCGTGAGTTGAAGCCCCGCTTCAGGCTCTATGCTGACAGCTCTGAGTCTGGAAACTGCTTCAGGTTCTGTGCCTTCATCTCTCTCTCTACCCCTCCCCCACTCATGTTCTGTCTCTCTCTCCCTCTCACTCGCTCTCAAAAATAAACATTAAAAATTTTTTTTAAACCAAGCAATTTGGTACTTGTGAATATTATAATAAGGTGCAGAAATGTGTACTCAATTTGTAGTAGTTCTCTTCAGTAACATGACACTGAATTATTATTGTGTTTGGATTTTAAGGCTGCTACAATTATTGTTGGCAAGTGCAGATTATACACTGGTATAAAATGATTTGAATATTATGCTTTGAAATTACATATGGTCTCCAGCCATGTAATTAAAAAAAAAAAAAAAAAAACTATGAGAAACTGAAAAGCATCAGCGTACAGAGTAACAACACTGGCCAATCACAATGTAATGTGAGCCACAGATGTGAGTCACTTATGTCATTTTAAATTTGCTAGTAGGGGTGCCTGGGTGGCTTAGTCGGTTGAGCGTCCGACTTCGGCTCAGGTCATGATCTCGCAGTTCGTGAGTTCGAACCCGCATCGGGCTCTGTGCTAACAGCTCGGAGCTTGGGGCCTGCTTCCGATTCTGTGTCTCCCTCTCTCTCTGCCCCTTCCCCGCTCATGCTCTCTCTCTGTCTCTCAAAAATGAATAAAGGTTAAAAAAAATAAAAAATAAATAAATTTCCTACTAGCCACATGAAAAAGTAAAACAAAACAGGTAAAATTAATTTAATAATAATTTATTTAATTCAATTTGCATAAAAAAGCATTTCAACATACAAGTAATCTAAAAAAATGACCTATTTTATATACTCTTCTTTATGTATTAAGTCTTCATAAAAAGTACATATTTTATACTTACAGTGTGCCTCAATCCAGACCAGCCAATTTAAAATTTTTTTTAATGTTTTTTTTAACGAAGTCGGCCGCTTAACCGACTGAGCCACCCAGGCGCCCCCAGACCATCCAATTTTAAAAGTCTGTGACAGCCACATGTGGCTAGTGACTATTATATTTGGCAGCATAGGCAGAGACGTTGAGAAATCAGATTTGGGGGTCAGAATCTGAATTTAAAACTGGTCTCCACCACTAACCGGCTGTGACCTAAGCAACAGGGCTAATATTTCTTAACCTAATTTCCCTTCTCTGTAAAATGGAAAAAAAAAATGATAGTACCTCCTCCCCTTAAGAGTTATTCTGTTGATTAAATGAGATAATCCATACTTACTAAACATTGGACACATTTTAGTTTTAATATAATATTTTAATAGGACCTTGGAATTACTGATAGTCTCAAGATGTGAGAACCACACATAACTGTGAGAGTCTGCCTTTAATGGTGTGGTCATTTCCATGGCAAATTAAATATACATACTAATACTCTGCTGATCCTTTCTTCACACAAAAAAAGCCTATCTTCTCACCGCGTGAGTTATCACTGGCCTCATGACCTGATCTTCCATTGTAATATGGTAGAGGTGATGCCATGTGCATTCCAGAGTCTGAGTCCCATAAGGCGTCCCACTCCCGCCCTTGCTGTCCAGTAGGCTGCCTGGTGACCGTAGGAAAGGAAGCTGGTCTAGCCTAATGGAGGATGAGAGGCCATAAAAATGAGAATCAAGGTTCATAGTCAACACCCAGCATCAACCTCCAGAAAGGTGAGTGAGGTCATCTTGGACCTTAAAGCCCCAGAGGTTCCTCAGATAAATGCTGCTATATGAGTAAGCCAGACCAAACAAGCAGAGGTACCCAAACACAACATATCATGAGGAATAACGTACTGTTGTTGTAAGGCAGTTAATTTGGGGGTTAATGTTAAGCAATGGGTTACAAAACTATTAACCCAAAACCCATCACGTTTTCTGAGTAAATCCAAAGGCATTTCTAAATTTACAGGAAATAAACACAAAGAGGAAAAACAATGGTTCATCAATGATGATCATGTACGATTTTGATTTGTTCCATTTAAGAAACAGCTGAATGGCTTAATGAAGCATTATATTCATTATAGAAAAGTTAGAAAATATAAATAAGCAAAGAAGAGAAAAAAAATTTTAGGGATGACTGGGTGGTTCAGTCGGTTAAGCGTCCAACTTCAGCCCAGGGTGTGATCTCATGGTTTCTAAGTTTGAGCCCCACACCAGGCTCTCTGCTGTCGGCACAGAGCCTCCTTCTGAGCCTCTGTCTCCTTCTCTCTCTGCCCCTCCCCTGCTCATGTTCTCTCTCTCTCTCAAAAATTAACATTAAAAACAAACAAAAAAAAGACACAAAAAATTTATATCACTATAATCTCACTACCAGAAGTCACCTCTGTTATTTTTGACAACTCTGCTATTTTGCTCCTTTTTAAAATATACACTTGAGAGGAGGGCAAACACATTAGTTTACAAAACCAGAATCATTTGAAACTACCTTTGTTCTTTTGAGAACAATTGGATATTTTAGTAAATATACTTCTAAAACATCATTTTAAATTTTGAAACGTACTTTATTTTAGGGACATATCATAACTGATTTACCCAATGCCCCATCATTGGTCATTTATGACATGTCCAAGTTTTCCTATTATAAATAAAGCTGACATAGAATAATTTTACCATCATAAATAAGTTGTTTCAAATGAAACAGAATAAAAAGGCAATCAATAAACGGGTGGGGAGAAGAAGCAATATCATCAAACACATCGTTATATCATTATCCATTAGTTATATTATAAAACTAAAAAAACCCAAGTCTTTACGACAGCTAGATATTAACTCCATTCCTTTCGAGCTTTAAGTGTTTTTACCCCTGTCTCTATTTCCATGGTGAATGGATAAGCTGTTTAAACTATTTTTTAAATAATAAACCTTTAAAAATGCACTGATTATGCTGTAACTATTGCCATCTGATAAAATTCTAATATTCAATGAATATTCCAATATTCAATTAATAACTCCATAAATAAAAGATGAAAACTAAACGCTAAGCCATATAATTTGTAAAATGACAAAGAGAAATTTCTCAGTTCCCACTCAACAGCTTTTTACTGTACCATATGTTTGAAAGATCAATTAAGAGCACACCAGGGTATCTGAAAACAGCATGTGTATACTATGAAATGATTAGAATGTGTTTGTGTTCCCAACAACATACTTCAATACATATCGTGAGATGTGTCCTTCGCCAAGAAGACTATTATCTAGTTAACTAAGCTAAGAAAAATACCTGCGACAATGAAAGGAAGTTGGATACACAAATCTTACATACTCCCGTGGCTGAGACGGTGCAATGTCCACATCCAGAGATTTTTCCGATGTCCAAATATTTAGACTCATCTAGCCTTCCCTACTTCCTTTTCTTGAAACATATATACTATCACAATTGAAGACTGAACAACTGAATCTCAGAGCAGTCATGCCAAGCTGAATGTGTTCTAATACAACCCTATAAAAGCAGAGGACAGAGAGACAATCTCGCTGTTCACCCAGCGCTGTCCAGAGGAGAACACCACCAAAGTTAAGGAACCACTAGTATTTAATCACTTGGAGACGTGTGTTCTGTTGTAAGGTAGCATAAGCCCCATGAACTTGCAACGTCTCAGTGAACTGTCACTCAAAATGATCAACTTCCCTTTACTCCCAGGCTCACCAAGCAACGTACAAATTGGGCCTGTTCAGCAGTCTAGAATGGGTGGACTTGAAAAGAAGCTATAAATATATAGTCACTGGAAATTCAGCATAGATTCAACTGTGCGTTAGTAATTAGACACTTAAGTCTAGATTTCACGTGCCTTTCGTTCATAGACATCGGTCTTTGAGAACGGGCTTGCTTCTTAGAGCAGTTCTCAGGTTATGGGGAGGCCAGTCAGGTAGCTGCCTGAGGCATCAATCTTAAAAGAACCTCTGAAGCAGGGAGTCTCAAGGTTTATCAGAATCACCTGGAAGGCTTAACACACACACACACACACACACACACACACACACACACACACTTCTGGGCAACACCACCTGGTAATTTGCATTTCTATGAACTTCCCAGGTCATGCTGACTATACTGACTCTATACAGACTTGAGGACCTTATACTGGGAGTCACTGCCCTGAATACCCTTGAGTTACACTGGGAATGTGATGGCAGTTTATACTGGCTTCTAAATACGACTCTTTATAGACCTGGTGAAATGTAAGTCCTTTTGCTCCTACCAAAGTAGATAGTGCCCTTGAGCAATGTCTCAGACCTGGCTCCTTAGGAAACAGAGCCCAAGGCAAAAACTGAGTGTTAAATGCTGTATTTAGGAGGTGTGTGGCCGGGACAGTGAGAGTGAGGAAACGGGAGGCAAGGCAGGGAACATAGGCAAGAGATGCAAGGTGATGCATGGCCACTGCTTCCCTAGAAGCTAGGAAGAGACACAGCCAACCCTGGTGGACCGCATCTGACATCTCCGACAGGCTGTTCAGAGAAACTACCGTGGAGCAGCCAATGAGAGAGAGGGGAAGGAGAGGGAGTTTGGCTGCCTTCCTTCTCCTTTTCTCCATTGCCCTAAGTGTACCCCACAGGAACTTCACCATGAGAAGCTGAAGGTCTGGGGAATGGAGGTACTGAGGATTTCCAGGGAAGCTCATAAAACCTGTCTAATGCCAGCAGAAATTGAAAGTGTTACCTCATTTTCACCAACTTATCTCCGCTGAATGGGAACAGCATTCACCCCATCCAACTCTGAAATGACAGATCTTTCTACAAATTCTGAGATCAACGAGCCTATGGTTGCCTGAAAATGCTAAACAGCATCAGCTAAAATTCTATGCCTGAATAATGCAGGTCTTGGTGCTGCTGACTGGGGAAAGGAGGATTATCTTCATTATTTTAAAAATCTAAATGTGAAAGTCTTTAATATGTCTTCCAAAAAGTTGTCTGGGTCAAAATTGCACACGCACAAAAAAAGTGCTGTTGTTATTCTAAGTGGAAAACATTTGTCAATAAGAAAGAATGAGGACTTTTAAACATATTTTCTTTTTTTGTTGTGGTTTATTTATTTGAGAGACAGAGAAATGGAGTGAGCAGGGGAGGGACAGAGAAAGAGGGAGAGAGAAAATCCCAAGCAGGCTCTGTGATGTCAGCACAGAGCCTGATGCAGGGCTTGATCCTACGACCCTGGGATCATGACCTGAGCTGAAATCAAGAATCAGACGCTCAACCAACTAAGCCACCCAGGCGCCCATAATAAATATTTTTTATTGTGTTTATTTTTGAAAGAGAGAGAGAGAGAGAATGCAAGTGAAGGAAGGGCATAGAGAGTGGGGCAGAGGATCCCCCAAAACAGGCTCCATGCTGACAGCAGTGAGTCCGATGTGGGGCTCAAACTCATGAACTGTGAGATCATGACCTGAGCTGAAGTCTGTTGCTTAACCGACTGAGCCACCAGTGCCCCTAAACATATTTTCAATAAGACTTTACAACTGTCTTAATGACTGTGATCCATTAAACCTTCTGAGTGATGGAAAGACTGCATATTGAATATACCAAAATATAAAGTACATGTAAAAAATCCTTTATGCTAGACACAAGATATGGATACAATTTTTAGACACATAAAATTTTAATGTCTTTAGTAGAAAGATCCATTAAAATTTTTTTCTCACTAAATACATCTTAATGCAAAATAAATATATCTGGATAAACATATGTATCCATATAACATAAATCCAAAGAATATTGATCTGAAAGGCACTAAATCATTAAACTACCTAGCATGCATATATAAGTCAGTGTAGTCTTACCTAGGGGTCCTTAAGGTTCCTGAGCCTGTGAACTGACTGCCACACTAAAGCCCTCATTGGACAGTAAACTGGTCAACCTAGCAGAGATCTCATGCTTACCCCTTACCATGTTTATGTTCCTTACTCTTCATTCTTCTAATGATCCCCTTCACACCTTCCAGGTCATTTCCTCATGTTCCTTGAAAACTTCAGCAAACGGGAATGGAGTATCTGCACCTTCTTCCTTGTACAATACCTACACTGATCCAACCTACCCCCTAACATTAGGTAGACTTTTCTCTGTGCTCTACTCCAGTGGTTCTCAAAGTGTGGTCTTCGGGTCAGCAACATCAGCATCAAATGAGAACCTGTTAGAAATGTAGATTCACTGGCCCCGCCCCAGACCTACTGATTCAGAAACTCTGGGTGTTAGACCCCACAAAACATTTTAAAGAGCCTCGGGTAATTCTGATGCACCTAAAGTTTGAGAACCACTTCTCTACTTCATTCCCACCCACCTGTCTTCAGTCTAAGCATTTACCTGATCAATGTCTGGAACTATTCCTCCAAAATCTTGAATGCAGGCATTCTAACTTCTGATCGCAATCCATGTTTACTCTAAGTTCCCTTTCTCAAAACCTCTGGTCCTTTGCTTCCAGGTTCCCTCTCAGTCTCTCAACCCCTCCTGCTCTTTTTTTTTTTTTTTTCCTTCCTTCTCCAGCCTGGACCACATGGTCAACCAATTAAATTGTATTCTTCTGAGTACCCTCAATTCCCTCAACTCTTTGACTTTTGACCACACTGTCTTGCCATTGCCATTCCCTAAATCAATCCAACTGACTATGTCTCTGGGTTGTTTCCATGCTGCCAAGTGCTGCTAGAGAAAATGACATAGCCATGCTCACTTGGCTTCATTACAAATTTATTATATTCAACCTCAGCTGGTTCCTCTCTGCTCCTTGGCAATTATTTTATTCTTCCCCAGTCTGCTTCCTTTCCCACCCACAGCAGCTGTTTCACAGCTTTGTAACTTTCCCCAAGTCCCCGACCTCACCTTCAACCTTCACACTCTTTTACCAAGAGAAGAGTCAAAGGCAGGAGCTGTTTACACTTTTTTTCCCCTCTACCTACAAATGGACTCAAATATTTACTCCTGTCCTTTCCTTCTTTGTTTCCTCTGAGGTGTCTTGACCTCCTTTCCTAGACCTTCACCCATGTCCCTTTTCTCCTTATTCACCAAGATCTTGACACCTATTGAACGTATTGAACCTAATGAACATCATCACTGCTATGAAACTGTGTTATGTGTATGCACTACCCACCTTAATTCTCACACGCTTAACATTTTTTTATCATGACAAAATATACATTCTATAAATATTCACCATTTTAAGTTATCTTTAAAGTTTATTTATTTTAAGAGAGAGCGAGCGAGCACAAGTGGGGGAGGGGCAGAGAGAGACGGGGAGAGAGAGAATCCCAAGCAGGCTCTACACTCTCAGTTAAGAGCCCAATGTAGGGCTCGAATTCACAAACCACAAGGTCACGACCTGAGCCTAAGTCTGATGCTTAACTGACCGGGCCACACAGGTGCCCCCTACATTATCTTTAAACATACAGTTCAGTGGCATTGAGTACATTCACAATGCTGTGCAACCGTCACCACTATCCATATCCAGGACTTTATTTATGATCCCAAACTGAAGCTCTGTACTCATTAAAGAATAACTCCCCCTTTCCCTCTTATTCGGTCCCCAATAACCACTGTTCTCCTCTCTGTCTCTATGAATTGACTATTCTAGGTATCTCATATAAGTAGAATCATATCATATTTCCTTTTACATCATTTATTTACTAAACATAAAGCTTTTTCAAGGTCCATCCATGCTGTGGCAAGTATCAGAATTTCACTGCTTCTTAAGTTTGAATAATAATCCATTTTATGTGTGTACTTCGTTTTGTTTATCCATTCATCCATCAGTGGATATTTGGATTGTTTCTGCTCACAAAACTTTCGTATGGTGTCTATTTTTGACCTCATATTTTGATGAAGATCTTGAAGTTTAGAGAGATTAGCTAAAGTCTTCATATTCACACAGCTGTTAAGCAGGTGGAATAATCAGATCTAAAACCTCCAACTTTATTCCACTATATCCCCCAGGCTGTATCTCCTATATTTTCACTTCTCTGGAGATTGTACTATATCTTTTTTCTACCTTCAGTCAAGTAGGCTTCCACCCTCACTACCCACTCCTTTCTAAAACCATACTCAAATCCATTCAATGCTGAAAATTGTTTGACTTCCCATGTTCAATTTACTTCCCAAGGTCTCCCAAATTTGGCCATCAAAGGTCACACCAATGCTGTCTCAAGTGTCTCTTCTCTCTCCTCTCCTACTCAGCGCTGGTGATTTTGTGCCTTTCCAATCCATCACTAATGTACTTTTTTAAGCCTCATCTGCCAATGACTCCCTCAGTGCACTCTACACAGGACATCCCTCCCTCCTGAAGAGCTCAGGTCTCCATTCTTCTCCCCATATTCTCCTATAATGTCCTTTTCTTCTCACTCCACCTAACAAAGTCTGGTCCGGGCACAGGTCATAAGTTACCTTTGTGGAGTCTCACAGGCCATCCCAACTCCCACCTGTTTCAGGCAGAGTAACCATGTCCTTCTCTGAGCTGCCATTATTGATGCTACTGCCCACCATATTATTAACATTATCTGCATATGTGTCATTCTCCAAGATACTGTGAATATCGTGAAGACAATTACTACTTTTAAATAGAGTAGAAAATTTATATATTTGGGTATTACTTGTGACCTCCTCATAGCCTCAGCCATTTTTTATCCAGCTGTAGTTCTGGCAACTAGCTTCACACAGTTGTAACCATTCAACTACTGACTTCAGCGATAATGGGTATCTGTTGCTTTCTTGCCCAGAGCTTATCTGATACCTCAGTGAAGGATGCCTATGGGAGGCTGAGTTCATACATATGCACAGATTTAAATTTGTGGGGGAGTTATCCCACATGGCCACCCATACCCAAAGGGAAACAAGAACTGGTGGACTGCCTCCTTCTGCAGAAGGAAGTGGAAATTTCTGAGGCTACTGTATACAGCAACTCAGAGGGCTGCAGCATGATTGAGCCTAGTTGTCCAGGGCACTGATCAGCTTGATCATTCTTCCCAATCCTCCATTCTGGTTCCCTGCGACCCTTCTCAAAATAAACTACTTGCAATGCAGACCCTTGTCTCAGGCTCTGCTTTCTGGGGGAATCTCAAACTTACAATCAGAATATTAAATCTTGGGGGGCACCCGGGCAGTTGATTCACTTCAGCAATAGACTCTTGATTTCAGCTCAGGTCATGATCTTACAGATCATGAGTTCAAGTGTTAAAAGCTGTGTAACCTTGGGCAAATCACTTGACCTCCCTGTGATTCAGTTTTCCTCATCCATAAAGAGAATATATTATGAGGAATTATACTCATAGGCTGAAAACGTGTATTTCCTTTCTAATGTATATCAGGTGTTATGAGAAATATTAGAAGTAATTGTCTCCATGTTGATATTTCAAAAAATTTTGAAACATTCCCCACAGATTTATGCAAACCAACCAAAGCCAACAAGCAGGTTATAAATTTAAGAAGGAAAAATGAGGTATCAACTAGTCAGACAGGAGTAGGAACTACAGTTAAAATTGCTGATGCTGTAAAACTTTAGAAAACCATTGAGGAGAGTCTTCTAAGGAGCACCTTCTAACATAACAAGGGCTCCTGGGGAAAAAACTGCAGCCTGGATATGTACTCCTAACACAGCGTAAGCAGCTCGGATGAGGAGAGCGCGGCCTAAATCTGCTCTCTCTAAGCCCTTCAGAATACTGACTGCTCTTACAGCCAGATGTGGGCATTGCAGAAGAATTCTTAGATCTTGGAACATCCCACACTTGACAGAGGAAGACAATTTGGGGAAAAAAAGAAAGAGAGAGAGAGAAATGAAAACCACAGTGAACTAATTCTCCGGAAGGGCAACTTGAATGCTCATTTGTGTACATATAGACAAAAGATGGTATCTTGGGTCTTTGAACATATGACAGTGAATAAGGATAACTTGGGCTTTTCGTGATGAATTTCGATTAAGCAACCTTTATGTTCCATCTGAGATCTACCTCTTATTAACTGTGTAGGGCCAAGCCAAGTGTCAATTTCACTAAATCTAATTAAACAAAAAAGAGAATTTTAAAGGAAAGAGAAGGGGGGGCACCTGGTGGCTCAGTTGGTTAAGCAACCGATTCTTGATTTCACCTCAGGTCATGATCTCACAGTTTGTGGGTTCAAGCCCTGCATTGGGCTCTGTGCTGGCAGCACGGAGCCTGCTTGAGATTCTCTGCCTCTCCCTCCCTCTGCCCCTTCCCCTGCTCTCTCTCTCTCAAAACAAAAAATAATTTTTTTGAATAAAATAAAGGAAAGGGAAGGGGAAGTAAGGGAAAGAAAAGAGGGAGAAAGGCAAGAAGGGAAGAAAGAGAGGAAGAAGGGTAGAAGGATAAGCTTGGTTTTTGAGGTGAGGCCATCCTGGGCTTGGATCCTAGCTCTACCACAGAATTGCTTTTGTATTTAATAAATCATTTAACTTTTCTGTAAAATGAGAGCATTCTCTTGAAGATCAGATATGGATATGTGAAGTGCCCAAAACATAGGATTTATGCATAAATGGACATCATATGTGTCACTGTCCTCATCGCCGTCATTATAAATATTAGTGTCATATCACCTCCAGAACGCAAACGTGAAATGCAAGAAGCAGAAACTCAGGCATCCAAAAGGACAGAAGAAGAGCAGTGTAATGGAGTTATTTTTCTCTTCTAAAGTAGCTTTCAGAAATTACTTTTCTTTTCCCTTTTAAATTAATCTTCAAATGCCTCTGGAGACAGGAGATTTTCAAGAGCTGAGCGAAAGTGAAGCCGTTCCGTAGTGGAGCATAATACCTAAGGGATACAGTCTGGTTTGCAAAATGTGTGTCATCAGCAAGATGCCACCCGGTGCAGCACTTTTTAGTTCAAAGGTTGCAGCCACATGTGATTTTAAGCAAGGATCGCTGCAGGACACAGTATGTATTATAGCTTAAGTAGGACTGACCAGCAGCCCATCCAACTAACAACAGGCTTCTTCCTCAGATAATGCCAGATGCTTCAAGGGAAAGTACAAAATGCATCAGATATCCCTCACCACGCTCTCTAACACCACAGACAGAATTGATTCTTGACCTCAGCCAGTCATCAAGCTATGCCCAGAAGCATGAGATCTAACAGCTGTCCTAATAATTTTATCCTTGTAGTCAAACTGCAGATGTATCAGAGGTATGTTATGCACATACAAAGTCCATGAAGGTATTTCATTTGATTCCTTTAAAATGCTCTCCCTTTAATTCTAATTGCTGCTACCTCTTGTTAGAGCCAAAAAATGTAGTGTATATAAGAACAGCATTTTATTCTCCTGAAGTACTCTGTAATTATAGAGATAATTGCCATTATGTATCTTCTCTACACCAGACCCTGTGCTAAGCAGCTTAGATATATGATTTCACATCATCATAGTGCTATTGGTTTTATAGCCCCATTTTACACATAAAGGAAGTGAGGCTCGCAGTGGGTAAATCGTTTTGTCCAATTTCCTACAGTTAGTGTCAGAGTTGGATGAGGACCCAGCTATGTCTAGCTCCAAAGCCATCCAGAGTGTGCTTCCTTTGAAGTTCCTTCACAGGGTAGAAAGAGGCAGTGAGCTGGTGAGTTAGGATGCTCATAATGCAAGGGGGGCAGGTGGGAAGGTTGGACATAGAGTTTGGACTCAGATCATTCAAATCAGAGCACTGATACTTTGCAGGTATTTGACCTTGGGGGATTTACTTAATCTCTCCCCCTTGGTTACTTTATCTACAGAGTGGAGACAGTAAACTCTCCTGCCTAAGCATGGCTGAGATAATCCCAGGCCCTTTATATACCTGGCACAGAGAAAACACACAACGAATATTCGTTGTTACTATGATATTCACTGTGTTGTGACAGCACATAATCATTATATACAGTCAAATCGAAGCTGGCCCATGTGAGTGAAAGCAGGACAGTAAATTCAGCCACAATCCAGAGCATTTAAATATTTCTCTCTTAAACCACTTAATCAATCAATAACAGGCTTTCTGATCTAATCAGAACAACCATGTCCATATATGGTACGTACATCCATCAGACCGCAGCTCTTGAAACAATTGATCATTGTCTATCAAGCCCATATGATGCATTTCCAGAGAACTGTCCAGCAAAATAATGAGAACTTAGCTCCTACCAAACAATGTTTCATTGTGGGGAAAAATCTACTCTAAGTCAACCTCTTCATAAATCAGCAGTGCACGCAATTACCAAGTCCTGAAGCGAGCAAGGGCCTTACCACTGAACCCATCTCCAGTTAGCCAGGAAGGAACTGAAGTTACTATCTTATAAATCATTTTGTGTCTTGTTAATATTTGTTTTAATGGTGTTCACAAAAAGGAAAACTATAAGAAAAACATGAAAAAGCGACAGCTTATCATTCTCATCAATGCGTTTGCTTAGTTTTTCTAAGTTCAACAGGTACGTGCTCTTGAAGAACAGACTTCCCCGGGTGGAAACCGATTTGGCGGCTGTGTGGCCTGGGGAGAGGCTCTTCTGCTGCCTCTGCTCCTGCCCTGGCAAATGAGGGTAGTCAGAGCTGAACCTACTTCACAGGATTACTCTTCATCCCACAAAGATTCGAGTGCTTGCTTTGGGTGAGATAGTAGTCCACACATTATAATCACAACAATGAATAAAGCAGACTAATTTTTTCTGCCCTTAAAAGGTTTATACTCATAGTCATGTGGGCCACAAGTAGCATTCCTTGTGAGGGAACAGTCAGGAATAAATGAAATAATTTACCCTACACAAGTAAAAAGAGACCTGACACCTAGTAAAGGGGTAAATTTTAGCTCTGATGATTATTCAAGGCTCAAAAACATGGACTGATATTTACAGATATGTATTTATACTGTATGATTAATTTTTAAAAATTAGTTTTGAGTTTTCTTTTCCCGAGGAGGAAGAGCCAGGATTAACTGTCATCAGGGATTAAGGAAAAGCAGCTGGACAGAAGACCTGAGTGCACTATGGACGTGACCTTGTAAGATTCAGTAACTCACTTAGGCCTTTCTGAGCCTCATTAATTGGTATAATATTGGAGGGGAAAGATAAATAAGAATATCTGCTCTGCCTTCTGTAGAGAATTGGTGAAGCCTTAGAAAGTTCTTTAAATTACATAATGCAAGAAAACTCACACTGGAGTACTCAAGTGATATGCACCTGTTAATTTCATAATAGAAAGGCACAGGGGAGAGTCCAAAACAGTTCCAGTTCAATAATTATTATGTTGAAAGGATTTTCTTCAGATTAATATCTCCCTTTCTCTCTCTGTAGATAGATGGATGGATAGATAGATAGATAGATAGATTGATCTTCAGTAAGTGTTCTGGATATTTTCTTTGTCCCCCTGTGTACACTCTAGCTTTCTCCTGTCCTAAGGCAATGGGCTCCTTAGCCTTCCAGCTTCTGGTGGTTTTGGTCATTGGAGACAATAAGCTATCTGAAGGCAGAACGAGTATAAGTTTGAGGATTTTATTCCTTGATGGGTCTCCATTGGTTGGTGTCCCTCTACCAAACTCCTTTGAGGCACCGCTCTCCATACTATTCAAAGATGACTACCCTTCTCCTTGTCCAAGGTACTGCACAATCTTCGTTGTTTCCTTAAATCCTACTCAACCTTTGTACATAGTTGCTTTATTAATCCTTCAGAATTACACAGTTTTAGTGTGATATCTGTTCCTTGCTGGGGCTCTGTCATTGATAGGTATGTGTAAAATAAACTACTTACATGAGAAAGAAGTTACTGCAAGCTTATAAAAGTAGCTTATCATGTATATTCTTTCTTTTTTTTACATTTAATTTATTTTTGAGAGGGAGAGACAGAGACAGAGCATAAGTAGGAGAGAGGAAGACAGAGAGGGAGACACAGAATCTGAAGCAGGCTCCAGGCTCTGAGCTGTCAGCACAGAACCCGACGCGGGGCTCAAACTCACGAACCGTGAGATCATGACCAGAGCCGAAGTCGGACGCTTAACCGACTAAGTCACCCAGGCGCCCCTCATGTATATTCTCTTAAAAAACAAACGAACAAACTAAGAACCCCAAGCCTAGGACATACATCCCCTGTGTAAAGACCACTGTAGATGGTTGTTTTTCATGTTGATCCACGAAGCTGACCATTAGACTGGTGAGTGAGGCAAATTTGTTATTTGTGGCTCCTTCTTTGGGCTTATACCGAGCCCAGCCACTTACATAGCAATTAGTCACTATTCCTTCATGGCCAGCTCCCATCACTTCCTTCTGTAACCCATACACTCTAGTGCTGGGAAGGCACACCTTTTAGGTCAGTGAGCATGCCAAACTCCCTTCACACTCTCGGCCTTTTACACTATGCCATCTGTCAGTAGTGCGCATATCTGCTCTCTTGGTGGCTATACCTGCTAAGGACCTGCTAAAGTCCTTTATCAATTAAAAAACACTGAAAACACATTCTGTATCAAAATAAAAGCGGTACCCAGGTGACTCTGGATTTGGGCTGATGTCATGATTTTGTGGCTGTGAGATTGAGCCCCACATGAGCTCCATGCTGACAGCACAGAGCCTGCCTGGGATTCTCTCTCTCCCTTTCTCTATGCACCTCCCATGTTCACACTCTCTCTCTTTCAAAATAAAAAAATAAACTTAAAAAAATAACTACAAAATAAAAACAGTTCCCAACCATAAAACTCAAAATGCACGCATCTGGAAATTAGAACAGTTTCCCAGGGCTCGTGATCCCCCATAAGTTTTCTGAGCCCAAACCTTTCTTATTCTTGAGGTACCACTGCATGTTAGTTTTAACTTTGTGGTTGCTTTGCCTATTTAGTCACCCATCAATGCTCCTCTCTGTACCTCAAGATTCTACCCTGGTATAATTTCTTGTTAAAAGCTACCACTAAATCCTAGACTCTGGATTAAGAGCCCTACTTCATGTGTATCTGGAACACAGCGTAAGTACCTCCATCAGAGTCCCAAGCACACCTTACTGTCACTGCTGGGTCCCCTGCCTTCCCCTTAAGTGCCACTCTTAAATTCTCTATCATCTTTCCTTACTTTATTTATTTTATGATCTTTATCAATACCTGATGATATTTATTTGCTCCTTTATTCATTATCCTTTTCTTTCACTGAAGTGTAAGTTCCACGAAATGATGTTTTGTTCATCACAGTATCCCCAGTATCTGGAACAGTACCTTGACACATAATGGGCCCTCAATAACTATTTATTACATGAATGAATGAACAAATAATCTCATGTTTCTCACCTAATATTGAGCAGGCACTTAATTAATTCCTGTTTGAATGCTGAGTGGCTTCCCTCTCGTAGTGCACTCCAGTAGCAGGTTATTTCATGTATTCCTAGAAGAGGTCTCCTATGGCATGGAGGTAACGAATCTGAGCCATCTAGAAGGAGCAGATTGAACTCAATGCCAGACATTTATTATCATTTGAGAATGTAGGCTTCGTGCTGCCAGATTTTCCCATGTTGCAAGAAAAGTCAAAATTCTTGATTTTTCTATGTTGAAGTTTCTTCATTGTTAAAAGTGGTAATTAATTTAAAAGATTATAATTATGTGACTCAAATAAAATGTGTTCAAGTGTAGTACATCCGGTAGCCTATCAGTCTGAGAACTCTACCCCACATCTTTGCCCTGTAAAATGTATCCATAAAAAAAAGCTGTTAAATATCAGCATTCTGGACTAGTGCATTGCTTTAAAAATATCAAAAGTAATTTCTTAATATAGATTAAGAAGGAAGAGCAAAAGCTTATATATTTATTTTTAAAAATGTTCTCTTGTAGAAGTCACAAAGACTATGAGATAAAACTACTAATTAGCACTTAATTTGAAAATTAAACTGAATTCTACTGTGCTAAAACTCAATGATCTCAAGGATCCTATGACCTTCAATTTGTTTGTAATGTGATTCTTCTTTCTAAGTGGACATGGGAGGGTACAGAATACAAGAGTAAGAAGAATTCCTCAAAAGTCATCTTGCCAATCAATTTCTTCCATTATAGCTGAGGAAATGAAGGGTACTAGAATAAGAGACTTGCCTGCCATCATGTGACGGTGGAGATAGAAAAAGAACCCACTCTGTTCCACAGCATCTATCTACCGCCCCGAAACCCACCTGCTCCATCATGCCTCCCCTGTGGTTTAGACCCTTTGCATTAGAGGTGGACTTTGCTGTTCTGCTCATGTCTGGATTAGACTCTCTGGACTATTCTCTGCTTCCTGACCCAGCAGTACTCAATGGTCCAATTCCTGCCACTCCCACACCAAGCCCTGCCTGCCAAAGCCTCAGCCTGGGACATGTGCCCAGATGAGCTCAGTCACCAGGGAGAAAACATAACTTGACCAGTGATGGCAGAGGTGGGGGTGGGAAGTGGAAATTTACCATCCCTGTCCACTGCGGAACATCTGATGCACCACTTCGCCTCCTCCAAGGGTCTAACTCACTTCCACATGATGATGCTCCTTAAAATAGTTACTCATTTATGACAGGACTAGCAATGACTCAAAATCACTCTACTTCCCTTATAGAACAAAACCAGAAGAGACTTCAACAAGGCCATACAACCTTACATGACTAGACATGGACTTACCCAAAGCTCTCACCTTTATAATTTGTCCTTGTCATGCTATCAGCTTCTTTTTTTCTAGCAGTCTGAGATATCACTCATATACCATACAATTCATCCTTTTAAAAACAATGAGCTTCTGATAGCTTACCTGAAACATTTTACAGTGGGATCAATGAAAGGTCACATATCTCAAAAAAAGGTGTTTCAGTTTCAGTTTCAGTAGAAACTACAGAAAGCCCGGGGATTAATTTTGCATGAGACATAGCATATTTATGATGTGAAGACACAAAAGCGAAGATTTTATGATTTTTTTGGTAAGCTATAGTTGGCCCCTCGACTAAAGGCAGAAATTGAGGCTCCAGGGACATATTTTCAAATTCATGTCTATATTAGCTTTATAATCTTGTTGTTATATGTAATCATGAACCAGTAGGGTTTATTCTAGTTTCTAATCATTTTATTATTTTTTTAACGTTTATTATTTTTTAGTATTTACTTACTGATTTTGAGAGAGAGAGAGAGAGAGAGAGAGAGAGAGAGAGAGAGAGGCAGAAAGAATCCCAAGAAGGCTCTACACTGTCAGCACAGAGCCTGACATGGGGCTCGATCTCATGAACCATGAGATCATGACCTGAACCAAAATCAGGACTTGGATGCTCAACTGACTGAGCCATCCAGGTGCCCCTCTATTCTTTTTAGATATCAAAGAGTCAATTATAATTAAGACCAATACTCCAAAACCTATGGCTTTGCATGCAACCATGCACCAAGAAGGCAGCTGTTAAGGTAACAGAGGGCCACACCCTCCAATACTCCACTTCTGAGTGGGAGTATTTAAATAGGTAGATAGATTCATTTGTATTATGATAGATAGATGGGTAAATGATAGATAGATAACACATATTCTAGTCCCAGAGACAAAATCAGGTTTAGAAAGCTGACAGTTTATTTTTCTTCCTCCTCCTCCAAGTGGCCACCTCTGCCTGAATCTCTATTCATGTAGACATACCCAAAGAAACAATTTGAGAAGCATAATGAAGTTTAAGTTCAGAGGCTTTCAGTTGCTTACCTTTAATAAAACCCAGATGTGATTCAAACTTGAGTAGGCCTTACTTGCTAAGAGTATTTGTATTTATTACGTAAGGAAAAATCAAGCGAGCTGATGATCTGAATCACACTGCCGGGGGAGAGAGATATTTAGTTAAATAGTTATTATTCTTTTTTAATAACTCCTATTTAGATTGGCTTCATTATGTGACTTACAAATCACATCATCTTTATTAAAGGCACTTAAAATATTCAACATGAAATGAAATTCCGAATGCCTGATTTACTACAAATTGTGCACAGGTGTGGGACTGTTTACAGTCCTTTGGTACAGTAGGAAGTCAAGCTTTCATTTATGTTTCATGGTGCAGTAAATACCATTTAACTCTGAAATGTTAGGATCATTGTAAGGAATCTTTAAATACGAAGCAATTGTCAATGCAAATCAACTTTAAGACTCAGCGACCATCAGGGTATCTCCTTAAAGACATGGCAAGTGCTTCTTTGTTAGAGCCTTGAAAAGGAGAAAACTCTCTCTATATAGAAAATATTTAAAACCCTACACACTCTGGGGAGAAAAAAGACTGCAGATTAGGGAAGTGTATGCTAATATGGGCAAAACCTGAGATAGGTTCCCCTGGGATGGCAGTGTTTGGAACGGGCATGCACCATCTCAGCACAGCTATAAATTGCTTCTGAAGATGAGATCAGTTGAGGATCTATGGTCTCTTTAATTGTGTTTTAGTTGATGTTTCCAGATCAGTAATATCTAGTCTCTAATCAGCTCCAGAGACTGGAAAAAAATACAAATTGTATGCGCGCGTGCTTCATGACCTGAACCCATTCATTTGGCAGTGATGTGGAGGAACTCTATGCTGGGAACAGACAGCGGGGTTTTAGTGCTGGCTCTGGTGCTTCCACTCATGTGGGACCTTGGAAGATAAAAACTGCCCTGTGACTCAGTTTCCTCACCTATCAAAGGGGCAGCCAGAAAACATATCTGGACTCCCTCTTGGCCCCCCAACTCTATGATAAGTTGAGTTCTAATATTTGGAAAAAACTCCCGAATATCAGCTTAAAACTGCTGGTAATTATAAGCAAAAAATAACAAAAACAAAGTCACTTTGGATTAGTTTTGTTTACGATTACTCTCATGGGTGGCATCAGTAACTACAGAACACACACTATGTTCTAGGTACTGAGCTGAGATCTGTGAAGCTCATGTAATGCTCACAACAACCTGTGAGGAAGCTCTTATTTCCTCCAGGTTGCGGTGAAAGAACTTACCCAAAATGGCACAGCTCACCTTCTGACTTCGTGCCAGTGCTCTGGACCCCTGTCACCTCCTCACATAACTTGGGAATCCTGACTGTTCTAACCAATCTCATAGCTTCCTCCCATCTACGGACATTTAAGATACCTTCATATTTTTACCAATTTGTTTTAAGAAATTGCCCACCCCAAGTCCCAGAGTATGAAAATAAAACTGATATTGTTGTTTTACATTACTTAGAATTTAAAAGAGACTTTTACTCCTACCTTTTCATTTCATTTTTTATGTTTCTTCATTGATTTTTTTGCATTAAATGTTAAAGATAATTTTTTTTAACGTTTTTATTTATTTTTGAGACAGAGAGAGACAGAGCATGAATGGGGGAGGGGCAGAGAGAGAGGGAGACACAGAATCGGAAGCAGGCTCCAGGCTCTGAGCCATCAGCCCAGAGCCCGATGCGGGGCTCGAACTCACGGACCGTGAGATCGTGACCTGAGCTGAAGTCGGATGCTTAACCGACTGAGCCACCCAGGCGCCCCTGTTAAAGATAATTTTAATAGAGTATGGTTTGAGTTCCTTCCATCCTAATATCATATTTCATTAACAGCTATTATAAAATAATATATTTAATTGTCTAAGAATGTCAACTCTTTTGTGTCAATAGCTTTCACTGGTTCTCTTTTTACACTCAACCTGTTTAACTGAGCCAATGATGAAAACATCTGGAGTGTGTTAACACACGTAAACACACACACACACACACACACACACACACACACACACACACGGCAATACATGGACCATAATGTCCTTGATCATAAAGCAAGTTTTCCTTGAAGGCAAGGTTTGTTTCCAAAGCTTTCGTGGTAGAAGAATCTGCAGAGACAAGAGACCACACAGATCGAGCAGCATTAAAGTTATGATTAACTCTTGTAGGCCTATTGTGCCTTCCTTTCATAGTTCTTCAACTAAAATGGGCACATCGCAAATACAGTGCCTGTCAGTTACACATTACACATTTCACATTAGTGGTAATGAACACCAAGTGTTTATTTCCGGTTCCTATCTCCTTCAGCATCTCACATAGCTTTAGTAATGACGGTGCACATCCATTGGTTTTGTTTGGTGGAATAAGCTGATACACCAAGGGGCAGGCGCCTTGCTGTTTTCTGTACCACATCCTCCCTCTAAAGTTCAATGCCTTTCTGACTTTAGAACCCAGAGTTGTCTGCACCACTTGTCACTGACACCTCGGTTTCCAGAAAGGCCCCTGAGGTTCTAGAGATCCCCTCCGGCCCTCAGCTCACTTACCATCCTCTTGTCAGGAGTGGGAGCTCTCTCAGACAAACTTACGCCTCCCTAGGCTTGTGTGAAAAACAACTTCGCCTCTCTTTAGCCTTTTCTTCTATTTCCAAAATATCAGTTTCTAATGCTTTTCGATAGAAGTGACTCTCGCATGATGTTGGAACTAAAAACCTGAAGGTTTTATTGATTCTAAGAGACTGCTTTCACATTGTAGACTTCACAAAAGGAAACTCATGGATGGGAAGGACGACTGTACAGATTTTTTTTTCCAATATGTGTTTTAAAAGTGAACATTTTCCACAGTTTCTTACACAGTTAAGTATACATGTGATCCAGCTCGGTCACTCCTAGGTAGTTTCCTCTTTTTCTGAATGTGTACAGTGGAATTATTTGTGATCATCAAAAACCAGAAATAAAGAAGTTGCCCTTCAACAAGGGACTGGTTTGACAAACTGTATCACATCCATACATCAAATATTCCACGTAATAAATAAATAAATAAATAAGTCAGAACAAAGTATTGATACCTAAAGCAATATAGTTGAGGCTCAAATGCTTTGAGTGAAAGGAACCTCTTCAAAGACTACATACATACTTTATGGTTTCATTTACATGGTATTCTGGCAAAGCCAAAACTATGGGGACCGAAATCCCTGAAGTCTTTTAGAGGCTGGAAGTAGGCATTTACTACTAGGAGGCATGGGGGAATTTGGAGAGAAAAAGGAATGGTTCTGTATTTTGACTGGGGTGGTAGTTACATGACTATATGCAGACTACAGCAAGCAGGTGCGGACAAGAGAGAGCCCCACGCAGGGCTTCAACTCACAAACTGTGAGATCATGACCTGAGCCAAAGTCAGGTGCTTAACCAGCTGAGCTACCCAGGTGCCCCTGGCCTCTTTTTATCTCCTGAATCTGTATCTTAATCCACAGTGAGCTGATGACTGGATGGTTCAACTCCACAAGGCGCACTGGCAGGCAGGGCCTAATCTCCACTGCGTTTTTTAAATTAGTGTTTCACAGTCTTCACATGTTCCCAGTTTTGATCTTCAGTCATTTCTACCTTCACTCAGGCATGTTTGTGACAGGATTTATTAAATTACAGCTAGATACAGTAACGTAGGGATCTGTGCTAATTCTGCCGATTCCCAATATTGGAATCGACATTTCAGCTCTTTGAACCATGGGTGCTTGAATATCTTCTCTATATTTCCTCCAAGGAGTTACTCAGCCTCTCCTTGAATACAGGTTCCTCATCACTGCATGAGCTGGCTGATTAATTCTCCCACAGACCTGATGTTAAGAATTCTTTGTAAAACTCAGCCATACCTCATGAACTAAAATACCCAAATTATTTACTAATCTGAAACCTCTCTGAAATTCTCTTATTCCTTCCTCTATAACAGCCATGTGATCTTTGTCCTTGGACAACTTAAACTCAAGTCTTTACTCACCCCACCCCCCCCAAGGGTTTTCTATAAATAAAATATATAATCCTCTTCCCCTATAATGATTTCAGAATTTCTTATATTCTATTAAAAAGCTGGCAAACATGGAAGAAATGGTTAGGATTTGGGGGGAAAGCTCACCTCTAACACATTTCAAAAAACATTTTAAACAAGAGTAATTATAGGACAATTCTGTAATAAGTAATCTAGCTCTGAGAGCTCCAGAGCCCATACATCATTGACATGCAATCTGGAGCTATCATATGGAGAAGATGAACAGAAATATTTCTAAAAAAAACCCACTCATTCATTCTCCCTTTTCAAAATTTAAAACACACCCAATTTGGATGTTTACATTTAGCTTTATTGATACACACATTTCCAAGGGCATTAAATAGAAATTAAACAGCAACATCCAAGGCCAATCCCCATCTCCTCTAAGAGCCGACAGAGAAAATTCCGAGTCTCAGGGCTGGAAAGACCCATTTCTACCTTCCCCATATCACTGTTCATGATAATGAACACACAGAATTATAGACCGAATAACTACTGTCTTAAAAACACACAGTTGGGGCGCCTGGGTGGCTCAGTCGGTTAAATGTCCGACTTCAGCTCAGGTCACGATCTCGCGGTCCGTGAGTTCGAGCCCCGCGTCGGGCTCTGGGCTGATGGCTCAGAGCCCGGAGCCTGCTTCGGATTCTGTGTCTCCCTCTCTCTCTGCCCCTCCCCCATTCATGCTCTGTCTCTCTCTGTCTCAAAAATAAATAAACGTTAAAAAAAATTAAAAAAAAAAAAACACACACACACAGTCACATGAATATCATTTCGCTAACGAAAACCCTTCCACAATTCCCTGTAACCTATTGTGGTAATAGCCAAACCTTTTCTGAGGTCTTTTTTACAGGCCCCACTACCATTCCTGGACTCTTGTGCCACCACGGCCCTTACTCTCTATGGCAATGGACAAGTAATGACTCCCCAAACTTGCTGTGTTCTTTCACATCTTTGTGCCTCTGTTCACTATGGTTACTTTGCCCTAAAATACTCTTTTCTCTTGAAAACCACTGTGGATGCCCACAATCCTCCCCTCTCTTGCTTGGACATGTCTACTTCTAAGGCATCATTACAGGAATGTGATGCCCATGTTATAGAGCAGGATCTCAGCCCCTCAAGGCCAAGCGTCATTTAGTCCTCATTCTGCACTGAGCGCCTCACCTGGCTGCTGTAGCACAGCCCCCTGGCTAGTCGAGCTCATGGTCTCTTTTTATTTATGTGGAATATCACTCTCATTCCCATATTTTAATTTATAATGTTCCTGCAACCTATTATATCTTCATATTTGCCTAGCTTAAGCCATCATGAGATACATTTAAATAATAAAATTGTTATAATAATAATTATTTTAAATATTTATTTTAAATATAAATAAGTACAGATGTAAGAAAAAGATTTCTCAATAATGTGTACATCCTTGTGAAATTCTATTAAATATATTATTTTAAGAAATTTTACTCTATACACATTGGTATCCAATGTGAAAATTTCATGCACAAAGAAATAAGAACAGTTCATACGGAGATTATTCAGGTTTGCAAATACATAAGCTCTTGAAAACATGGATTTCACTGACATCTAAATACATAAGACCTTTATCTACTCTGAGCAAATATAGTTTTCTCTACTCAATCAAGAGTAATTTATTTCTGGAATCCATCATACCCTTTCAGCCTCTGCTGGCAGTGAATTAATTCATTCTCTGTTTATCTCTTGAAATAATGCAATGGACTCCTAAATGGCTTTGATGTTTTCAGTCTCAACACACTACATACATGTACACACACACACACACACACACACACACACACACACACTCGCTCTCTCTCTCTCATCAGTGGTACCAGGTTTTTAAAAATAGGAGTACTACTTTTCAACGTAAAAATAATTTTCTTCCACTTCTCTGCTATGCCAACTTGACCAACCCCATGGCCTCCAACAGAGTGAGTCAACAGAGTACCCATGTACTTAAGACTACTCTAATTCCACCAGCAGAAGCCAGAAGCGAATCTACATATATGCACTAATAATCCCTTCCCAAAGGCCCTAGAGACACCAAAAGCAAGGTATAAGGGAAGTCCCATTCTAGAGAAAAGATGACCCATTCTCTAGACCTCCACTTGTCAAGTGGAAGCCCCCAAACTGTGTGTACCTACAAACTTCTTCTGTGACACCTCTTTCCACAGTCTTGGCACTTCCCCTGGAATTTTCTCATGTGGTGGCTGTTTTCTTCTCCACCTTCCCTGTACCTTGGGCATGGAGGTGGGGGATATGTTCTCCTTGCCCCTCCGCCATCCCCTGGGCATTTTCCCTCTCACCCCCAGCTTCAAATTTTATACATTCAGAGTGCCACTGCCACAATCATTACTGCTATCTCTACCGATCCCAGGGTGTTCCTCTTCTTTTCTTGGTATTTCAGCACTTCTCTACCACCATCCTCTGCACGATTTTTGACATATCTTGTGGTGATTTCAATATCCCATAGCCAACACTTCTAGTTCACTGGAGTTTCTGCTCTTTGGCCTCCTCTCCTCCAACAATCTTATCTTCCACTCTACCTCAGCCACTCTTTCCCATAGTCACAGCCTAGACCTTCTCATTCACAATAACTGCAAGCTCACCACAAACTCAGTTTCAGACATCCCACCCTCCAAACACCGCCTTCTTTATTTACAAGTCACTCCTATCACACCAACTCACCTAGCGTCTCATAATCTGATGATCCTACCATCGTTTCAGTTCTTCCACTTATCCATGGTTTTCTATCTTTACTCAGCTTAAATCTTTGGTTAATCATTCTAATACTCTTGCATACATCCTCAACTCCCTGGCCCCTTCTTGCTTCTTTATCCCCTTGACTAAATGAAATCACGCTTAAGATTTAATCTTTGCCTACTCATACCTGCACTCATGCAGCTGAACTGGGCAAGAGGAGAAAATTGAATGTTCCATAATGACTGCTCTCAATTTAAAATTATGACAGTTAACATCAACTGGGCCCTTCACGCTGCCCACTAAACAAATACCTTCTCTGAATCTCTTCACTCACTCTCCTTCTTTCCTAGACAACTCTTTTATTTGTTCTTTCTCCAATAACTTCCAATACTTCCCCAACTCACTTCTGCACCAGTGGCCTTGCCTCACATCTCACTGAGAAAGTGGAAGCAACAAAACATTAATACCATAAAAATAAATATCATAGAATCTCATCTGTGCCTATATCCTCCCCACTCCCCATGTCTATGAAGGAACTGCATTCCAAACCAAGGCCAATTTCTCCTCTTGATCTCTGCCCTGAAATCGGAACACAAACCTCACTTCTTCACTCTTCCCTTTCTCTTTTTCATCATCAAATTTCCCTTCATACTGTATCACTCCTAATCATTTCCAAACATGTTATTTATTATTTCTCCCAACTTCCAAAACAAAGACAACAAATAAAGCAAAAAAACTGTCCTGATCCCACACTCTTTTCCAGCTAACACTTAACTTTCTTCTTTCCTTTACAGCAAAGTTCTTTGGCAGGGTTGTCCATAATTCCTGTCTCCAAAGTCCCTGTTGCTATCTCTCTTAATCCTAATCCAACCAAGCCTTTGCTCACACTATGCCATGGAAACTGAGATCACTTAAGACAATTTCCAGCCCTTGTATTACTTAACCAATTGCACCCTTCTCTTTGGATTGCAGGATATAGGTTTTTCTGCTACCACTCTGGCTGCTCCTTCTTATTCTCCTTTGTTGGTTCTATTGCATCCCCCATGGCCGCTAAATGTTGAAACACCTCAGGGTCTGGTCCTTATAACTGGCTCAATTTCTAACTTATGTACACTAATTTCTTTGGCAATCCTTTCCAGTCCATGTTTTGAATACCATCTATATGCTAATGACTCTCCTGGCTACATGTCTAACCCAGACCTTTCCCCCTAGACTTCAGACTCACTACATTCAACTGCCTAGTCAATTTTTTCCACATGAATATCTAACAGGTATTTCAAGTCTTTCATGTCCAAAGGCAAATTCCTGCTTTTCACCCTTCAAATCTGCTCCTCTCATCACTGTCTCCATCTCAGGAAACAGAAGCTCCCTCCTTCTAGTTACTCAAGCCCCAAAACTCTGAATCATCTACGTTGTTCTATATCCAACCCCTCAGCAAATCCTGTCAACTCTACCTTTAAAATAGACATTTCCCAGGGTACCTGGGTGGCTCAGTCGATCATGCGTCCAACTTCAGCTCAGGTCATGATCTCACGGTCCGTGGGTTAGAGCCCGGTGTCGGGCTCTGTGCTGACAGCTCAGAGCCTGGAGCCTGCTTTGGATTCTGGGTCTCCCTCTGCCCCTCCCCCACTCACGATCTCTGTCTCTCAAAAATGAATAAATGTTAAAAAAAAATTAACAAAGGGTGCCTGGGTGGCTCAGTCGGTTAAGTGTCTGACTTCAGTTCAGGTCATGATCTTGTGGTCCATGAGTTCGAGCCCTGTGTCAGGCTCTGTGAGACAGCTCAGAGCCTGGAGCCTATTTCAGATTCTCTATCTCCCCCTCTCTCTCTCTGCCCCTCCCCTGCTCACACTCTGTCTCTCTCTTTCTCAAAAATAAATAAAGATCTGAAAAGAATTTTTTTAATTAAAATTGACATTTCCCAACACCTCTGCTGTTACCATCCCCTGTCCAGTGTACTATCTATCATACCTCAGCCGAAACATTCTAATAGCTTCCTAACAGGTTCCATTGCTTCCATCCTTGCTCATGTCCAAGCTATTCCCAGCACAGCAGCCAGAATGATACTGTTTATACATATGTTGGATTATTTTTGTCCTCTTCTCAGAAACAGTCAGTCTCTTTCCATCTTAGAATAAAATCAAAGTTCTTATACTGTCCCAAGGTCCCTACATAATCACTCTAGTATCTCTATGCCTCCTACCACTACCACCCTCCACCACTCCAAGTTCACCTCCTACAACTCTGCACCTCTCTCAGGCCACACCCTCCCCATGTCACACTGGCCTCCATGTTATTCCTTTGACATTTGCTGTCCCTTGTGCTTGGGATGATTCTTGCCCATCTATCTATCTGTCTGGCTTAATTTCTTAACTTCCTAAATATATTACTCGAAGCTCATCTTCTCATTGAAAACTTCCCTGCTTCCCCAACATTTTTCTTCATCCTTCCTTCATTTTATTACTTAAAATGTATGCCTATATAGCATAGGAAATATTTCACTTATTTACCTTGTTATATTTCCATATCCCTTCTAGAACACAAGTTAAATTAGGGTAGGGGGTTTTCTTTCAGTTTGTTGTTCTGCCTGCACTGCCTAGAAAAATTTCTGGCAAATCCATACTAAATATTAAATGAATAAATGCTGTATGTCTAGCTATCAGCTGACTGAGAAAATACATGGCAAAAAGTTTTTATAAATATAATTATGCCCTCAGAAGGATTTGCCTTTTTTGATCATACAGTCACTTAGTACATTCAAGGAAAGATAGAATGGATATGCACGAGAGAATGCTCTGAGCCCCTCTGGAATTTTTAAATTTGTAGATAATATTCGGAGCCATGTGAGATTTTCAAATCCCTCATGATAACTTCCTGGATCTCTCTGCAGTCATGATCTAGGAGATTGAAACCAACACTCCATTTTTCTGCCAAGATAATCTTTCCAACATATAAAACCCCATCATATCACTTTTCTGGTTAAAATCCTTTAGGACTGCCTATGCCTATAGCAGTGCTTCACAAATTTTCACCTGCATCTGAATCATCTAGAGGACTCCTTAAGACACAGACTCTTGGGTCCCACCCGAGAGTTTCAAGTTCAGTCAGTCTGAGGTGGGGATAGAAAATGTGCACGTGAAGTTCACAGGAGATTCAGTTGCTACTTGGGCTGGGACCATACTTTGTGAACCCTGGGCTAAAAAATGAACACATCTGCTTTCCTCCCAACCCCTCCTCCAGATGAACCCACATGATACACTCTGGGAAACAGGCAGTCTGGGGCCCTCCAGGCCAACCTGCTGGGAGCTTTCCTGGAATGCTCATCCAAGTTTTCTCCTGGCCGATCCTTCCAGGGCTCCTACTCAGATAACTGCACTCTGCAATTTGATTCCCTGGGGCTGATATGAAGGATGGCTCTGCCTTGGTCTCCTGAGAAAGCCTTCCAGGGACGTTCCTGACAGCCAAGTCAGAAGACTGAGTCCTGGGAACCACTGGTGTCTACATCAGTCAGCCAGCTGTAGCCACCAGCCAATGAGGTAGGATAACAATGAGAGTCAATGTTTATCTACATGCTTACAACATGCCTGGATAGTTGCTAAGAACTTTCCATGTATCACCTTATTAAATCCTCTCAAAAACCCTACAAGGCAGGTACCATTACTATCTCTATTTTGTAGATGAGAAAACTGAACTTCATCAAGTATCATGCTGATAATGAAATTGCTTGTCAGTAGCAAAGCCTTGGACTTGAGCCCAGATATTCTAATTCCGGAAGCCAAAATCGTAAACGGATGCTATACTACCTTGTCCTAACTATGAAATCAGGAAAGAGGAAAAACTACCACAATTAGAGTATTACTTCCCAACATGACTTGGGAATGTTCAACCAGAACTGAAAAACAATTAGACTGACTTTATTTTCAATTTTTGTAAATATTTGTTTATTTTTGAGAGACAGAGTGCGAGCGGGGGAGGGGCAGAGACAGAGAGGAAGACACAGAATCCCAAGCAGGCTCCAGGCTCTGAGCTGTCAGCACAGAGCCTGACGCTAACCCACGCACCATGGGCTCGAACCCATGAACTGTGAGATCATGACCTGAGCTGAAGTCGGATGCTGAACCGACTGAGCCACCCAGGCGCCCACAAGTGGACCAATTTTAAAATCAAGTAGCATTGTGGAAGTTAGTTGACTCCAATTCTTCCTTTTTTCTTACCTGTAAACTATATTTTCAGCAGAGGGTTAAAATTTTTTAAATTATTAAAATTTTAACTTAAAAAATTAATGAAGGAAAATTATTTTAAAAGGCTACAAGTTGGTCTAATGCAGTTGCTTAAGATGTGCCAATGTTCCTTGCCGTCGCTATTGTCTTGTCTTTGGGGTCATGGTTTTTATCGCTTTTCCATTTCAAAATGCTAATACAGCCCCTTTCAACCTCAGTACTCAAAGTGCTGTCTGTGAACCAGCTATACATACCAAACCTGGGGGCTTGTTAGAAACGCAGACTCTGGGACTGCACCCTAGACCTGCTGAGTCAGACTCCATCTTACCAGGATCTCAGGTGCCTCTCATACAGAGGTCACATTATGCACCTGTCGCTTAATTTTGAATCCAGGCATACTGGTAAAGAAGCGCCATGTAGTAAAAGTACCCTGGGTACTTTTTCTCATAACTAGCTGTTCAGGAGAACTTTTTCTCATAACCAGCTGCATGACCCTGACTGATTTTACTTCCCTGGGGCTGCACTGTTTCATTTAAAAGAAAGAAGGACGGACCTAGCTAGAATAGTGGTATTTCACACGCAGTGGTTAGCTGCACATTGGGATCATCTGGGATCTTGAAAAAAAATACTGATGCCTAGTTCTCACCTTCAGAGAATCTAATTTAAACTGGTTAGAGGTGTGGCCTGGGTATTGGAGTGTTTAAAACTCCCCCAGGGATTTAAATGTGCAGCCACGATTGAGAACCCCTGGCTTAGAAGAGTGATCTTTAAAGTGTGTTCCTTAGACCCGGAGCACCAGCATCACCTAGAGACTCATAAACTCAAATTCTCAGGCCCTACCTCATACCTACTGAATCAGAAGCTCTGGAGGTGAGGCCCAGAAATCTGTGTTGAATAAGTCCTATGGGTGATTCTGCTGTGTGGTCCATTTTGAGAGCACTGACCTGGAGAAATCATCAAGGTCCTTTCCTACCGTAGAGCTATAACTTTAGCACGTATTTCTGACTGGATGTGTTAAGAGTATGTTTACCTCATGAGTCCCGTGATATTTAATTTGCAGACTTTCTATTTTGGGATAAGGAAGGAAGAGGAAATTCTCAAGAAGATTTCCAAATGGTGACCAAAAAAAAAAAAAAAAAATCCCTGACAGAACCATGAAATTATTTGTCTCTTTTTCCTCTAAGATGAACTTCACGATTGAGGGGGCATACTTAGCATATGCCCATCTGATGAATGACAGGCTTTGCTTAGAATTCCTTTTTTTTTTCTTTTTAACATATCTTTCATTATCGTGAGAAAGTTGCGATCGAATTTTTTCTGATGAGCAGAGCTTAAATATAAATATAACCTGTCGTCTATATTCCTGGAAAGGGGCGTACACAACTCTTCTCTATTGCTAAATGGTTGCTTAAGGTCCCCTACAAGACCTCAGCCGGCGTTGGCACTCTGCTTGCTCGAGTACCTAGAACCAGTGGAGAATTCAAGATTTCCACCTTGAAGCAGAGAGTTGAAGCAGAGTGGGTAAGATCTGAGCATGTTTGGACATTTTATTGTGCAGGAAGAAAGAGCAACTCAAATCCTTTGGACGGGCTCTGTCTCTTGGTGGTCTGAAACTTCCATGGGAAGGAAGTTTTATATTTCTTATAAAAAGAAAAAATCCAGAGAAGACAGTACCAAAAGTTGGCATATCCTAAAAAAGACTTCACAATAACAGGAAAATGCCCATCTTTAAATAAAAAGAAATAATTTTCTTGTGCCTTGACTTTCTTTGAGGTTTTTATAATAAAAATGAGGACAAGAAAATCCTATTTTGAAGAGTACCTAATTTATTTCAAAATACTTTTGATCCTTAAATCCCTTAGCAATGATAGTAATATTAATTCAGACTATTTTAAGTTATGCAAGTGAAATGTTACACTTTATGGAAAAGAGGAGTTTATAAATACACAAAGCCTCTCAACTGGATTTTATAAAGATCAGCATGGAATCTGGAGCCCAGCCTGGCATTTTATGTCTGAACTGTAATAGTGTCCCATCTTCAGGAGATATTTGCAAACAAATAGCAGGGCAGCAGGGGTGGCGCCTGGTCCCCAAAGGGGACAAGTAATCTAAGTCAATGGCCGCCCCCAGCAAACTCCCTGTTTCTAACAGACATCCTGTACAATAGCGGTTCACTCCCCTGTGGCTGTGCCAATCTGCAAGCAACTCTGGATAAAGGCTTCTCCTTAGACACCACAGTGTGTGCACGATAGATGTTTTTGGTTAATAGGCATACACAGCCCTCTTCCTCTTTCTCCCTCCCTCTCCCTTTACCCTTGAAAAACAATGCTTCCAACCATCCCATGCTTAGACCCTATCTGTTTGCTCTGCCTTTCTTTCTATGCCTCTCTGAGGCAGAAAATACAATGGCACCATAAAGCAGGCCCAGGGTTACCTATCAGGCACCTGGGCCCCTCTTCCTTGAGCAGCTTAGAATTCTGTCTTGCTCCCAGGTAAGCAGGGGAAGGCTTGGAGGCCACTGTGGCCTCTCAGATGCAGCTTTGATTTTCCTCACCCCACCCCTCCTGGGGCCCATCAGGATTCTGTGCCTCACGCTTCAAACCTCCTCCATCTCCTGTCCCCTGATATGACCTAGATTCTCTTGCCAACCTCCATACCAAGAACATCAGATCCTTTTCATCAGCTTTCAAACCAGCTTTGAAGCCTGCTGGCACCGAACAAATGTTCTAAAAGCTTCAAGTAACCCGAACTATCTCCAAACCTATAGTGTAGTCAGCCCCATTCACCAGATTTTCTTGTCGTCCTCTCTACCACTCAAGAAAGTCTTGTGAGCTTGCCACATCTTTTGGACAGTGTGGGTCTCTGACCTGCTGCCCCTGGCTAGCTTCCCAGGCCCATGCAATCCTGGCTCACCCTGCTGTCTACCCAGCTGTGTGTTATCTTCTCCTTTGACACCTCATATCTAGCCTGCTCAGGTTAGGGCCTAGGTGGTTTCCCCGATATTATATAAGATGAAAGGAAGAAAAGATCAGATGCCCACCCAACCAGCATCTTTCTCAGGTTCCATGTACAGGAGGAAAAAAAAATCCAAAGTTTTACCAAGTCACTGAGGCTCAATGCAGATACAATATCACCACAAGGCACATAGCCAGTAAAAAAAAAAAAAAAAAAAAAAAAAAAAAAATCAATTAAAAACTATTTTACTTTCTTTGTAAGACAAAAGTTTAGACTACCTGAAAGAATAGGAATAAAACAAATAATAAAAACCCTACAGCTTGCTAAGATTCTGCTATAAATCCGTTGCTTTACTGGGGTTTGAACACTTAGTTCCCACCACACAATAAGACACATTTCTGCCAACTTTACAAGTGAGAGAACTCAGCCTGTGTGGTCAGGGGTCCCTGACCTACTCAGCTAGTCAGGGCAGAGGAGGGATTCAGTGCATTCAAATTTGGGTTCAGATATGACCTTCATAACAAGGTCCACTCCCGCAAGCCAGCCCACCCTTCCAGTGCCATGCTGGATCTCTCTTAAATTACATTTGCCACCCATAGAGCCTAATTTATTCTAACATATAGTATACTTAATTTATTAATTATGGTTTTTTTTTTTTTGTTGCTTAATATCTGTCTCTTCCCATGAAAATGTTAATTCTTCAAGGGGAAAGGTCTTTGTTTTGTTCACGGATTCACTCTTAGTGTCTAGAGCGGTGCCTGGGACACGGCTGAACTGGGTGTATGTGAGGGCTCTACCAATAAAATGGCGGAATGTCTTCATTGCCTATGTTCTTAATTACTGCTCTATACTGCCTCTGTTCTGAGTGCAGAAATAGAAATTCTATTTCATTCCATGCCAAGTCACTCTCTCTGGTAATGATTCAGGAGGGGTGAGCAAGAGATCTTCCACCATTCTGGTCTCACTGATGGTAAAAATCAAAGTTGTAGGTATCCAGGTATGCCTTACCTCTTGAGGTATAAAGACGCATCAACGGTAAGAATTTTAAAGCAAGAAAACCCTAAACGCTAAATGCTCATTAAGGCATATTTATTTAAATATAAGTTTGTTCCTTGTTGGCTAAAAGGCCTTCACTCAAGCTATTTTAAAATTAAGAAGAGGCAACACTTATCTTATAAACCACAGTGAAAATGGATTATCTTCCCACTTCACTGTATTTGAAGATAAAACTGTCATTTCCACAAGTAGTGGAAGACAGTGTGACTCAAGGACTTTGGCAATCTTGTCAAGTCTGAGGAACTCCAGTGGGATGGAAGCTTCTCTCTCCCCCAAAGTTCTTTAAAAATAAGATCTTGGGCTCTCCCAGTGCTTTACCATCTGGGTTTCTGTATTCTCTCAGAATCTAGTCCTGAGTTGACTGGGTGGGAAATCCTGGCACAAAAGGAAAACAAGGGAGGCTTAAAAGGACAGCAACGGCCCAGAAAGCCACGGCAATATAGAGGAAGTGCCTAAATAACCCAAGCGATGACGCCATTCGTGATACCACTGAGGCACCGCACCCGTCAGTGACTGGGCTGAGGAACAAGAAATGGACAGGAAGATCTTGTAGCTAGAAGGGATTAACTGTACATTCAGTTTGAGTAAATCACCAGAAGATTTTTCATGGTACTCCCTCCTGAGCTAAGATGCTGGCGTAGCCTGCCTCAGGTCTCCCTTCAGAAAGCAGGAGCTGCTTCTTCTGTTTCTCTGTTCTCCATTCATTCAGTAATCATTCACCAGCTATGTGCCTCCATGCTAGATGACAAACTGCTACTCAACAAGATTGTATTATGCACATTACACACATTCTCTAACTTAACAACAGCCCTATGAAGAAACTGGCCTGGTTCACTAAGCTTACAGGCACAAGAGATGGGACTTAAAACCAGGCGACCTGACGAGAGAACACGGGACTTAAATCACTTCTCAGCACTGTGCAAGAGGGGACTCTATTGGCCAAGGCCTGAAGCCTGAAAACAGGGACGATTCCCAACCACAAACATTTGTCTTGCTATCTGAGAGACATTTCCCCCAAAGGGGGGACGATGAAACACTAGTGCTGCTCTCGAAGGCTGCCTGAGCATCTGAACCACAAAGGAAGCTTTTACCTATATTTATACCAATATATTTATTATCCTTGGCTAATACATGTATCATCCTTGTTACTGCAGAGAAATGTAAACAAGAGAACAACAACCACCAAAGTGGCTCATATTCCAATGACAGGTTACCCTTGATGAAAGAAAAAAAATAAATAAATAAAGCAGTTCTTCCGCAGATAGTGACCGAGCACCTCTGATGGCCAGGCAATGTCCTCATGCTGGGTATAAAGACGTCAGTACAACAGACATGAACCCTTAGCACAGTGGAGCATTCTATTCACACAAAATGACTTAAAAAGCATAAGCCCTGTTCAAATGTAACAACTGCTAATGATTTCTTATGACTCCTTTCGGAAATGCATATGGATAAATCAGTATAGCTATTCAAGAACCTTCTTAAATTGTTACTCCCAAAGGGATTTCTTTGGGGATTTCTCTTTACATATCTGAGCCCTCTTTTACTGGTGTTAAATTCTAGGTGTTTTCCATATCACAACATAAAGATACACCCATTTTTCTTCATGGCTGCAACATTCCAACATTTTCAATGTACCATAATTTTATTTAATGTCTCCCCTACTGATGTTCATTTTTGTTGTTTCTAGTTTGTGCTTTAAAAACCAACATTGCATTCAACATCCTTAATCATTTATGTGCGTGACCTTTTTGGGAATATAAAGCATATTTCTAGTAAAAAAAAAAAACCTGCTAGGGCAGAGAGTACATGCTATAAAGATATGCATATATAAATATTATCACTTCATCTTGTGTAGAGTTTGCAAAAATTTATTCCCTTACCACTGTGTATAACAGTGGCTTCTCCCACACCCAATTTTTTAAAATTTGTCAACTTGTAAATATTCAACAATCTGGTAAGTGAAGGACTATATATATATACATGCACACATATATGTATATAACATATATATATATATATATATCCCATTATTTTCATGTATATTTTGTTAATTATGAGTGAAATTGAATGCAGTTCTTTATTTTCACAGGCAATATATATTTCTTGTAATATGGTTTGTCTTTTCTTAGTGATTCTTATAAGCTTTGTTAATTAAAAAAAGTAGTCATTTGTCTGACATTGGTGTTTAAATAATTTTCCAATTTCGTCATTTTTAACTTAGTTTTTCCCAAACACAAGTTATTAATTTTATGCAATTAGATTTATCACTTCCCCATTTTATAGTTTTGGGTTTGTGTCCTGATTACAAAAACCTTTTCCATTGCCAGAGTGTAAATTTATTCACTCAGGCTTCCTTCTATAAATTTATGGCGTCAGTTTTTATGTTTGAATCTTTGCTCAATCCGTAATTCATTTTGGTGTAAGAGGTGGAATAGGAATCCACTTTATTTATTTGTGTAAATATTCATCCAGGTGTACCCATACCATTTTAGTCAATAGTTACTGTTTGCAGTGATGAATTGAAATGTCATTTTTATCACAGCCTGAGTCTCTATATACATAAGTATTGAGGTTTACTTCTAGATATTCTAATCTGTTTTTTATTACCTATTATTTAGGGCCAAACAATTTAATTATTATGGTTTTATGATGTAATTTAGGTAAGGCTCTCCTGTTAGACCACTCTTCATAATTTCCTGGAGTGTTTCCTTAGGTTTTTCTTTCAGGTAAATTGTAGTACCATTTTTTCCCCTAGTTCACAATTAAATCCTGTTATTTTAAAAGTGATTGCATTGGATTTATAGCTTTATTTATGGAGAGCCAACCATCTTGTGATACTAAATTTGGAGGTAGTTTTTGAAAATACTGATTCTTGGGCTCTATCCCTAAAGATTCTGATCCAGTAAATCTAGAGAGGGGAACAGGAAACAGAATTTTCGAGCACTCCAAGCTGTTGTTCAGGTAGGTTTTGGCAACACCAGACATGGAAATTCAGAGAGGGTGTTTACTGCTTTTGTAAAGAATTCAACGGTCTTCCTTAAGGAGGTGCATTTGCGGCGGACCTCCTTGAAGAATTCCTAAGATTATGCTTTTACACTGTTTAAAGGACAGAAAAGAGTAAGAGTGAAAAAGATAATGGATGGGTTAGAGTTTTGGAGACACAGAGGCAAAAATAAACCATGTATCAGGTGGAAGGACAAAGTGAGGCAAAGTCTCAAAAGGGTTAAGAAGCAGGGAGGGATTCTATAGAGCTTAGGATGAGATAGGGGTAGTTGTGTAAAAATGAACCTGCATGGTAAACTGGGGCCAAAACCTGGACAGTACTGACCACCTGGGATAAGCAGTTTGGAAGCTCTGTATGAGGACACAGGAATCACTAGGGGCATTTAAGTATGTGTGTGTTGCGGGGTATCATGGCTGTGGCTATGCCTGGGGATAACAAAATGTTGCCTGAATTGGAAGCATAAAAGAATCAAGTCAGGAAACCCATTAGGGATGATTATAGCAGTTCCCACAAAGATAAATGATGTGCTCTGCAGACAGTGAGGGATAGAATGAGGGACACTTGCTCATGCGTTTGGGACTTGTGTGGGCTGCAGTGATTTATTGCTCCAATGAGTACGACCCTTTCATCCCCAAAGCTATTGTAGGATCCAAGAATTTTAAGGCTGGGAGGAATCTCTGAACTCATTTAGACCCTGAGAAATTCACGTTTAAACCTAATGCACACAATGGCAGACCGGAGCCTTGCGTCCAGGAGGCAAAGAGAAGGAATAGAAAGCATGTGAGCCTGGATTCAACCCTGGACTCTCGCACCTTCTATATAACATTGGGGAAGTAAGTTAATCTCCATTTCCTCATCTATAAAATGCCCATCTCCCAGATTTGTTTTGAAGAAAAAAAATGAGACAATGAGCATCTCCCTTCCATCCCAAGAAGAACAAAGTACTGGAAGGAAACCAGTAGATCGCAATTCTAGGTAGCCCAGCTCCACCACTCACTACCGACTATTGGGGGTAAGTAAGTAGTTACACCTGTTCTCTTCCTTCTTCTCACTTATAAATGTAGGATGTCAGATGAGATCTCAAGCTGCCATCTAGATTCGTGAGATGCTTCTTCTGCATATTGCACAAGTTTGTATGGTCCCCAGGATTGAAGAGAACTCCAAACAGCTCGGTGAACACAGGGGACATAAATTAGGACACTAGACAGTAAGTTCTGCACAGCACTCCTGAATAACACATCATTAAATGCAGTATTTTACTGACTTCCTTCATTTAATTTTCATTGGCTTTGACAACACTGGGGACTGTTTGGATGGCCCAAAGAGACAGCAGGTAACAAAGGAGACCATCTCTTCAACAGAAGAGAGAAAAGAGGATTGGCTGCCCTTCTCTCCACAGGTCCCCTACCGCAGGATAAGGCTCCTAGCATTGTCTACATTTTAGCAGGAATTGCTGTGATCATCCGTAGGACTCTTCAATAGCAAGGACAGGGAAAATGAGAACCTCCGCTTTATATAAATGTCCCCTCCTATCAAGATTCTACAGAAGTGGCTCACAGTAGTACATTGGACAGAAAATACCAAAGGGTGGTGTCAACATTTTGACACACCAGATGTCCAGCTGGATGGTCTTGGGCTTGAATCCTTTGCCTGCCATTTTCAATCTGTTTTGGAGACAAGAAACTAAACCTTTAAACACATCTTTCTTCTTTTGTAAAGTAGACAGAATGACATCTAGTTCATTAAAACGGTATCATTACTTTAGGGAATGAGCTGAGGTTTGTAAAGAACTAAAGAGCTCAATAAATGGTAACCATAATCACTGTTTGGATTTTGTTTTTTAAATAACTGTGGCATTTTTACCATAGAAACATGCTACAGACATTCCAGATTATTTCTAAGCTTAATATGTTGTAAATAGAGATGCTGAAAAAGTCAAAGAAAAACATGGGGTTAGGGACAGAAGAAAAAAATACTGAAATATGAAATTATGCAAATGTGTCTTTACCTTTTAAGGCCCACTGGCTCGAAGAAAATGAAACTTCTAACCATATTTGGCTTAAGGTCTAATTGATAGAGATCTTTCAAGGGCTAGCCTTCTGGTTTTGAGGGGAAGGGTACAATTTTATTTAAAAGGTGAAAACTTCCTGTTGTATGCATCCCCATTCTTTTTTTTTTTTAATTTTTAAAAGTTTATTTATTTATTTTGAGAGACAGAAACAGTACAAGTAGGGGAGGGGAAGAGAGAAAGAAAGAGAGAGAATTCCAAGCAGGCTCAGTGCTGCCAACGCAGAGCCCAGCATGGGGCTTGAACTCACTAAACTGTGAGAGCATGACCTGAGCCGAAACCAAGAGTCAGATGCTTAACCAACTGAGCCACCCAGGTGCCCCATGGACCCCCCATTCTTAAAGCATGCAGCATCTTCCCTTTTGTGACACCACTACTTTTTTGGAAGTTGAAACTAATATCCATATGGAATTTGCACAATGGAAGTGAAATGGAGAAACCGACTGGAGAAGGGGAAGCAAGGACAAAACAGGAGAAAGCCATTTCATTTTGTTTCAGTCTGAGAACCCACATTTGAGAAGTCTGCAAGGCGGTGTTCACATACATAGTTTACCACTTAGAAAGGAGTTATTCTACTCTTTAATTTTAGAAATATATGTAGAAATCAATCAGTAAAAACTTTCCATGGGGCACTTTGGCAACACCCATGAGAATTTAATATGCCTTGCCCCATAAATTCTACTTTTGAGAATTTACCCTATATATATGTGTGTTCATGCACACAAAAAATTATGTATGCACAATGATATTCATTGCTTTTATCAGTAAAAGAGTGGAAAGACGTTATTTCTCTTTTAAAAGGGCCAGTAAAATAAATCACAATATGTTCCTGCATTAGAATACTATGCAGCTATAAAATAAAGGGAATGAGAAACATCAAATATACTAAAGAAAGCAATATGCAAAACAAGGTTCATGGTATGTTTCCATTCCATATAAAAATAAGAGGGTGGGTATACACATATACCCGTCCATAGAATTTATTTTTTTTCAGTTTTATTGAGATGTAATTGACATATTATATAAGTGTAAGGCGTACAACATAATGACCTAATATATGTACTTATTGAGAAATGACCTCAATAAATTTAGTTAACATCCATCACCTCACATAGTTTCAATTTCTTTTCTTATGATGAGAACTTTTAAGATCTCCTCCCTTAGCAACCCTCAAATATACAATACAGTATTAACTATAGTCACCATACTTTACATTACATCCCCGGGACTTAATTATCTTATAACTGGAAGTTTTTACCTCCTGACCACCTTCAATATTTCCCCCATCCCCTCTCCCCACCTTCCATTGAATTTAGCCTCTCAAATGTAAGAAAGTGCACAAGAATGAAGGAAGATTAAGTTTTCACTATTTACCCTTTTATAATATTCTATTTAAAAAATTGTGCATGGGGGCACCTGGGTGGCTCAGTCGGTTGGGCGTCCGACTTCAGCTCAGGTCACGCTCTCGCGGTCCGTGAGTTCGAGCCCCGCGTCGGGCTCTGGGCTGATGGCTCAGAGCCTGGAGCCTGCTTCCGATTCTGTGTCTCCCTCTCTCTATGCCCCTCCCCCGTTCATGTTCTGTCTCTCTCTGTCTCAAAAATAAATAAATGTTAAAAAAAATTTTAAAAATTGTGCATGTATTACTTTTTCAAAAAAAATAGCAAATATTCTCTTATGGGTATAAAAAGAATTCACTGTCTCTTTCAGTTTCCTGGTGCTCCATGGACCTAAAATAAGTTCAGATATTAACTGATTTAAAAAAAAAAAAAAAGATCACCCCATGTATGGCACATTGCATGATGTACCCAGGAAGAAGTCCGTGAGAAAGGAAATAGACTGTTCCATTTGCAAGAGTGTGGTCCCTCTATCAGGCACAAACACACAGGGAAAGGGCATAGCCTTTCTCCCAGCACATAGAAGCCAGTTGTCATTGTGATGGCATTATTTATAAGCCTTGATTTTGCAGCACGAGTAGGACTGGTGTTACATGTTCTATGAACAAGATTTCCTATGTCCTGCCCTTAGGCAGACTTTCTGGAAGGGACCGGGAATTTTTCCTTGATCTTGGCCTCAGCCCCACCACCAGGTGGCTGCTTGACATGCAAACCCAGAGGAGTTTTGCTAGTTGGCTGGTTTGCCTGTTAGGTTTTTTGTTTTGTTTTGTTTTGTTTTTTTGCCTGCTTCAGAAACCTGCTGCTCGGTCTGAATAGTGAGACTATGCTCCTGGGCTTTGGTTTTCAGAGGCTGAGATTTACTCAAGGTCACACAGCACAGGATGGTGGGGCCAGGGCTGGGGAGCCAGACATGTTAGGTATGCCTCAGCTCAGCCACTTACCCTACTCTCATTACCTGACCTCTCTGTAGCTCCGTTTCCTCATCTGTAAAATAGGCATTGTGATCATCTTCCATCACAGGGATGCTATGAGGATGAGTTAAGGGGGTATACTTAGAGCAGTGATGGCAGGCACTAAGCATTTAAAAAACCTGGACTATTTTTAGTAGTTAACAGCGCTGCCTTGTGGGGTAGGGTGACTGGTCTTTATCCAATCTACTGACTTGGAAGCTTTGGAAGCTGAGGTCCCGGACAATTCATCCAAATTCGCACCACTGGATCAAGACCCGGGTTTTAATTTTTAGTCTGGGCGTTGGTCCTGGCCAGATACGTGCATTTACTAATCACTTGGCCTCTACTTTCCTGTCTATGAAATGGGCACTTTGATTCCCTAGGTTTAATGCCCTTTTAGAATGGCATGAGGGTCTGACTACAAGTAAGCAGAGATGAGACCAGAGACAAAATCTGCCAATTGTTCCTCTAAAATGGTTACACGTGAAAGTGGAGGGCCCTTTCTGCAATTGCACGTCACACTGAAGGAAAGCAAGAATAGCTTCTGCTCTGCTGTTCGTTTGTCTTCTTGTCTAAAATGCTAGTCGGCTGCAGTTCAGGCCTGGTAACCCCTACCGTGCAATAATTTGCTGCTTGTAGCAGTCCCACTTACGAGTCACAATAGGAAAACAAAAGTGCACCTTGCCTCACACATAATAGTCACATATTTGGCACACTAAGTGTTCTGATAAGCTGATGGCATTTGACAGGAGGTGAGTGAAATGGCTTTTCCTAGGTAAGGACTGGCAAAGCCAGCCTTGTGCACTCAACACCAGCCCACTGCACACGAGGAAGCGGCCCCTCCCGTCTCTACGAGAAATTGACCGGCACGAAAGAGGGATGCCCCCAGCCTGGCACTGCACACAATAAACACTTAACGAATCCAGTGTCCGTGTGCCAGGCTCTGTGCTAGGAAGCGTGCGAGTTAGAGGTCTTTATTTTTCCCTCTCCGTGGGCCATTTAAGTAGAAGGTGTAGTGTGGGTGCTGCCTTATCTGTTGGTGTGTGTTTTTTGAAGGATATCGATTGTTAACACAATGACAGGTCAGGAGATGGAAGGCACAGTCATTAGCGGCAGCTGCCCTCATAAGTTGTTACAGGGCTCAGGGAAACACTAATGGATGAACAAGGTCGACAGGAACACCAGGGGCCAGTTCAGAATGTCCCAAGGTGGACGGGCCTTAGCCAGGCCTTTCTTTCCCTAAACAGCAAATAAAAATCACTGGCGCTGATATTCAGGGTTGGCAAACCATATCCTGAACGGAAAATGCTTCACCCCCGCTTGCCCGTCAGACCTCAGGGCAGGACGTGATTTACAAGCTGCCCTCTCTGCACACAGATGGTACAATAGAGATGATCCGTGAGCACTCACACTTGACCTTTGGGGTATTTCTTCTTTTCAGTAATGAAGGGGAGTGCTGACACAGGTCTCTGTATTCCAGGTAATAGGCACAGCCAGCATTTAGTGAGAATGAACATTGTGACAGCATGTCAAGTGCCTTACACGCAGCACCTAATTTCTACAATTATTCTGGGGAGTATTATTTATCGTTTCCACTTCACAGAGAGGTAAACTGAGGCTCAAAGAGACAAGTGTGTCGAGTGCTTTATATGCACCACCTAGTTTAATACCTACAATTATTCTAGGCAGTATCAATTATTATTTCCGCTTCACAGAGAGGGAAACTGAGGCTCAAAGAGATCAAGTTACTTGCCCAAGTTCTCCCTGGGGAACTTGGTCTTGCGTGTTGATCTACTGAAGCTAGGGTGATCAATTCATCACAGTCTGCATGAGACTTTCTCAGTGTCCGCACTCAAAGCCCACATCTTGGGAACCCCCTCAGCGGCAGGCAAAGTAGGATGGTTGGTCACCTGACTTGGAACTCACACACCATGGGCCATACAGTATCCTGTAGGAAAAAAATAAGGAGGTATAGTGGCACCTGGGGGCTTGGTCCGTAGAGCATCCAACTTCAGCTCTGGTCATGATCTCGTGGTTTGTGAGTTTGAGCCCCACATAGGGCTCATTGCTGCCAACCCGAAGCCCGCTTGGATCCTCTGTCCCCCTCTTTCTACCCCTCCCCTGCATGCACTCTATCAAAAATAAATGAACATTTAAAAAAAAAGAAATAGGGAGATTGAGATGAGACACTTAGACCTGAGTCCCCCTATCTGCAGAAACCTGTAGCTCAGATATATGATCTCTAAAGCCATACTACTTAGAGTGTGGTTGGTGGACCAGCAGCACTGACAGCTTGTTAGAAAGGTGGAATCACAGGCCAAAACCACACCTACTGAATCAAGAGCTGCATTTTACTCTGATCCTCAGGTGATGTGCATGAACGTTCAATTTTGAGAAGCAGAGTTCGAAAATTCTTTCCAGAACCATACCAACTGTGATTCTGAATCGACTCCTATTGCACTGAACCTGTTTTGGGTGCCAGCGCCATAAAGAACCCCAGGTAGAAAGGAGGGGGCCCATTTCTAGGGACTTCCACCCTGGAAGCAAGGGGGCAGCCCAAGATGGCTGCAATCAGGCCCGGACTTGAGGCCACGGGATGATCTCCCTAAGGGGAGTGAGTCAGCGTGTGGAGGGAGAAAGAACACAGGCTTTGGAGTCAGGTGGACTTGGGATGAATTCCTGACCTGGCTACCAGGGTGAGTTGGGGCAAGCTGGGAACTCCTAGCATACAGGACTTGCTCTGCAAAGTGGTTAAAATTACACATCTCAGTGATTTTCAATTCTGGCTGTCCTTCAGAATCAACCTGGACATTTTAAAAGAAAATTCAGATGCCCGGGCTCCATCCCCATAGAAGTAGATTTACGGATTGTGGTAGGGCCTTGACAATAGCATCTATTCAGAATTTCCCCAGGGGATTCCATTGTGCAGCCAGGATTTAATGTTTATTTATTTTTGAGAGAGAGAGAGAGAGAGAGAGAGAGAGACAGAGACAGAGTGACAGAACTTGAACAGGGGAAGGGCCAAGAGAGAGAGAGGAAGACACAGAATCCAAAGCAGGCTCCAGGCTCTGAGCTGTCAGCACAGAGCCTGACACGGGGCTCCAACTCATGAACCACGAGATCATGACCTGAGCCGAAGTCGGACGCTTGACCAACTGAGCCACCCAGGCGCCCCTGTGCAGCCAGGACTTAGATCCACTGATCATCTCTTAAGGATGGTGGTGAGGTGCAATGAATTAAGTCACGCCAGCGCCTGGCACAAAGCAGGCACTCAGGCTGTTAAGCCCCCTTCTCTGTCAGTACTGCCCCATCACCTGTCAGCACCAGGACTGCTCTCCATTAACAGGAGTTGGGAAACACTCTCAGGAAACCAAGAGGTCCGTCAATTCCATGCCTTGGGCTTCTCACTATAACTCTCTTACTTATTAAGCATTTTAAAGTGAGGAAAACCCAAGACACCATGGAGATGGAGATGGAGAAGGAGAAGGAGAAGGAGAAGGAGGAGGAGGAGAAGGAGAAGGAGAAGGAGAAGAAGTTTACCAGAAGGTTAGTGTACAGGATCTTGAACTTTTTTAAAAAAAGAAAAAAAAATACATATATATTTTAAACAAGCTGCCTTCTAAAACACCTTCTAACTGATAACCTTAGGACACGCTCCTAAGAATCGCCAAAGCCGTCTAAGGTATGTCTCCCATCACTGAGGGCAGCTAAGTGAAATGCCTGGTGGTAACCACCTGCCTTCTGTGTCGTGCATCGTGCCCTGCAAGGACAATGCTCCCCAGCAGTCACTGTGGAGATGCCTCTAAACAAGGGCACCGTAAGTTATGAACTGTCGCAGGCTTTAAAAGAAGGCTTTGAGAGAAATGCTAATAATGCCATACCGGAAGGGCAGAATGTTTTGCCTTAGGTTTTTTTGTTTTGTTTTGTTTTGTTTTGAATAGCAGGGCCAGTCAGCCAAAGAAATCAGTCTTTAAAAGTCCAGCAACACATAGAAGAACAGGTAAAAATCGATATCAAATCCCTCTTCCCTTCCCAAGCAACTATTAATAAACTCCCTCAGCTTTCAACGTGTCTATTCCCCTTAGAGTCTTGGACAGGAAGGAATATGGGGCTAGAGAATCTTTACGGAGGGTTTCCTGCCCAGCTCGCTTTCTCTTCCCTGCCTTTGCTCCTGCAATTTCCCTTTGTTATAGAATAATAACAAAGAACCGATTATATATGGCCTCACAGGTACATCTGACCCCACCATGCAAGGGGCTATGTGAGGATGTATCCAAATGTTCCCTTTCTCAGTGCACTCAGAGATCTCTGCTGGAATGCTAAACTGCATAGCTGAACATGTATTTCCAAGCTGCTATTTTTCCAAGCTCCACTCTTTCTAATCCACAGGGTTTTTCACATCCTCATAACAAGGCCCATTCACATGGTGCTTTGCATATTGTGAAGCTTGCATTCAACAACTTATTGAACCTCGCTGTCAGACAGACTCTATAACCCACTGTATAAATGAAAAAGTTGACGCAGAGACAGATTTACTAATTTGTCCACCGTCACAGAACCAGAAAGTGACAAAGCAGGTACAGAAACCTGGAGGATTGGTGGGGACTGCTGCAAGCTCTTCAGCTCTATTCCTTTCCCTCTTACTTGTATGTCCCCTAACCAAACCTCTGGCTGAAAATTGAGATGTTCTTCCAGAGACACTGTCACATTGAAACTGCCACTCCTATCAGGTGTAAGATCTCTCTCCAGGTCCTTGGCCAGTTTACCCTGAGGTCTATTTCCTGAACTTTCCCTGGACTGCCCAGGAGCTGACACCTGCAGGGTGCAGTGCCCACGCTGCCTGGCCTCTGGTTCAATTCCACCAATGAGGGGCAAAGGCAGCGTACTGGAGGGTGGGCAAAAGGGAGAAGCCAGGGCACTTCTCTGTCTCTCTCCATGCCTAAGGTCAAGTCCTTCCACCTCCGATGTCTTAGGTCTGCCACGACTCCAGCTCCCACCAGGAGACCCCGGGCCCTGGCCTTCAGGACCACGTCTCTTGTCCTTCCATCTTACAACTACCAGTTTCTTGCTATTGCTAATCTCTGGGTTGCCTCACCAGCCCCCATGTGGCTTCCCAGCAATTCTATCATCCATAGAACAAACCACCTGCATTAAAGTCCTTCTTTGTGAATTAGTTAGCATGGTTCCTGTCTTCTGATTTGACCCCAAGAGATATAAACCCTTTTTTTCAATTTTATACATTTGTATATTGGGTTGGATACAGAGGGGAAAAAAGTAGGGAAGAATCGCATTTTACTGGCGGCTCACCATGTACTTCCTGGGGCTTGGCACTTTTATATGCCTTGTATATTTTAGTCCTCAAAATAGAACTGTGGGAAACACATTATCATTATTCTTCTTTTACAAAAACCTGGATATCAAAAATGTGAGGTGACTTGCCCAAGAATACAGAGGCAGTGAGGGGAGCAGCTAAATTCTCACAGGCTGTTTGTTTCTCTTTATCAGTCACAGAAAAAAGACCAGGCTGGGGTTCCATCTTGAACACCCAAACACTGGAGATGGTGTCACTGTAAACATCAAAGAGTCTGGAGCACAAATGACTTGGAATTTTTCTTTTTGTAAGCATTGAGTTAAATAGTGACACAGCAGGAATATACAGCTGTACAATTAATACAAGCCTTAGTAGCTGATGCTGCCTTGGAAAAACAGAGGCAGTGGAGAAAGCCGGGTCCTGCCTGAGGCCGATTAGTATTCTAATCTAATATTCTACTTGTGTTTAGTAGTAATTATTTGACACAAGAAACAAGGCAGAATAAAAAAAAAGTATGAATTATGTCAGGCCTCTGTTATTACTTTTGATTTTTCAAAGTCAACACACAAATATATCTTATTTCCCAATCTTTTGTGTTCATTTCTTTAGCCTATCAGCTGGAATATTTTTTCCTAGCATTACTATTACAAGTAATCCTCCACTCATAAGAAATATTCCCCTCTACTCCTCTGTAAAGAGTAAAGAGCACCGAAGTAAGACTCTGAAGGACCAAATTGGAGTCTTGGCCTTAACGTTTACTAGCTGTGTGACCTTGAGAATGTTCTTTCAGTCACTGGAGGCTCAAATTCCTCATCTCAAAATAGAAAGAATTATATTTTACCTACCTCCTGCAATGGGTCATTTTAAGGATTGAAAAAAAAAGCATAGTATTGATGCATTTTGAGAAATACAAATCGCGGTGTAAGTGTAAGGGATGATGTTTATCAAAGTACGTTTGCACGCATGTGGCACTTTTATCCCCAGGGCAATCTGCCACAAGCACTTTCTCTCACCAGCAAAACACATGAATATGAAAAAGGTAAGTGTGAAGCACATTTTTGCAAAAGCCTTGCAAATAGTAGTCCAAATGATCTCCATTTTCTTCAGCTTTCACAAATGATCTTCAAAACTGGTGGCCTTCTGGACGTTTTGGTTAATTGCACATAGCGGGCAGTCCTGCCTATCTAGCCTGTGGCAAGAGGACGTCAACATCTGGGGCAAACTCCCTGAAGCCAAGTAAAGCTGAGAACCGAAGTTGTGATCAAGCGAACGGAAAACAAAGTGCAATTCTACCATCTCCTATGATGGTTTTAGGTATTCTTCAGACTTTTTTGTACACTGGTCTTAATATTCTATAGATATGTTACTCTTTACACTGCAGAGTTCTATGAAGAAAGAAGTGAAAAAAGATTGTAGAACTCCTTATATTTATTTTCAGATCGGATTTCTAAGGACTAGTTCTTACCTTTAAAGATTAAAAAAAAAAGACAAGAAAAAGGCAGCTAAAATGTTTCAGGAGCCAAGAAGAGTGTTTGTCAACACACATGGACCAGTTTTCATAGGGAACATCAGCCTTAAAGGATCTGCTGAGGAAGTGGAATTCGCTCCTCCCTAATTCTCCAACTCACTCAGTCATGCACGATCAACACCTATGTGCCTGGCACTGAGCTAAACAGGCTGCTGAGGATACACATCGAACGTGATTCATCCTGTAAAAGAACTTGGAGCCAACCAAACCCACTCTCGCCCCACAGCCCTCCCCTCCCACCAGGTACAGTGGTGCTTTGGGGCGGGCAGCATTTGCTCAGAGCTCCAGGCCTGACACCTGGGTCTCCCTCCTGACCTTGCCCAGGTTACTCTTCTCTGTTCTCCTTTCTTACAGAAATGGGATACTGCCAGGCTAGAAAAAAGAGAAAACTGAAAGGTGACAAGGAGAAGGGGTTCGGGGCTCAGCACATCCCCTCCAGGGCTCCGATGGAGGTTCATGTGCATTTCAGGTTTCGGAGTCAAGAGGGTTTCACGGAAATACCCTAGATTTTAAAAGCTGTGTGAACCTGAAGCTCACATGCCATGAAGCCCGACTTCCAGCTGCCTCATAACGATTTTAACGCTGTGACAGAGCAAAGCGTCTTCCTATTTTCAACCCTAGCAATTTGGTTCAAGCATGATCTCAACCACTTTAAGCTTTGATATTTCTAGCCACCTCTCATGCTGTATTTTCTCTTAATGCCACCAATCACGTGTGAAATTCTGTTGCAAAACTAATCTTTGTGGGAAATGATATGTAATGGCTTTTTTTAAAGAGAGTCAGAGAGAAAGAGAGGGCAGCTGCTATGACCTTTGTTGTTTTTTGACATGTTTTTCATAGTGTAATACAAATGGAAACGTCTCTTTCTCAAGGTCAAAGTAGAGACAGGTTTCTGCTTATACAAGCATCACTCTCTCTTAAGCAGAAAAAGGCTTAAAAATTATCCTCATGACTTGATTTTTAAAACCTCTAATATATATAATGGTTGTTAAACTTGAAGCCAGCTGTGCTAAAAAAAAGAGTTTAATATCCATCTTGTTAAACCAATACTTAATGTTTTACCTTTTAAATGATGTGAAAAGATTTGGGAAAACATACAAGATGTGAATGCGGAAAGAAATTTGGATGTTTACTGTAAAAAGGCACCTTTTGATGCTCCAGTGTGAAATACACCCACACACACACACACACACACACACACACACACACACACACGCCAATGCATCTTGTCTTATCAGGGGAGGTTTTAGTCAAAAACAGCTGTGACCAAATCTTCTGAAATGGAAGTCAGAAACCACTAATTTAAATTTTTCATTTGTTTTTTGGAACAATTATGCCACCCACAAAATGGTAACTTTGCAAGCCGTCATTATCTCATGAATTTTGGAACTTATCCCTTAAATAAACCCATCTCATTTCCATATAATTACAGCAACTAATAAAGTCCTTAAAAATATTTTTTTTGCTTAAAATTTAAGAGTGTAATAAGGATTCTATGTTACTGGCATATTGATCAAATTTGGAATCCGTTTCCTTAAAATAAGGGCTTCGTATGAATTTAAAAGAGACCCTGTCTTGAGGAAGAAATCTTAATGGGTTTCCAAGTTCTGTTCGGTTTGTGGTTCCTGCATATGATCCCTTCTGACAGTATTCACCTGTCATGTTCTCCATCCCCGTTATGTAGTAATTTACTGCATGTCATTTAGATTCATTTGTAATAAAACATAATGGCAATGACTTCACGCTTTAAAAAGGGGAGTCTACAGTAACAAGTGCCTTCCTGAGTTATTCTCTCCTCCTGTCAGCCTCAGGAAGATAGAAACACCTCCAGAGTGTTTAGAAAGACTCTAGTGGACCTAATTCCCCATAACAGATCACTCAGTACAAACTAATTAGGACGAGTTAAATGTTTCTACTGAAAACATGAAAAATAGAGGAATGTTTTTCTCTGCTGCCTGCTGTTTTCTGCTCATTTCCTTCCCCATAACCTTGCTGCTTAACTGTTTTCCTAACATACTGCTTTAGAGGTGAAACTTGATGGTCCAGCCACAACCAAAAGTGTAAATGCTGACGTGAGAATGTTCTCAACCTCCCAGGGGAAAAACAAAAGTCCTTCTTATGACAATATACAAATGTGTCTATTCTAGGCCGGGGAAATAGGCTTCTGGTCTAGAATTTTCCTACTAGTTTTTTTTTTTACCCCTAGCTGTTGTATTACAAGCTTTCTCAATCAAGTATTTCTTGTAACGATCAGCATACCACTAAGTAATTTTTCCTATTTTTCTCAGGCATTTTAAGGAAGACAGCTGATCCACAACGAACGCCAGGCTGAACTTGAACAGCCCTTTCACACTTTGTGGATTGTGTTCGCCCTTTTCCCCAGGTTTCCTCAATACACCGTTGAGGGGGCTCTAATATTTGTCTCTCAGTTCTGCTCATTTGTTTCAGGTGTATTATTTCCTTTTTCCAGAGCATTCTCATGGAGCCAGCCCCAGCCTCTCATTGGCTGTAAGCTCCCCCAGAGTCTCCATCTGGTTGACTCAGGCCTAAAAACATCTTTCGTTTCAGCCACATAGAATTTCCTGAGTGCATTCAGCCTCCCATTTTCTCCCCTGATGGCAAAGGGTTCAGACATAGCACCTCTCTGGCCAACCATGGACAATTTGTGAGGTTGACATGACCACTGGCAACGACTCACCACTCCAGCAGTGGAGAAATGTGGTGGGCCAGATGGAAAGGGGAGATGATTCAGACATACGGTGCTTAGAGCTGGAGAGAGTACATGGTTACAACCTTCTGCCAGGCTCTGACAAATAGCCAGGATGCACTCAAGCAAGGAACATGCCCTTCATACCAGCACACTCCTCTTAACCAAACTGTAACCCAGCAGCTCAGGTCTGTTGTACTGACAACCACCCACAGCCTCTCTTCCTTAATCTGAGGAGAAGCCTCCCAGCTGCTTTGCTTTTATTTCTGGATAAATTATTAATGGCTATTCATCCTTGGCACATGTAATTTTTAACTATGTAAAATATTTATGGGGGTGGGGAGGGAATTTCAGAACTATTTATTATTTTCCCCGGCTTTTACTGTAATCCCAATCGGGTTGCTGACTGGGATTTTCCTTGCTTCTTTCTCCTATGTGAGCCTTATTTTTAACTCCAAGTAATGAATGCAAGATCGATAGCATAAGTAACAAAAGTATCCACGGTGACTGAACAGCAAACTCTTAAATCACTGCACAGTAAGTGCAAAGGAACAATTATTGAAAACGCTGCACTAAAATTTCAATAGGAGATAAGAGTGAGGCTTAAGTCATTAAAAGGGTCCATTAGTCTTGCAAGTCTGAGACGGCACACTCAAAACATGAGCTATTCTTGAGAACTGGAACTATTACATATCCCACCAACTTGCACACACGGGACAGACGCCAACTGAGCAAGGGGAGGCTGCAACTGTCTAGTACTTAAGGCGAAAGAAAGCAGGTAGGCAGTGATTCTTCAGTTACATTTGAAGGGGGGTGTCGAGCAACACTGACAAATTAGATTATTTATAAGGGAAATAAATACCCTGCTTGCATATCAGTTTCCCTGGTGTTACAGCATCACCATGCTCTTCATCACTCCCTGCCAGAGATGCAAACACAAGTCTTCTGACGCCTCCACTCCATTCCCACGAATCCCCAGAAAAGCCCACGAAGGCAGCCCCACTTTTTCTTTGCCTATGTCCTCCCTGACTCAGTTCAAAATTGAAGAAAGTAAAGGGCAACCAAACTACAAAGTGAAAGTATTGTTTTGAAAAATTACCCGAAATAGCTAAAATGTTGGAAATACATAGATACATACAAACACACAAATACACACGCACACACACAAATACACAAATATACACAGTCTGAGGCATTTGCAAACATCAGCATGTTACTGAATCTTGAAACTGCCTGGATTGTTCTGCTCAATTCCTCTTGCCCTACGTCTTTTACCAGGCATTTTATTAGGGACAGGTGGGCTCTCGGAGTTCTGAACTGCCTGTGAGAGGGGCTGCATAGCCTAACCTGAAATCAACGGCATTCCTGAATCCACACGGTTTCCTCCAGGAATAGAAAAACGTATCTCATGCCGGAATCCTGGTAAGACGGAACCACATTCATGACACAGAGGGCAACTTTAGCTTTGCCTTCCAAAGAGTATAGTTTCATCCGAAGTAGGACATCACATTTCAATTTGTACCATTAAAAACTTGCATTATACGGTGAAACTAACTGCCCTGTGAATCACCCAGCTTTATGAGACAGCTGGACTAGCCTACAGTTAACATGAGCTAGCCCAGTGAACATTTCTCCAGCAGCTACATGATAATCTCGTACAGCATGGATGGCCACTGACCAGTACTTTTAGACTATGCAACTACTCTGGCTAACCTCCGTGCTCGCCATCATCACATAAAGAATTGTTGCAAGAGGCTAAACACTTAAAATTATAACCTACTTCCTATCCCTCAATACCATTACAGATGCTGAAATTTTATTTTGTCCGGAGGACAGATTACATCTCCAAGATTTTCCATTTATCAAAAATATATTCATGATAAACACTTGCTGTTTTATCAATTGCCAATAAACAAGCTTGACCACCTCCAACAGTACCCCTGGAGAGAGGTGTTGTTTAACTCTGGATTTGTCTTAAATTTGGCTCTGAAATGAGGATTGTTTCTTCCAAATCAATTTTAGTTATTTTTAAGACTTCTTTCCTAATATGACACAAATTATAGGGAAATCAAAACGGCTGTCAAGACAACTAAAGGCATTCAGCTTTTACAACTCGTGTTCCTCCCGTACTTTCACAAATATTTCAAAGTCTGAAGAAAACAAAACAAAGCAAATAGTACACACAGAAATAAATGCCCAAGAAACTAACACTCCCCCAACACAAGTTTATTTAAACACCTCCTTAATCTGAAAAAAGACTCTAGGTCTCAGATTTAAAGCCAACCAAGAAATCACCCAGAGCATTTGCATCTTGGAATCCTTCCCTGGCCCCTCTCCAGCTGTTCTCACAAACCTTTTAATATCAGATAGATGCCCTCAGATGATGACGCGGGATGGAACTTACAGAAGGAAAGCATAACTTCGGGGAGGAGGAAAGGATATTCAGTCCCAATCCTTGGCCGCTTCTTATTCAGTGAAGGGGTTGTGCCTTCTCTCCCAGCAGTAAGTTGCAGCCTTACAGTGCGAACACACAGCTCCAAGCCCGCTTACAGTGCTCCCCTGGTAGCCCAGATCTAAGCCTCAACATGTTTTCTGGAAATGCAGGGCAGCTGGGCTGAAAATCTTAAGGGAGGGTTCCACCGTGGCACAGAAACTGCAGAAATATTTAACAGCTTCGAGACCTCTAAAGGTTTGAAATACTATGCATTTTGTGCTATTGCTGTTCTAGCCAAAAGGAAAATGGGATGGTATAGAGGAGCGTCCTCAGCTGCTCAACCCCTGCACACCAAAGAATGTTTTTCCTTTTTGGCTCAGAATTCGGGAAAAACCAAAATGCTTAATGAAACGCTGGTATTGACTAAGATTTCACAGCATCCATAGTACAGGAACTTAGTTTTACATTCCATTGAGTTAGCTCATGACTTCCCACGCCGCACCATTTCTCCTTCACCTAGCTAAAAAGCCAACTTCATGCAGACAAATCAAGCCAAAGTTTATCCACCCCCACCCTGTTTCTTTTCTTTTCCAACTTAAACTCACACACGACTAATAAACAGCCCCAATTGTAACACAAAGGAAGCTTTGAAGGCTGCACCAGCTTGGTCCTCCACTTGCCAACTGGAGGTAGATTTAACGTAATATATTCTCGCGGCTTAAAGATGGTTTTTTTTTTTTGTTTTGTTTTGTTTTTTTTTTTAAAGGCTGGTCTGCCCTGGTGAAGAGCCGGCCACCCCCAGAATTACATCATCAGAGGTAACACTCACCAAAATACATTATGTTTCTCATTAATCAGACAGCTGGAACCCCACCGCGGCGTCTTCAGCATCAGCTCGTCCCCAAGGCTGACACGCAGAGCAGAGCCGTTTCATGCTACATTCGGTGGAAACGTCCCCGGCGTGGAGAGCGGCGAGCGCCCAGCGTGCCTCTTCCGCGGGATGAGCGCCTTGCTGGCTGCCTCTCCCGGGCTACGATCCCCGGCGGCTGGAGCGTGCGCTCCGGCTGCCTGCTGCACTGCCCATCCTTACTGTAATCCGACTCCTCCTTGCGATGTCCTTGCCGCGCCTGTGACATCAGGACTGAGAGTACTACAAACAGACCCCCCCACCCCACCGCACCCCACCCCCGGTTAGCAGCGGCTCCATGAGGTGCTCCGATTGCCTGCCTGGACCAACCATGGCTCTCGGGAAGCTTTGACGAGCCCAGAGACCTGGGAGGGGGCGGAGTGAGGGGCGCGGGAGGCTCTCTTAAAGAGAGCAGGGTCTCCGGATCCACGAGGGAGCACTCGGGGGAAATTCACCACGGCGCGGGAGGGGAAGAGGTTAAGGCGAGTTCTGCCATTAACGTGTAATTAGACAACACACTTTTATCCCGCCCCTCCCATGAATGCCATCATTCTCGCCAAAATTTAGCCTGCCACCCTAAGTTAAAAAAGCAGCGGGGAAAGGAATGGTGTCCTGTGTCTGCATTCTCTTTGCTGTGGGCTTGAGGGTTTGTTGCTTGTGATGTTTCTGCCTAAGAGAAAACAAAAACAAAAACAAAAACAAAAACAAAAACATTCAAGGGTCCATTGCTAGGGTAATAGAGGTTTTCCCTTAGAAATGACCAGATCAAAGAAACCTAGTAGTTGGGGAAGAGTTATTTTTATTTCTTGAGTATATTCTGAGCGAGGTTGATAGAGAAATGTAAAGAAAAATAACGTGATAAAAGTCACCCCTCAGTTTCACAAGATCACATTTGCTGCTTCCCATAGTAGGTAGTAGAAAGGATACTGAAGCTGAAATGATCTTTGACCCCCAAAGAGGGGAGGCAATTTAGCCTGAAAGACAACCAAGATTGTGTCATCATTCAAGTCTGGTCACCAGCATAATATAGACACACCCACACACAAGCGCACACAAACTCGTGTTAGATTTGAGAGGAGCCGTCAAGAAAGGCAAAGCTTAGCAAAGCCTCTGGCTCCTCCAATGGTCTAATGAATTGCAGTCCTTATCTTACATAGAAAAGGATGTTAGAAAGAAATCCCTGAAAGCAGTGCTGATTAATACTTAAATGCTCAGCATGGAAAATAACCCATAAAATACGTTCAGTTTCCTAAGGACTCATCGCTTTGGCATCCAAATTTACCTACAGAACTATCGAAACTTAAAATTTTCTTTTTTTTTTTTTTTTTGAAACTTAAAATTTTCTGCAAAAATCTATAAAATTAAGAGCTGGAGATAACAAATGAACTATAGCTTACAGAAGGACGCAATTGATCTATTTTCAATACAGGTTTTCATAAGCCATGGTAGCAAATATTTCTACGGTGTGATATTAAAATAATCCGTGGTCTTTCTTTGCACAATCCTGTCTCTGTTTGTGGGTTTAATGCATATTGGAACTGGTGGGCTGGAGCTCATAATGGCAGTTTGCTGTGCAATCTCGCAAAGAAGCTAAACCCCCTGTTTCCTCTCTGTGAAAAAAAGCACTATGACCCATATCCCCTCTTGCGATGGATTATAAAGAATTTTGTAAATGCGAATGGTAATCATCTCTAAATCAGAAACGTTACCACCAGTCTTAGGCTAAATCCAGTGATTCTTTTTTTTTAGAAACACTCTTCATTGAAAGCAGTTTGGAGCAAGAAAATGCAAATAGTAAAGAATACTTTTTTGCTCCTTTTTAAAAATTAGAAATAAAAAGAACGTTACAGGAAACTACTGAGGGAAACACATAAGTGTTTTTCCTTTTGGACAGATGGAAGTCATCCAAAAGTACAATTAATGGTCCTTCCCTCAGGCAAAAGAACCATCTGTGGTAGAGCTTATTCATGAAGCTCATGAACTGTCCTGACCTCCTACATGGGCTAGGGGGCACTGTAGTTTAATGCTACAGTTTTTGGTCCTTTTCTGTTCCTGTAGTTAGAAGATGCAAGCATTGAGAGTTGAGTTTAAAACAGGAGGCTTAAGACACTAAAGGACTGTCTTAATAATTAATAACACCTTACATTTTCATGGCATTTTGCAGTTACAAGGTACTTTCACTTACGTCATCTTTCTTTCTAACAAATTGACATGTAAAAAAGGTGGATATTATCAATGTCCCGATGAACAGGACGCTGACGCTGAAGACAAACGAACCTGAGGCTCAGAGACTTTAAGCAGTTTTCTCAATGGTGCGGTCAGTAAAGTGTAATCGTCTTATTATTTGTATGTGGAATTTATGTAGGCATTCCCAGGAGATTTCTTTATTCAAAGAAATAAATTATAAATTACCCATTTATAGTGGCTCAGGTAAAGGTCTTCCCCAATCAAACTACGTTACTGAGCGTTCCAGAAAAAAAATACCTGTCTACATGGGCACAAATACGCAAGCGGAGAGTATTTGATAATAGAACATTCCACCCTCTGCCTGGTCTATAGAGGATTATTCCTGAAAGAGCAGCATGTAGCCTCTGGAGAAGTGTGGCATCCAAGAGGCAACTGAGTGTTCCATCCATGCAATGGAATTCTGTTCGGCCAAAAAAAGGAAGGCATCTGCTTTATTTAAAGGTGTATGCCCCACCCTTCTCCAGTTAAGGGTTAGCGGGAATATCAAGGCCTCGGATAGAAACAGTGCCTATTTCTGGATGGAAAACAAGTGATTTTTATTTTAATTTTATACTTTTTATTGTTTCCCCTAAAACTATTTGCATGCCTTATATTTATAAAGGAAAAAACTGCAAGCATTTTTATTTTAAAACAGAATAGCATCCAAATAAAGGCATAGCTGATGTTGGCTAGACATGGATTATGGACATGCTGGCTGTGCCTGAGAGATGCTTCTATATGTCATGTCCAGGAGAGGACCCAGCAGCTTGCAGGGACAGACCTGGTTCACACTCCTGACCTTTCTCTCTCTGTAAGCAGGTCTGAGAAGCTGGGGGATCCTGAGGGGAATCAGGTCACTGCTTGCCAGATAGTAATATACCTATCAGGATTAAAACAAAAGACGCCCTAAAACCAGTCACATATTTTGAGTGAAAACATTATGGCAAGAGGAGAATTTTCTCTCTGCTTGAATATCCGCGTAGCTGCCAGCCTGGATACCTCATCGCTGAGTCTTGATCAAAAGTTTGTCAGAGTGGGGCGCCCTGGTGGTTCAGTCAGCTAAATGCCTGACTCTTGGTTTCAGCTCAGGTCATGATCTCAAGGTTCATGAGTTCGAGCCCTGCTTGGAGCTCTGTGCCAACAGTGCAGAACCTGCTTGGGATGCTCTTTCTCCCTCTCTCTCTCTGCCCCTCCCCTACTTGCACAGTCTCTGTCTCTCTCAAAATAAATAAATAAACTTAAAAAAAATTTTTTACAAAGTTTATCAGAGTAGTTTCCCTCCATAAGGATTGTCACTGCCTGACACACTACTGTAGACCTCTGTTTACCTACGTGTCTTCCCACTGGAATAGAATCTCCATGAGGGCAGGGATTTTTGTTTGTTGTTCACTGCTGTATCCACCATCCCTACGAGGGTACCCAGCACTTGTTCCTACTCAATAAATATTTGTGAATAAATGAGTGAACATGCTGAATACAACCATATTAGGTGTAACACATCATACTTTTCTATGTGCTTATAGTCAATTCTTTGAAGTTGATAGTGTTTGATGCAAAATGTTTACACAAATTGAACTTGTCCATGTTTAGCAGCAGCTGTTCTTAAATTCCACACAATACAGATGCCAGGTGGTACTGCAGGGCCACAGTTTGTGAGCTTGCTTGTCCTTTCGAGTTCCCATAGCCGAATGCAGCAGTAATTTAGCATTGAGTTAGCACAGCAAAGTTGCGTCTTCGGTCGCCTTCCCCTGAGCCTTAGTTTAGTCCACTTTCATTCCTTACTATATTGCAGCAATAAAATTTTATCCAGGGTTCCTAATTCCAGGCTTGCCCAAATCCAATCCATTCTCCATATTAGATCATGATTATCTTTTAATAAAAAAAAACATTGTCAACTACACGTAAAATTAAAAAAAAATGAAGTCAAATAGGTCACATGGAGCCTAATTCAGTAGGAGTTTGTAGGCCATATTATAAGGATTTTGACTTTTTTCTGACTTATATAGAATGCCTTTGGAATAACTTGATTTGACATTAAAAAATTTTTTTTAAATATTTTTTTTTTAAGAGAGAGATAGAGAGACAGGGTGCAAGGGGGGGAGGGGCAGAGAGAGAGAGGAAGACACAGAATCCAAAGCAGGCTCTAGGCTCTGAGCTGTCAGCACAGAGCCCGATGTGGGGCTCAAACTCAGGAATGGTGGGATCATGACTTGAGCTGAAGTCCAGTGCTTAACCGACTGAGCCACCCTGGAACCCCTGATCGACATATTTTAATGGGTTTACTATGACTGATGCATGGAGCATGGATAAAAGGGAGCAAGGGAAGATGCACGGTGATGATTTAGGAAGACTGTGATAATCTAGAAGAGATGGTGGTTTGGTAATGGTAGGAGCAGTAGAGGTGGCAAAACGTGGTCAGAGTCTGTATGTGTGTCAAAATAGGCCAATAGGTTTTCCTGTGAGTTGGATAGGTAATAGAAGAGAAATTAAAAAATAATAATAATATTGGGTCACAAAAATTTGGGGACTGAGCAATTGGAAGGATGGGATTTCTACTAACTGATATGGAGAAGGCTGTGGAAGAACATGCTTTGGGTGGGGGGATTTGGAGGTGGTCAATGTGGGGCATCCTAGTTTAAGATTCTATTGTATATTCAAGTGGAAACATTCTATAGAAGTTTGGCTGTATGGGTCTGGAGTTCATGGGAGAAGTTTGGGCTTGATATTTAAATGTGAAAGTCACTACTTTATAGATGGTAATTAAATCCATGAGACCATATGATATCTTCAAAGGAGTATTCAACTTCAGAAGAGAAAAGGGTCCACACTGAGCTCTGGGACATTGTAAAAGCAAGAGGCCAAATATATGGGTACTTGGTGACTGAATATTTGTTGAAGCATAACAATTTGTTGAATGAATATTTGTTGACATATGAATGGAAGGCTCTTGATTTTAAGCTTGAGTTTGCCTTTGCCTGATACATCGCCAACCACTGTTAAAACAGTTTGAAAAGGGGAGAGAGACGTGATTGGTCAGTAAGAGAATGAATGCCTAGTTCAATTGATCCATGCAGTGTTTTGATGAATTTTTTAGATTGTATAGACACTGCTGAAACTCATAAATCATTTTTATTCCTAGATTGTCACTTGATGCTTCCATTGAAATTAATGCCCAAGGTGCTCGCTTCGGCAGCACATATACTAAAATTGAAATTAATGCCCAGGGACCTTAGTCTGGAAAGTAAATTGCCTACAAGAAAAGAAGTGCTAATACTGAGCTGAGAATAAAAAAACTATTAATACTATAATATTCCAAAATTCTGTCCATCTGAATTTCTCTGACTTTGGAGATGTCCAATAAATCCCTTCTATATGTAGTCCTGCCTATTCTGATAGTCAGTTAATAGCAATTCTTTTACAATAATTAGTAACTAGCATTGGGAGCCCTGTTTGAATTCTTACCCTGGAACTGACTGTGGCCCAGGCATGTTTATTTATTCAACATATAGTCATTGGGTATTCATGTCCCAAGTACTGTTCTAGGTGCTCAAGGCACACTGATGAAATTGCAGAAATCTCTGTCTACAAGAAGCTTACATTCTCTGGGATTCTGCTTATCAGCTTATCTTGTAGAATTTAGAACATCTTCTACCTTTCTCCATGCAGAGAAAAGGACCCATCCTTTATGTTCTTCATGGACTACACTTCTTTCAGTACAATGGACATAAGGGAAGGGGCATGTCTACCATGGTCATGCTGCATCTAGTGTCTAAACAACAGCAGGCTTGCAATAAATATTTGTTGAGTGAGTAAATATCTCAAAAGTCTTCTACTTCTAGATGATGTTCCATTCTGATCTTCCTGAGAATATAGTTATATTCTACCAGGAATGCCCTTTTGTCTTCCCCTTTGCCTAGATATTTATATTCACCATCCAAAACTGCTCAGATATTTGGTTTTCTAAGAAGTATTCCCTGGGGGGCATCTGGGGGAGCATAGTCGGTTTAAGCATACAACTCTTGGTTTCGGGTCAGGTCATGATCTCCTAGTTCATGGGATCGAGTCCCCACATCAGGTACTCTCAGCACAGAGCCTGCTTGGGATTCTCTCTTCCCCCTCGGTCTGCCCCTCCCTCCCCCACACGCTCTAAATAAACAAACAAACAAACACATAAACTTTAAAAAAAAAGAAGTCTTCCCTGGGTTTATGTCTGACTCATGTGTTCCCCTAATGAGCACTCACACATTCTTTACATAACTCCCTTTAAAGTATTTATCAGATTGGCTTTCAGTGACCTTTACAATTATCAATATCCCCCAGGTACAATGTAGGCTTCTTTGATGTCACAGAAAAAGTGAAATATATGTTAATTCCTCGAATGCTCTACATACTCTAGAAACATCGCAGAAATGTATGACAAGGACATGGCCTATCGCGTTAGTGACGAGAGTATAGCACTAACATCAAACATTGCCCATGATTTAGGAAGCAGCAAACTTTGCTGTGGTTGGAGACAAGGATCAGAATTACACAGAAAAGGAAGAGATGTCAAAAGTAATCTTAGAGAGAGAAATCCCAAAGCTCTGAGGAGAGGATAGCTAAGAACCAGAGGACTGATCAGGTATTGGGCAAGAGACAGATCAGGAATTTTGGGGGTAGGGGCGCCTGGGTGACTCAGTCAGTTAAGTGTCCGACTTCGGCTCAGGTCATGATCTCACGGTTGGTGGGTTTGAGCCTTGCATCAGGGTCTGTGCTGACAGCTCAGAGCCTTGAGCCTGCTTCTGATTCTGTGTCTCCCTCTCTCTCTGCCCCTCCCCCTCTCATGCTCTGTCTCTCTCTGTTTCTCAAAAATAAATAAATGTTCAAAAAAAATTTTTTTAAAGAAATTCATGGGTAGAGCAAATCAGGAGGCCAATATGGGAAGCAAGTACCAGAGTCAAGAACAGAAGAGAGTTAAAGCAGAGAGTAGTTCAGGGGAAACTAGACAACCCCCTAGCTGCTCATATAGGTGGTTTTCATGAGTACATTTGCCCTGATTGATAGATAGTTCTGATTCCCTTATAATAGGAAGTATCACCAGCTTCCTTTCTGTAGGCTCTCAGACTATTTGCCTGACATGCCATTTCTATATCTTTCCCCCCAAAACCCCTCAAGAAGTTGTTTATTTATTTTTTTTATTAGATTGCTTTATGTCTGTGTAGATACTGTCTCCAAAAATGATGGAAACCACATCACAAGTTTAGTAGCACCACACTACGTAGTTTGGTGCCTCATTAAAAGGAAGTGAGATTATTATAACTATTATCATTATCACTGGCAAAAAAAAAAAAACATTAAAAGTAGCGATCCTAAATAACAAAGCATTGAAGTGTAATGCTTAAGCGACCACCCTACTCCAAAAAGCATTCAGTAGCTTACTGAAGGAGACGAAACACATATCCAAAAATACAAGTAAAAACAAAGGTACTATAAAGTAAACAACAAATGAACAATCTAGGACATGCATGTAAGGGTTTGGTAAAAGGTAAAATTATGAGATGGCTCCAGGCAAACCTGGAAAGCTACAGAGAAGGGGTGGAACCTGAACTTGGTCTTCAATATCAGTTCAGATTGATAAAATGCAGGAAAATTTTGCAAATGACTAAAACCAGGATGGGATTGTGAGTGATATGTCTGGGAGAGCAAGAACAAATTTGAATTTAAGGAGCAAGTTTCCTAAGAGATTTTCATGCAAAATAAATTTGGAGAGGAAAACACAGAAGCCCTGTTGGATGTGATCTCACATTCCAGGTTAAAGGGTTTTAATTTTATTTGACAGATAATGCAGGAAGTGTTTGCTGAATGAATACATGAATGAGCCTCAAAATGTTTCCAAGGACAGAAATATAATAATATGCCTCCTCCAAAGACATTTGGCGACACAATAACATGAGTTAATATATCTTGTATAGCAGGTTGAAAGATCTTATACACTCCAGAGGTTTCCAATTTTTCTTAAAATAAAAATCATTTATGGTTCCTGGGCAGCAATTTGAGAATCAGCCCTCTCCCCATCCAGCCCCACAACAAATGTGCTTGCAAACAAAATGGAAGAAGAAAACAACATCATATTGAATTTCTTCTTTTGCTTTAAAAAAAAAAAAAAGATCCTTCAAGATAAATTGAGTACAGCTCTAGTAAATTTGGATGCGTTAGGCCATGGACATTCCATTTTTATATATACTGTGATAATAACTATATAGAGTGAGCAGAGAGATGTGCAACTCTGCCCCACTGTTGCAAGAATTCACCAAGTAATTGAAAGTGTTTCCAAGTGTGCATAATTCTGTGCCTCCAGTCAAATACAGTAGATGGAAATTTGTTTGGCTTCCTCTGTCAAAATGTCTAAAACACATAAAGGAAATGTGTAAATGGAAAACAAAATATTACAGTTCCAACATTCTTTTAATTATGTCTCAATTTCAATCCTGGCTTTGCTCAAACATACTAATAATCCTAAGGGCTCATCTCGATCCTTCTGGTGGATAAAATGACTGAATGTGATTTTTACCCTTGACTCAAAAGTGTCAGTTCTGGAAATCTACAGTATTTGTCACCATGAATACCATTTAACTGCAGCAGTACCCAAAGGAACTCTGCACAGCCACACGTGAATAGGGCTTGGAGGAACTTAATTAATCTTGCTGTCACTTCCATGATGGTTTTCATTAGTTTTGCTGCTATCTGATCAACTGGTCTTCTCTGTATTGGAAATGGCTAGCCATAGCTTCTTGGGAGAGCACTTTCAAGAGGTAAACAAAGACTCACCTTTGTGGTCAGGAGCTTTTATGCAGATGGACATTATTACTGCTATTCTAATATGGAGGTAATCCTCACACTTTATATTTAAGTTACAAAATCACAGGAAACATAAATACCTCTTCTGTCCTGAACAGGAAAACTGCTTTAAAACCTATACACAGATTATATAATCTAAATACAAGGTCACAATTTTGTTTAAATTGTTTTCACGAACACTGATGTTTAGTGCATTATCTGGAACTGTTCTAAACATGAATGTAATTCATAAGAAATCTAGACTTTTTCACGGACCCCTAGTAATTAGATTAGGTGAAAGTTGGATTTAATGATGGAATAAAAGAACCATTAAACCAATGGTAGTATCAGCCCTCTCTGTCATATTTTTGAAAGATTGGTTTAATACACGTGTATTTGAAATGTAATTTTATTTATATGCATTATTTTTGGCATTATTGTTTTCAATGCTGACCATAGTTTAATTTAGTAAAAAAAAATTGGAATGACTTTATAAAATGTTATCACATTTTGACTACATGAAAGTCAATTCATACCTACAGCCATGGGGACCTAGAAAAGGAACTCACCAAGAGCCAACATATATGGCAGGCTCTGGTGAAGAAAACAAAAACATAATGTGTTCCCTTTCCTCTTGTTTAGAAGCCTCCAAAAATAATCCCCAGTAATTCTTGTTTCCTAGCATTCACACTCTTGTATAGTCCATGCCCACTCTGAATAGAACTGTACTGTGTAACCAATAGGATTTTGCTGAAATGAACAAGTGTGACATTCAAAATTAGGTCATAAAGGCAAAATGAGTTCTGTTTCTCTCTCTTAAATCACACACTGTAGGGGAAGTGAGCTGCCATACTTTGAGGACAGTCAAGAAACACTATGAAGAAGTACACGTGGCAAGGAACTGAGATTTCCAGCCAATATCGAGCATCAAATTGGCAAATATCTGAGTAAGTTACCTTGGAAGTAGATTCTTCAACTTAGGTCAAGTCTTCAGGTGCCTGCAACCATGATCAACATTTTATTTATTTATTTATTTATTTATTTATTTATTTATTTATTTATGAGAGACAGAGAAGGAGAGTGCAAGTGAGGGAGGGGCAGAGGGAAAAGTAGGGACAGAATCCCAAGCAGGCTCCATGCTGTCAGCACAGAGCCCAAAGCAGGGCTCAAACTCATGACCATGAGATCATGACCTGAGCCAAAATCAACAGTTAAATGCTTAACCAACTGAGCCACCCAGGTGCCCCCATGAATGCAACTCATGAACGTCTCCAAGTCAGAACCACCCAATAGAGCAACTCCCAGATTACTCACCCATAGCAACTGCATGAGATAAGAAACAGTTATTATTGTTTTAAGGTTCTGAATTTGAGGTAATTTTTTTCTATGCATCAATAGATAACTCATGCATCATAGCCTTAGCTTATAGCTTAAAATTATGGCAATGTGATGCAGACTTCAGTTGAGATAGAGGTAGACACAGGCCTTGAGGAGGTTATGTATTCCTTTGGGTCTTGGTTTCTTAATCCAAGAAATAATGGTGTGGGAATGAGTGAGGGTCACCAATGTAAAATCCCACACGGAGAAGTGATGGAAATCACACAGCTGTACAGAGAGAGCTAGATATATGTTTATAGAGAGTGTTGGAGACTTTGGAGGATTGCAGAGTATCAACTAACAAGGGAGGGTCTGTTACTTCACTTCAATTGACTGTATGCCATGAGGAAATGTTGCCAGATTCTTCAATTTTTTCCAGTTCTTACTTTCTATGACTAAAACATTACACATTTGATAAAAATTTCATGCAACTTCAACCTGAAGCCATTGGTTAAAACTATGATTGAAACAGTATTTTCTTCTCTTTCTTTCTCTCTCTCTCTCTCTCTCTCTCTCTCTCTCTCTTGCATTTTCAAGTATCTTCAGGATTTTATTCAAAGATCTCTGTTGTTAAATTCATCTGTTTTGTCCTTCTTCCCTTTCACCGTTATCTCTATCCTTCTCTATATCACAAACTTCTACTGTCCATCTGCCAACACATATTCCTCCCTGCTTGGCATAATGCTCTCCTCTTAACTTTCTTAGCCTGCTTAAATGCTACTCATCCTTGATGGTCCATTCACATGGCACTCCTCCCCTAGGAGGCTTTGCCTGATTGCCAGTCACAGTTAGTGACTACTTTTCTTATACCTCAAGAGTAATGCTGCTTTATCTCTTGAGTCCCGCTAGGTATATGTCTCCCTGTTCATAGTGTGAAATCTCATTTGGAAAAATTAATGTCTCATTACTTTTATTGTCACTGAGCATTTTTACAACGTCTGTCTGCAACATACTGTCCAGATCTCCCTGAAATGAAAGACTTGTTGTTCACTCCTAGGAGTGCTGTAGACAGATGGCTTTCAACTGCAACATCTTTATTGTATCATCTGGTGGGAACTGCACTTCTAAGGTTTCACCTCTTTGTGGCAAACCATATCCAAGGATCAATGTGGGAGTAAAAAGGCCTGGCCATCTTAGACAAACTTGGGACAACTTGGTCAACTTGGGCCACTTAAGCTCTGAAGCATCCAACTATGTCTTTGCTTCTATATCACAGCTCAACTTCTCCCTCTCGCCACTCCTGTTCCTCTTCTCCCTTCCACAATGCTGACCTAGAGCATTCTCTAATAAACATCTTTCATTCTAACCTTCACCTGAGTCCGTTTCTCAGAGAACCCATCCAGTGACACCGCCATTGAGCAGATACTCAGTAAATGCTCAGTGTTATAAATTAAGTCCTAAGTCCCCACAGACAAACGAGACTAATTTCCCAAAAAAGAGAGTACAGTGATTCCCCAAGAAGCCTTTGAAATTGTTGGATAATTGTGAACGAAAGCCCACCTTTTGCCCAGTAACTCATTGATTTTGGAATTAATGTGAGGAAAAGAAAGCCCAGAATTTAAATGAATGCCCTGGTCCGTGTACTCTGTCTGAGTAATGGTGATGGCTCAGAGCTGTCAGGTCGGCCAGGAGATATTCAATCATGATGCTCTCCTCTTTCTTTTCAACAAAGGTAATCACTCAGCATTTTATCTTTTCTAGAAGGTGTCATTACTTTGAAAAGACAATAAAAGTATCACAAGGGTTTCTATGTAGTGGAAATTTTTCTCTTCATTTTTAAGACAAAAAAAAAAAAAAAAAAAACTAAAGGAGAAAAAGGCCCTAATTAATTTAAACATGAAAAAATACATTAGCTTGCAGGAATTTCATAATTTTAAAGTATAAAATTTCTTGAGAAATCCTTTCAAACTGAGTAATTTATCATGTTCTTTAGAGCCTACAATGCATAAGACATATCTTTTAAAATTACATTGTTTTAGTTAAATAACCAGACAATTTTTTCTGGAGAAAAGGGAAAAAAATTGCCTTGGAAAAAATCTGTGATGCAGAGATATGTGTGGAGTCTACCCTGAAGAAACTATCAACAGTAAGGCCTTCTTAACCTCTGACTACATATCACCAACAACAGAACATGGACATGAACTGAGTGGTTTACCACCTATTTTCAAGTCCAATACTTAGTCTAGAAGTATTTAAGTGTTTTCATTTATTCACTAATTTGACAAATATTAATTGAACACCCATTTGTCAAGTACTATTCTTGGGACCAGGGATATAGGAGTGATCATGACAGATATTGTCCTTGGCTTCATAGAACTTCCAGTGTTCCAGAGGATGGAAAATTATAAAGGGATGTAGATCAATGGCTGCCATAATCTGTTGAGGTAGGCAGATAGGCAGAAAGGGAGGAAAAGGTGGGAAGTCAGGGAGGTTAGAGAAGGACTTTTGAGAACGAGCCACATAAGTTGACGAGCGCAGGAAAATTTGGAATGAATCAGATGAAAATAAGTATGGTTAACAGCATGTGCAGAGGCCCAGAAGAAAAAGGAGCGTGGGGACAAGAGGTGAAACATATTCAATAAGGAGAAGCAGGGAAAACTGGTATAAAATGAAATAGGGCTGGTAGCTTGGAGGCAATCATGAACTTGCAATAAAGATTTGGAAAACTACAAAGGCTTTAATCAAGAAAGTGATGAACCATATGGTTATAGATTCAGTTATAGAATAGTTAAACATTAACTATTCTATGGCAATAAGGCTCCCATATAATCATGTGACTGTGAAAAGTATATGCAGTAATTCTGTAAATCTCTGGTACAGGCAAGAATACTCCTTGTTTGGGTTTTCTATCCACGTTTCACCCAATGAAACACAGCGAGAAAGAACAAAAAAAAAAAAAAAGAAAAGAAAAAGAAAAAGATGTCTTGCATGGCTGGGCTCATCTAGTTGGGAATCACCAATTCAACCAGTTTCAGGGTAAATCAGTTTTTTTAGCTGTCATGGGAGCCGAGCATTGAATTAAAGAATCAAAACTTAATGGCTGATTGTTTGACAATTGACCCAGATTAACCTTCAAATGATGGAGGCTGTGCCACACAAATACTGGCACTGAAATTATATACATATACATATATATATATATATATATATATATATATATATACAGACACACACACACATATTTTATATATTATATATACACATATATATATGTGCACACACATATGTGATTCATGGAGAAAAATGGGGAGAATGACACTTCAAGGCATATGCCATAAGTTTTTATGTTTATATGCAAGGAAGGTGTGGTATAATTTTACATTTCTGGCTCCCAAACCCAATGTTTTTCAAGTATTTAATTCTCTCCTGCCTACAAATTTCCTAAATAACTTCTGTCATATTATAAGTGGTCCTGTTTTTTGAAGATCCTTGAGAACTGAAGAGTATTATTAGATTACCATTACCTAGAGTTGCCTCAAAGAAATAAACAGAGACATTTGCAGTGGCCAGAAGTGTCTTGTTTCTTCTCTAAAGTTTCAAAAAATGAGTGTCTTTATAATCACAGTAGTATTTTCACAGAATAAGCTACTTATTGCATTTATTTCAGAAAAATATAAGCATCCATTTCCAAAAGGTTATATATATAGATAGATAGATATCTATATCTATCTATATATATGTATATCCACATATATGGATATACATATATATAGATACATATATATGGCACCTATATACTGTATATATGTAATGTGAGTATGTGAGATTTTACTGTCTTACTTTCCTAGAAATGTAAGTCAGGAATCAATCTTGATGGGAAATATAGGATACTTTGACATATTTCCGGGTATCTGTCAAGGCATCCTCCTCTTTGGGGAAATTATTTTTTCATATGAAATATGCAGGACTTACTCACCCTTGGACAAGACTGATTTGATTTGAGTGGCCTCTGAATGGGATTTTCTGAGACCTATGATTTGTATGACCTAGCTTGAAAAGATGAACTGAGACAATCATGTTTGTTCTCAAAAACATAAACTAAGAAATAGAGAAGGAACTTATAAATTGGTGATGGGTCCTGGAACTAGAAGGTCATATAGACTCAGGTCATACAGATTCATGTGCAAGATGAATAAGCACAAAAAGGTAAAAGAGAAAAAGAGGCAGACACAGAGAAGAGTACATGTGTTGGATGCTGGGTGGAAAGAGAGAGAGGCACATTCTTAAAGGAGGCAGACTTTGATTATCCAATGGTTTCTTTTCCTATACACCTTTCCAGTAATCTCACCATCCCACCCCAGCCCCCTACAGGCAACGTTAATAAGTCTCTGTTCCTCCAGTAGTAATGTCTTTTATTACACTTTTAATGAACTGGAAGAGATTCAGTAGAGCTGACGTAGGAGGCGTCATGTTGAAGTATCGTATACTAGCCTTCAGACTACCCCTTCTCAAAAAGAGAATCTAAGGTGGCAGCATTGTGAAGAAGGGAAAGATGGCAGTCCGGGTTAAACAGAAAGAGTCAGTCATGCTGGGGGAAATTCAGAGCATTCAGGGAGTGAACTGAGAGTAGTTACGGGATTAATAATAATGGTTTCTAAAAGGAAAAAAATAATTGCTGTACCTCTTTAGGTCAAAGATGTATTCTCTTCCAACCTTCATTTTCCAGTCATATTTTGTGAAGATGTACATGTAAACAGTAAGACTAAAAGTTTTTGACACTTAGCCTGTATTCCTTATATTTTGTAACACTTTTTTTAAGTTTGTTTATTTATTTATTTATTTGTGTGTGTGTGTGTGTGTGTGTGTGTGTGTGTGTGTGTGAGAGAGAGAGAGAGAGAGAGAGAGAGAGAGAGAGAGAGAGTTCCAAACAGACTCCACGCTGTCAGTGCAAAAGCCCAACACCAGGCTCAATCCCATAAACTGTGAGATCACGACCTGAGTCGAAGCCAAGAGTCAGACACATAACTGACTAAGCCATCCAGACACCCTTATATTCCTTACATTTTCATATATTGTTTTCCTAGTAATCACAACCTCTTCTATTACCAGAGTGATGAAGAGAATTCGTTTTTGTCAACCAGATAATTTCCTACCTGTTATGGATGAGAGACATGCCTATTGAAATATCAGGACCCCAAATCATGACTTCGGCCCATGTATTGAGGTATGCTCAGCACACTTTCTAGAGATGAAGTTGTGTTTTAATGAATAGTCGGAGTGTAGCATATCATTGGCCACAAGAAACATGGATTCATTGATTCTCTTTTTTTAATTTCTGGCAGTTCACAATAAATCTGCTATAAGATGCAAATCTCAGGGTAGATCTTGCAGGAGAACAGAGAAAATGTTATTAAACCACTATGGGACATCAGTTATGGGATGGAAGATAGGAGAGAATTAAGTAGTAAGGACAAGAAGAGTAAGTTAGAATAGAGGAGATTTAAAAGATGATATATCACATAGAGTAAAGGTAGAGTCAAAGGATTCAGTGAGTTAGAAGGCAGGGTAAAGCAGTGAGATCCTTGAAGTCAAAAACACAGAGCTAAAATTATACTCACTAGAAATATAATTTGTAGTTGAACTAGTGTACTTGAAAGGATTTGTGGTTACGGGTAAGGAGGTCATCCAGATGGGGTTCTATTAATATAAATCTTACCTAATCCAATACTTGGTTCAAGTTATGGACTCAATGATCATATACACCGTAGCTATCAAATACAAGATCTTTTCAAATCTAATCTTTTCTTTTTACTCATGGAAAGAGTGTATGTACAAACACCCCCCTCCCTGCCCACACACAACCTAGGTACTTCTGTCCAAGCCTAAATTGAAACAGAATTTGGTAGAAAATATTATCAGTTGAAAGCCTTACAGAAATGACAGTTCTCAGAATACTAGAATGGTATTGGACAGCTGCCTTTAAACAAGACTGAAACTACATACGTTTCTTACGTCTGTACAATTATTCTGCAGAATCCAATGACTGATATGCCATTGTTCCCTTTCTAAGACTCTCGCCCTTTCCTAATATCATTTATCTGAAGAACAGAAGTATTAGTTAGATTATCAGTTGTCCTTATAGAACATAACATCAGAGCAAAGGGAGATGGAAAGACTTACAGGTTTATCCAGGCCATGGGGAGAGCCTTGGCAAAACTCCTATCTTACATCCTTAATGTTTATGTCATTAAAATTTACCGTCCAGCTCATTGGGAGAGTGTTGGACAGATATTGCCAAGATTGAGGCACTCATTTATTATTACTTAACCTCAAAATTCCAGTGAAACTGCTTTATTCCCAAACCTGGTTTTACAGTGTTCAATTGTAGAAATTCTACACATCTTAATTAAGGTGCTGGTTAAATGGGTATATTTGTCAAACTAATCAAACTTTAAACTTAAGAAGTGTGTTTTTATTAAATGTAAATCATATTAAAAAAATAGAAATGGAAAAATAAATGGTAAATGCATATGCATGCAGGAAAGAGTTGGATAGAGTAAACAAAGGTTTGAAAGTTGGAGTTAGCAATGAAATATGGTCATAAAAATTAAAAAAAAAACCAGAATGAACCTTAAATATCTAACAGGCTTGGACCAAGACTGTTACAACACCAGGAACAATGGGCCCCTTGGGCTTGCTGGTGAGGCAGAATGCTATAGAAAGAGCATGGGTTTGGAGTAACATTGACCTAGGACTGAATCCAAGCATTGCCACTCAGCAGCTATGTGACCCCACGAAAGTCACTTAACCTTTTGAGATTCCATTTCATCATCTGCAAATGGGATAATAATCCCTATTTCGCTTTGTGGTTTTGAATACTTGGCTTATATTGGTGTTTAATAAATAGCTGCTATCATCATTATCATCCATCATCTTGATGACTTAATATCAATTTCTGTAAATTTAAAATATAATAATATTGAAAAGAAATACACCATTTTGTGCTTTTATCTCTGACAATTTCAGACTTCTTTAGGCTTCTCTTCCCTATAGTGGGTTTTTCTGTTAAAAGCAGGGGTCAAAAAGAAGTAATACCTTTAAAAAGAGAGCCCGATGGAGGGCACCAGAGTGGCTCAGTCGGTTAAGCATCCCACTTCTGCTCAGGTCATGATCTCACAGTTTGTGAGTTCGAGCCCCTCGTGGGACTCTGTGCTGACAGCTTGGAGCCTAGACCTTGCTTCGGATTCTGTGACTCCCTCTCTCTGTGACCCTCCCCTGCTCTCACTCTGTCTCTCTGTCTCTCTCTTGGTATCTCTCTCTCAAAGAAATAAACATTAAAAAGAGAGGCCAATGGGACATTGTGATGGAAGCAAAGAAGGGGACAGAGGAAGTGAAGTCTCAATCCCATGCTTTTACAAAGCCCAGAGACAAGTTAAAAGGAGATAGTAATTCCCAAGAAGGATATTGTAGTAGGTACAGAGATGAGGAGGAGTGGACTGACTTGAGAACTACTGAAAAGATCTTGTTGCCTGCGTAGACAGGTGATGATGTGTGATGTGGGGTGATGAAGGAGTGGGTATGATTAAGAATCATTTAGGGTTTTGATTTTTTCAGATCAGTGACTGTCCTTGATATAGGGACTTGGGGAACTTTGAAGAAGCCCAGTTTAGGGAGCAAAGTTAACAGATTTGGGTAAGATCTTGGTGTCACTTTGGAAACAAGGAAATGGAAATGACTTCAGGCAGTTGAAGAATAGGTCTGAAACTGAAAAGACGGATTTCGGCGTCTTCAACAACTGACTCCTTCGGGAAACAAAGTCCTGATTTATAGCCTTTGCCAATATCCATGGTGTGGATGCTCCTACCAAGACACCGATTTCATGGTATAATACAACCAGCATAGCTGCAAGGTTTATTTATTTATTTTGAGAGGGAGAGACAGAGAGCACGAGCAGAGAGCACGATTGGAGGAGGGACAGAGAAAGAGACAGAATCTGAAGCAGGCTCCAGGGTCTGAGCTGTCAGCCCAGAGCCTAATGCAGGGCTGGAACCTCGAACCGTGAGATCATGACCTGAGCCAAAACTGGACACTTAACCAGCTGAGCCACCCAGGCGCCCTGAACCAGCCTAGCTTCAGAAGAGATGTGCATAGCTAGCTGGCTCTTGCCAGGGGTGCGAGCCAGCTGTATCACATACAGGGTGATTCAAGAAGCAAGAAGTAACCAAAGGCATTAAGTATCCATGGGAAGTGGAGTAAATTTCTCTGGAGGAGGGATGTTTTCCGCAACTCTTTTGCTTCTGATTCACTTGTGTTTCTTTTTTTATTTACTCTTTCATGCAGGGTTGCTTAGTGGTTGCAGGAAGACTTGACATCTGTTCCTTAAATCATCTTGGAGCCTTCATTGTTGGCATCTGCAACACCTGCTATGTCACGAGGTCATTGGAAGGTGAGAGTAAATGAAGGATACCTTCTCCTTACTACAAACGGGGGTGGGCAAAGGAAACTGCTTTTATAGCTCTGTTATCCTCCAAGTACTCTAAATTCTCAATGAGCCTATTTCTACCTGTCCGATGTTCTCTTCCTTCTGGCCATCTCCTTCAGCAAATAGGATGCTGTATGTTATCTAATTTCCAAATTTAAATCCATGATTTTATCATGACGTTTTTGGTATCTGTGCATCGTTTCCTCTTTCACATATGTTTCTGTCCCAGAAATATTGATCCTAAAATATTTGGGGTTTTCAACGACTAGGGAATAATTAATAATTTTTCACTGATAGAAGGATATGATGATTCCAGAGTACATTTCTGGATTACCTAAGCTAAAAATGATACATTCTTTTCTAAAGTTCATTTTTTTAAATGGCATTTTTCACTAATTGTAAAATTAAGATATGATTTTGTTAAAGAATTTGGAAAATTCAGAAAAAAGAAAAGAAGGATCCATAAATCATACAAGAATATTAATAGTATTTCCTTTCAGATAGTCAACTGGCATACAGTTTATATTCGTGATGGCATGTTTTGCTTATATATTAAATATTTGATCATATTTCTTTGCATTTTGAAATTATGTTTAGTAGCAACGTCTTCCCCATGTCATTAACATCCTGCAAAATGTAATCCTAATTGTTGAACAATATCCTCTGTTATGAGTGTATCACATGTATTTAAACACTATTTTCATTTTGGACACTTTAATGGTTTCCAAGTTTTCCCTATTATAAATGGAATGGCAATGGACATCCTCTTCCATTATTTTTTGTGCTTATTACTCACTGCTTCCTTGGATAAAGTCCTAGAAATGCAATTACTGGGTTAAAGGGTAAAATTGCTGCAAGGAATTTTGGTACATAGTGTTCAATTGTGCTCTCAAATGATTATACCAATTTACAACCACATCAGCACTGTATGTAGTATCTATTTTCACTCCACCATTGCCAGCATTGAATATTATCTTTAAAAAAGATATGTATCTTTAAAAAAGACACATGTGTGTGTACGTTTGTGCCTGTGTCTGTGTGTATATCCCATTTTATAAGCAATAACTAGTATTTCATTATTAGTTGCATTTATTTTTCTTTTATTAAGATAGGTTAAAGTTTTTTTTATAGAAGAAACGTGTGCATATGTGTGTGTGTGGGTGTGTGTGTGTGAGAATTTCTCTTCTGATCCCTTGCTCATTTTTCTATTGATGTTTAGCATTTTACCTTACCCAAGGAATTTGATGCAATTTAGAGGTAACTGAAATAATAAACTTTATTTGAGCTCCTGGAAATATAATTTCTAAACGGAGCCTCAGCAGTTACCATAAAAGGGAAAATAAAGCTAAACTATGAAAATGATGTTTACAAATCATAATTACACAAAGCAAAAAGAAACATTATCGCTTACAGCTATTGAAACCCCATGAGCAAGGTGCATTTGCTATCACCTTGGGCATATACTGAAGGTGTTTTCTTCTGTGTATGGATGCAGTTGGATTTTAGACTGAAGACAAGATTCAGAAGGGTTCCCAGGTCCCTTTCCATCACTGCTGAACAGAGGTGCAGCAGAATCCTTGCAAACAATTGCTGTGAGTTTCAGATATGATTTTCTAATTCCTCCTTGGCCCCCAAACATGGTACTTCCTCAGTCTTTTCCCCACATGGGATCATGTTGCCAATAATGTCTTTGGGATGAATTTGAATTCATCAGGCTTGAATTTAATTACATTATGTAAACTAGAAAATGTCCCCAGTAGGCTTTGAGGGAATAGCTTCTGTATGCAATTGCAACGTCCTGTTTTGTTTAAAATATTTGCATTTTGATAAATCCACTCTGACTCCAAACCCTTTTTTGATCTTTGTCAAGAACTCATTTTCATCGCAACGGCCTGAATTGACTTTTTTTTTTTCTTTAATAAATATTCGCAAAATGTTGCATAAGTCCTTTTCTTCTGGTCCACTTTCCTCCCCAAATGCCTCTCCCTTTACCCTAGTTGAGGCAGGATAGTGAGAGGAGACAGACAAAAAAGCATCATGTTTATGAGTTATCCCAGGATGACAGAAGTTCACAAATATTGATCCACTCTGAACAGAGTAATCTTACTGCATAGGGAAGAAAGACTTTCAAAGTAATCAAAAAGGGAAAGAGGGATCATTTGAAACACTACAGGGACTTCATACACGGGCTCCACATATGATGTCTGTGAAACTGTTCATACGGATCCCCCACTGTAGATGTACTCATTGGCTCCAATTTTTCTTCTGCCCCCATACCCAAGCCCTTTGCCATATAACAATGGAGTTTCTGCCTCTAGAGGCCATAATATATTTCAACCCCTGCCTTATATTGGGCTTGGGTTTGTGGCCAGTTTCAATTACTGGAATGAGTACGCCGTATTTGAACCTAGCTCCCTCATGCCTCTGATACCACCATGAGAAGAACCTATTCTGGCACGCCTGCTGGTCGAAGGAGAATGAGAGACATGTGGAACAGAGACAACCCACCTTGCTTAAAACCTGCAGTGAGAAACAGAGCTGCTAAGCAATCCCAGCCTGAAGCAAAGCTATCCAGCTGAGCCAAGTCTAGATTAGCTAAACCCCAGCCGATATGCAGCATGTGTCAAAGAATAAAGATAATAAGCAATTGCTGTTTTGAGTCAATGAGTCCTGGGACGGTGTGTTAAACAGCAATAACAAACTAATAAAATACCCTTAGAAGCTTTACCAACTTAAAACTTACACACTGGAAGCAAAAATTAAAGTTTAAAAACTCCTCAGATGGGCAGAGAGCCAATCAGCACCCTTCATTTAGGAATGGTGATGTCCAACGTCCTCAGATTCTTGTTTACAGCCCCTGATGTGTGGCTCCCACTAGAAGCACTTCTGTTTGTTGGCTTTCAAGGAAGCATTTCTCACTACAAATACCCCTTCCCCCACCCCCGCAACACACCTAGTCATTGCTCTTCAAAGCTGTGCCCAATGACTTCACTCCTTTCCTACACACAGAGATGCAAAGAGCCTGAGTGAAAGGCGGTGACGGTTGAGTTCAGAAATAAAGCAAGCCTTCCCATTTCCTATTCATCTCACAGGCATAATCTAAACATTGAAGCACTCTGTAGTCAATCAGGCAAGCTCTCACTGCCAGCTCTTGAAAGATGCAGGGAAACAATTCTGATTCAGGGCATGGCTCATGAGAAACAAAATCTACAATCACAGAAAAAAAAGTATACATACACCTGTGTCAAATGAGGCTGAGAAATCACACCTCTTACGTTTGTATCATTTCTATTTCTCACCAGAGAAAAGAGGATCACATTGATTGATTTTATAATTTAATTAAAAATAAATTTAAAAAGCCAAATCTAAATCCTGCCATGGTCATGTTGTGACTCAGTTTTACCAAAATCAATAAGCCACTTGTGGCTAAGTGCTTTATAAACGGTCAGCAAACTCAAGGGAAAATATCATGATGAAAAGACTATTTTAATAAGACAAAATCACTGTCTGGCACATAGTCTGGAACATTACTATATGTGGACCAGATCCTATTAATATCCCTGCTTTTCTAAGGGCAACAAACCTAGGCTGTTTTGTTAGGCAGAACTACATCTTCCCCATGGAGAACCAGGTTGGGAAAGAAGGTATTCTTTTAGCAACCCTCAGTAAGTGCTGATCTGGTGGCTGACGTGGACAGAGGCAGACCACTTTTAGCCTGGAGCAGAAAAACGAATCAGCCAGTCATAGCTGGGACAAGCTGAGGCTGGAACTGCCTAGGAATTAGCCACCTGCACACATTACCTTCTCAGCAATGACATGGCTAAGAGCATCAGTGTCATTAAGCACGGCTGGGTGTTTAAGGACAGAAACATTCCAAACGCTCTATATTCTGTGCAACACAACTGAGCAGATTATGCAAGTCAAATCAATTTCTATCTCAGTGATCATAAGCCTCAAAGGTTTGTATTTGGAAACATATCTAAATAGCCCATGTGGAGAAATGTATTTACTTTTCTCTGCTTTTTTAAAAGTGTGTGGAAAAAAACACTAAAAAGGGTTGATTATTGCCTTTTTATACATTGTATGGCCCGAAGCATAATATATAGTTTATTATACTATGGATATAATAAAAAAGGCAATTTGGGTGCCTATTGTAATTAGCGAATTTATACAAGAGCTATTTCTCTGAACATTAAAAAAAAATTTTCTGACTTTCCATTTCTACCTCAGAGAAAAGGAAAGGGGTGGGGAATTAGCATTGCCTGCCTTCTGAAAGACAGCCACTTTACATATGTAGGTTGATTTAATACATCAAAGTAAAAAATCTGCGACCAAAGAATCAGCAGAATGCGAAGCACATACCCATTTAGAACTGCAAGGTTTCAGGTATCTAGATGTGTTTGTATTAGTTTCTGAGCATGGCCTTAGATTTCGCAGGATTTTATATTCTGTTGAAAAGGATCTACTGACTCAATTGTTCAAAATAACGTTTTTATTCTTTTGTTTGTCCTCACTATATATTTCTTTACACTTAGTCCAAAAATGAAATTTACATTTAAAAAAAAAGAGACTCAGAAGGCTCTAAATATAATTTCCAGCCATTGTCTTAAGAGGCTGCCTTTTCACAAAGAACAGAGAAAGATGGAGTTATCTATTATGTTATGTGAAAGTGACTTTCAGGATTAGACTAATATATTAGTGAAGAGCACACATGCACATAGACATAGACACAACCATCTATAGAGGAAGTGAACACTTCTGGAGAATCAACACTAGTAATAACAACAAACGTATAACACTTAACCATGTGCCAGGCACTGTTATAAATACTTTGCTTCTATTAACTATTTTAATCTTCCTAACAATCCTATGAGACAAGTTTCATACGTTTCAAAGGAAACGAGCTGCTTAATAGAGCGCTCACGGCCAAAGTGAATGCTAGATGTAGGCCAATACTCTCTTTGCAACTTCCACCAGGGGACTCATGTCACAGTTTATAGAGTCTTTCTGACATTTTCCTCCCTTCCTCACCTACTTTAGCTTCTATTGCACAGCCTGTGTATTCTTCTGTGTCAATCTCTTCCAAATATGGATATAATATACATTTGTGTTATTTACTGATATTATTTATTTTCTGAAAAACACGAATATGTTCTTTCTTAATTTTAATTTCTTTAATTTTAAAACATGAGACTGTTATCGATCTGAATTTGTTGAGTATTTACTTTTTCTTTCTAGTTAAGATACGTTAGGAACCAATACTAGTTAACACATAAAAGTCCTGCTAAGGCACACAGGATCTTTCAATTGAACTAAGTCCACAGGTGCAGCAGTAGGGGCCCTAACAACATTCTGGTTGGAGTAACCACAGGATCTCTAGGGAGGCTACTGCATTGTCCTCAAATAAACCCTTTTTTCTTCAACTTTCACTGGAGGGAACATTTTCTGGAAACTTCTCCATCAGGTGGTCAATAACAATACTCAGGTAGTAACAACACAACAATAGCAAAACCAAAGACTTCCTGTGAGGTCCATCTAGCATGACTGGTGGCTGTTTATTTCCAAAGCTGTCATGGAAAATACTTTAGACATAAGAATCTGAAGCAATAGATTTTAGATCAACCATACTTGAGAGATTTTGAGGCAATGGCTTTAATGGGTTTCCCCAAGTTGGGATGGAGAAGCTAAGAGATTATAACAGAGAGGTAACCCAGAAGAGACAGGTAAGGTTGGCTATACCAAACCTTTCCAAAAATGAAAGGAAAGGGTACAAGATAAATATGAAGTCTAGGAATAGGGTAAGTATCACTTTCGTTGAAAGACAGAGAAGGAAGAAGGAAAATAGTGGACTTCTGGAAGAGAGAAAATAAATAACTGAACCTTTCCAGGGAAAATATTGTCAGAAAGAATGGGAGGTAGAAATCTGAAGGTCCCTTGCCCATGTAGAATGGGCAGTCTCTCCACATCTAAAATAGAAACACTGCACAAAATAAACTCCAAAAATTACTGAATGATTTCAACTCCCTCTAGAGTATCTGGAAGCAAATCATATACAGGAAATATTAAATATATTGAAGTTTCTTCCAAAGAGTGTCCAATTCTTGAGTGCCCATACAATATGTAATATTTTGATAAAACAAATACGTTTTGTGTTTTTTTAATAGAAAATGCTTTGAATAACACTTCATTTACGAGTCATTTGGGGTAAGTGTTCCATGAATCTCGTCTCTAATAATACCTCATATAAGTTCAGGCCAGAGAATGACTAAAGATTCTTTGCTGTTCTTGACGACATAAGCCAGACACCTTGAGCAAACCCTTAAGTCTTATTATTATTATGACTCCTAAACTCATAATATCAAAGGTTATAAATATCTACACAGCATGGCTTTTAGAGGCTCATCCCTTTGCCAGGCAGAGAAAAGATTTTACAAGCAGACCTCTAGCCCGCAGGTCAAGATGAATCAAATAACTGATGTCCCAGCAATGGCATTTGACCCAGAAAAAAAAAGCTAGAGCTATAAAGTGAAAGCTGAAAGGACTAAATGGGGATGGAACAACTTTCCATCAACTTTCATCACTCCTCAAACTGATGAAAATTGCCTCTATCAATAAAATAGGCACTTCACTTTCACGGCTTTTTCTGTCTCCATCCAGGGGGAAGATTCACCTGTATCATTTACCCCACACTTTTTGCTCCTTCTCTTTGATGATGAGGGACATTTCATGGCATGGAGCAAAAACTGAAGGTCTTTCATCATCTACTGCACTGTTAGCATAATTCATTCAGAGAAGACACTGCCCTGCTTCTCATGGAGATAAATAGCTACTACTGTAAGGGCTGTGCATACGTGCCTGTCAGTTTTCAGTATCCTGGGCAATGTTTAGTGGTACCTACCACGCGGAGGGCACAATGTGGGCACCTGTCTTGATGAGGCATCAACATAAAATCTCCAAGCTTGGAAAGGAGAGAAATGGTCTGTCACCTAGAGGGAACTTAGGGATCAGATAATTTAAATATGTCTTTTTTAAATGAGGAAAGAGAGGGGAAAATGGGAGCTGGGCATTGAGGAGGGCACTGGTTGGGATGAGCGAGCACTGGGTGTTGTATGTAAGTGATGAATCACGGGAATCTACCCCCAAAACCAAGAGCAGACTGTATGCACTATATGTTAGCTAAGCTAACAATAAATTATATTAAAAATAAATAAATCGGGGCGCCTGGGTGGCTCAGTCCATAAAGAGTCAGACTTCAGCTCAGGGACTAAATGGGGACTCATGATCTCGTGGTTCATGAGTTCTAGCCCTGCATTGGGCTCTGTGCTGACAGCTTAGAGCCTGGAGCCTGCTTCAGATTCTGTCTCCCTCTCTCTCTGCCCCTCCCCGACTCGTGCTCTGTCTCTCTCTCTCTCTCTCTGTCAAAAATAAATAAAAACATTAAAAAAATTTAAAAAAACTAAAGTAAATAAAAAAATAAATAAATCAGGAAACTGAGGCTTGGAAAGATTGAGGTTTGTTCAAGGCCACTAGGTGACTCAAGACAAATGAGCCTCTAATTCAGGACCTTTTCGTCTAGACTCTGACAATTTTCATTTTCATACATATGGGTCAATCATCAAATTCATTTTGTATTTCCTTTTCCAGTCTCTATTTAAGTCTCTCCAGATTTACTAACTGTGGGGCTATGAGCAGGATACTTAACATCTCTGAAATTATTTCCTTATGAGTTAAAACATGTACCATAAAATACATCATTAATATAACTGTATTCTTCTTAGGATTGGAGAATTGAAGTAGACAACACTGTTAGAAAACATGGTCTATTACTTACATAGCAACTATTTGATAAAAGTTACTATCCTACCATCACTCTTTGGATGAGGGTGATAAAATGCAGGTTATGGTATATTTGAGCAGAGGATGAGAGGGAAGGTAGAACAGGAATTTGATTTAACCTGTTCACTTCATATCCTGGGATAATACATTGTCCTACCTGAAAATACATTATGCAGTTATAATTGCATTCAGACTTACAGAAACACGACTTAGTTAAAATATCTATGCCTCAACTGCATGTCCGACTCAGCCCTGATCCTCACGCTGCTGTTTTGCTTGATTTACATGCTTAGTAACTGATCATTATTCTTTCTGATCTTCGGCCCAATATTTCAAGACAAGCATAGGAGGGGAATGCCATATTCCATTCGTAAGTTACATTTAGGGACACTCGTGTATTGTGATACTCTGGTTGTAACAAGTGGGTTTCTGAAACAACCTGACAAATGAAGGACCTGGATAGGTAGCGAACAAACCATTAACGCAAAGTTGAATGGGTAACTTTCATTTAATCAAGGCTTCTATTAAATGATATTCAAAATTGAGCTCTTCTGGAGAGTGTCAAACATTCCATGGGAACAGTGGAGAGAGAAGAACCTGAAAAGAGACCTTTCCCCAAAATTATCCAAGTAGGAGAAAGCAAAGAGCACCTTTTCCAAAGAAGACGCTTAGATATTGCTACACACCAGCATTTGGCAAAATGCTTTTCAGAGGGTGCTGTGCGTAGACTATCCATCTTGAGCATAAATTGAAAAACTCATCCTCAAATATCTCAGATGCTCTAACAGCACAGTTTGATGTATAAGTCCTGAGCTTTGGGAAAATCCAGCTGTATCATTTTACTCTGAACCAGCAGTTCCTCCCACCTTGCTCCCACAGCATCAGGCTTCTCATCTGGCTTTTCTGAATCCAAAAGGGGCACCGTTACAGAAACACAAAGGCACCCGCTAAAATATGCTATTCAGTAAAACAAGTGAAATAAAATAAAATAAATAAAATAAAATAAAATAAAATAAAATAAAATAGCAGCACTGGAAAAAGCTAGGTGATCTCCTCCCTTACTATTTATTTAAATAAGACAATATTCAGAAGCTTACAATATGGCTGCAGAAAGTTAAGCTTTTCCTAAAATTTCTTGATCGACACCCACTTCCTATGACCAGACTAAAAATATAGCATGTAAGCAAACCTTCCAGAAAGAAAGTTGTGGCATTGATTTTTTTTTCCCCCCTCCATTCCTCTTTTTCTATCAGACTTCATAGACCACAGTACGGTGTTATCAGCATGGCCAGACTAATTCAGCAAGCAGTCAGGTTCTCCCATACACGCGCTTATCAGTCTCCTGTAAGAACTTTGTCATTTAGTGAACTATGGGTATTAGAACTGAGTTACTGGGAGTAAACTCTGCCAAAAATAGAACTTTAAAAATCAACCTATAGAGAAGAAGAATGTTATTATGGCTTCAAAATCCATACATTTAAAAGGAAATTATAATCAACCATACGATGGATATTCTTAAAAATGTAATTGTGCTTTCCTAGCCAACTCTCAGCATGGGCTACTTACTTACTTACCTAAAGATCTACCAATTGGTGTCACATTTCTTAACACCAGCATAATCCTATTAACCATTTTGTTGTCACCTGGAGTTTCTAAGGTGATGTCACCTCTATTCTGTATCGCTTAAATATGGTTATTTAACATACAGATTTCAGACAAATGGAAGTTATAAATAAGTTTCAAACAGTCTACTTTTATGTTTTGTGTAAATGTGTACACTGCGTGTATAGAGATAAAGAACCAGAGAAGGGACCAGGGTGGTGGAGAGTGAGTTCCTACTTCACGCATGAAATTTAACAGGGCCCCAAACACCTCAGGAATCAAGATACAAGGTATTTTTTTAAAATCAAAGTCAATGCAAAAAAAAAAAAAAAGCCATAATGAAGAAAATACAAAAATTTTAAATAAAGACATAAACAGGCTTCCTCATTTTGCCACCTGCCTTAGGCCCCAATATGGCTCCACGTGGCACTGTCACTGATTGTAATCGTTATTTAAAACTTTCACATTTTGTTCATCGTGGGTTCTTTTGCATTTTAATTTTGAAAGATATTACACTACAATCTTACATATCTCGATTACCGAGTTTTTGGCAATCCCTTAAATTCTCTGACCGAGGCCTCACTCACCTCACCCTCGTCTGCCCTGAAGGAGCTGCACAGGCAGGCTGGATGCTACAGGAGTTAGCTGTGTGTGGTACCACCGCTGACCCGAGAGAGTCGAGTTGTGGAAAATGAGGGTCAGAGCAATTTAGTAACTTGCCCAAATCACCGAACTATTTAAGAGGGCAGCTAGCATGTGACGCCTGGTCTGGGTCCCGCCTGAGCCCTACATTTAACCACTCTGCTACACTGTTTCTCCCTTTTATTAGGGTTATCACAACATAACAACAAATTCAATTCAACAAACACCTAGTAAGCACCTACCCATACATTATGGCACTTTGCCAACCATTTAAAGACAAACAGGACACATGTCTTGCTTCAGTGTAGTCAGGGCCTGATGAAGCACACACAAATCTACTGGACTATTATGTGTGACAATTGCCTCTTCCCCTGCCTAGCCTCCACTCACCTAAAAGGAACCTAAAAGTACTTCATTTGCATAGGGGATTAACCCTGATGTGGGGAAGGGATGGAGCAAAGCACAGAGCTTGGAGCATATCATCTATCTCAAGTGTCGGTACTTTAGGATATTTTTTTTACATGCGACTTTATTTCATCTTCATAAAATCTTCGTGGATATTCATGTCTTTATTATTCTAACAAAGAATTTGGCCAAGATTCATAATCTACTCAACATTGCAAACATACATGACAGAAAGGGGATTTGAACTCCACTCTTTCTGGCTTTCCTTTTCTATAATTTTTGACGGAGAACTTTCCATAAGCTGTCCCAAGTGCTACGTGTGGCCCCACTGACTATGCTAGGAAGGACAGGGCACTGTGTCCCAAGCACGGTGTGCCACTTAATGACCTGACTAGAAATGTTTTTGACAATCTTAGTTCAAGAAAGACAAGAACAGCTTGAGAGAACAGTACTTCTCTAGGGAAGTCAGGATTTTGTGTGTGTGTGTGTGTGTGTGTATGTGTGTGTTTAATCTTCATTGTTTGCTTTGGCATATTTCGGAATTTAAACATATACAATTCACAGCAAATGGGATATAGCGCCTCCAGCAAGAATTATTCAAAAGGCTTTAATCAGAAATTTTGCTCTCATTCCCACTGCCCTGAAACCACACAGCCCATCTTCACCAGTGCATTATCTCTGAATCAATCTATGCAGGGCCATCAGTGAGAAAAACAACTTTGCAATACCTCCCATTGTGCAAAAACTAGGATCTGAAACAGTATAGCAACAGTACTGACAGAATAATAAGGCCATTTATACTTTTCTATTTGGTAACTCATAAAACCAAGTTGCATCTAAGTAATTTTTTCAGCATTAAGCTTTGCCCTGTCTGTGGACATATGCTAATGAATGAAATGAAATTATTATTATTTTTTGTATAAATGAACCTTATCTTTTAAACCAGAAACAAATTCCTAAGCTAAATCTCCAAATATATTTTCCTAAGCCCCTATGAAGTGGTTCATTATGTTATTTTAGGAATTGTGCTACCCAAAAGAAAAGAAGAATAAACGAAAGAGAAAATTTTGCATTTATTTAAACCTAATAATAAAACATAGTGGACTGAACACGTGTTTATCTTCCTTCTTGCCTGAAACCGTACACACTTCAATGACAGCAAAGAATAAGAAAAGTATTAATCCATGAAGGCAAAGAAATAAGACGGGGAATGACGATATACAAGTGATGACAGCTCATTTTGGAAGATAGGGAATGGAGGGGAAAAATACGTGACGTAGCAAAGTAGGAGAAAGTGAAACTAAGTGTCCAGAGAAGATAGTGATGAGAGAACAGCTGGTTGAACTTTCAGAATCCTCAAAAGGCTCGGGAACCGGAGGAGTGAGGTACCTCCAAAGATGTGGGTGCAACCAGACGGGCACTCCTCTTCGACCTTTGGCAGAAGAAAGGAGACTTCAAAGACTCACTAAATGGGGACAGGAGGCACAGAGAAGGGAGGTGGTGAGAAGCTAAAATAAAAACAGAAGTATTCAGTGCAAATGAAAACTAATGGGGAGTAGGTATTACTTCCCCACCTCCCCCTCAGCCCCTGCTCATTATCCAGACACTAATCTCCACCACAACACCGACCACACATATTCTGCCCTGCAGGACGTTAGAAGCTCCTTCATGGGAGAAACAGAAAGATCCCAGAAAAATGACATTCAGATGCTGACATTTTGGAAGCTGCCAAGAAAAAGCCAGCCCATCACCCTAGGGAAGGTTACCAGCCCACAGACTCTGCCATCAACTTTTTAACACCTTATTTTTAAATATGAATGAACAGAAAAGATCACCGCATATTTGGAGAAAGCCTCCATCCATCGTGAAAAGCAGAGACCAAGATAACTAAAGATAAAATTCAAGGAAAGAGAGACAATGCCAAGGGCAGAAGAGGTATCTCTTTTTTAAAAGAACAATAGTTAATAACCTCAGAGAAGTAGGAGTTAGTATCATACCCATAAAAAAAAAAAAGGAGGAGTCCATGAAAAGGAGCAATCAGATAAGAAGAGCTCTAGGAAATTAAAATCATGATAGGAATAATCAAATATTCAACAGAAGCATTAGAAGGTAAAGTTAAGGATATCTTCCAAAGAGTAGAAATAAAAAGACAATTAGCTGGAAAGTGAGAGAGAAATGATAACAAAATTAGAGAACTGATCTACATAAGGTTATATCTGCCTAATGGGAGATCCACAAATAAAACTGAGGACAGCAAATTAGCAAAAAAACAAAAAAACAAAACAAAACAAAAAACAAAAAATAAAAACACCTACATAGAAGGACATGTGTCCAGATACATAGGGACCAAGTAAAATAAATGAAAAAGAAGAAACAAGATCCTCACTAAAGCCTATCACATAAGCACGAGGCTAGAATAAAATTATTTTTTGAGACACAAAGTTTTCCAACGAATAACCCTTCCCTACTTTTTCTCTCCACTGCAGGAGGCATTTCATTCTAAGGAGTCAGTGATCACACTAGAGAAAACACAGAATCAAGGAAACAGGAATCAGTGATGCATCACACGCTAAAAGTTTGGGGCTTTCCAAGGTGATGGCCAATGGGATATTTTGACTAAACAGCCACATAGGGGGTCCAGGGTGCTACTGATTTAAATTAGGACAGGGAGTCCCCAGGGTATCAAGAAAGAGAAATTTAAAAAGAATGGATCAAATAGAGTATCTGACAGACTATCCCATGTGTTATTGAAAGGCATGGGGAAAAGTATCCCTAATGCCCCGAGCAAGTGCAAAATTAGAACAATGTTTAACTCCTAGAAAAACAAAAAGAAATTGTACAATAAAGTAAAAGTAATTATAGTCCATTACTTGGCTTCACCATGAACAGTACGTACACAGGCATAATAAAGGAAACACAAATAATGATTTAATTAAATTCATAATACAATTATCTTTGGAGTATGGGGGGAGGGTGTGTGTGCCACACACATTCCAATTTAGGAATTCAAGACATACTAAAATAACAAATCAACCAAAAGCAATAAACTCCTGGTATCAGTATAAATAAAAAGTAAAATCCAGAAGAATGATGTAGGAGAACTGAAAGTGGTAGATTCTGGTGACCAGGACGTGGGATTGGGGAGAAAAAGGGCAGAATGTTGGTATTGTTGTTCCTCAAAATCTTAAAGCACTGCCTGACTTTCAAACCAGGGGCATGTGTTCATTTATTAAATATATAAATTAAAAAAAAAAAAAAAACATGCCTCTTAACTGCAATGCTACAAATAAAGCTCCCTGAAGAATAAAGGTAGACATCACTGATTTATATGGTGAGAAAGCAGACTTATTTGCCTATCTTTCGAAAATTCTGGATTTGCATGCTTATGTTAAAAGAAAGGAATAAGGCAAAACAAAATTAAATTAATTGCTAAACAAAAGACCCAAAATGCTTAAAATATTTAGCAGGATTATTGTATTTTTATTGCATTTATCACACATACTGTAACAAAGTTTTGGACATAATTAATGAATATTTTATAACCTTCATGTAGATGACTTCTTGGCATCTCTTAATTTGTCAATGTTGTCAGATTGTGGCAAGAGGATAGGTTAAAGGGACTCAAAGTTCTTCAATAGGAGATTGATTAAATACAGTCAGATCTTAAAATGAAACATTTTGAAAGTTGTTACCAGGCTGGGATAGATCTATATGAAAAGATCTCCAGTAAGTATTAAGGAAATGATCAAGATGTAGAAAACAGCATGCATTCTGGTTCCTTTTGTGTGCACATACACACACACAAACACACACACTTGAGTATTTATGCCTGTGGATACACAGACTGATTTAAGGAGGCCTCTGATTATACTGCTAACAGCACTGGCCTCTCAGGAAGAAATCACAGGGGAAGATTCATATTTCATTCAGAAATCTTTAATACTCTGATTTTTTAAACCTTATTCATATATGGTTCATTTCAATAAGAAAATGGTTACGAAAGATAAATAAAATATCAATTCTCACCATGCCACTGTTAAAATAAATAATTTTGAAGAAAAACGGAAAGATCGATCAAGTTACAAAGAGGAAAAGGAATTATGATCATACATGTGTAAAACCAATACAGAGAGTTATCTTTTGGTTATGACCTTTGGAGTGATTGCTCTTTCTTTTTTGTCATTTTTTTGAAGTTTACAAATTTTCTACAGTTTTCTTCATTACTTTAAAAATGAAAAAATATTAAAAAGAAAAAGAAGAAAGAGGAGAACATGCTAGTCCTTTATCAATTCTCTAGAGCAGAGAAGATGTGCAGCCAGAACGTAGCTTTTCTGGGAGGGAAGCGTGAGCATCTGTGTATTACATTTGCAGATGGACTTCATACAAAGCATATGGTAGATTTTCTCAAGGAAAATTGTTGCTGTAGAGGCACGAGTTGCTATTTAAACCTTGGCAGACTAGGTCTTTTTTATGCTTGACTTTTCTCTCTCCAATATGTGAATTAGGCATCTGTTCAGATTTTCTTAAGGAGTCCCCCATTATCAAAATTAATTTTTTTTCCTCTATAAAGACTATAACTCACGGAATGTAAAACTGGGATAGCCTGGATGGGTGAGGGTGTAGGGATAATTTTTTAACTTGTCCTTTAGGCTTATTTATTTTTTCCTTTCTGTTTCCTAAGTTGCCAGATATGTTAAAACAAGGGCTAAGGAAAACAAAACAAAACGGAACACCATAAAGCTAATATGAAGATATTCACAGAACCGGTGGCACGTGAGCCAAGAACGCATAGCACTGTTTCAGAATAACAAGGAACTTCATTCTCAATTTACCAGAGGTTACGGTTCTAAAAATCACAAGTACTTTTCACGGAAAGTAAATGCCTTTATAAAGGTCAACACATCATTTATCAGCTTTATTGCATGTTTTCTGTCTTTTTCTTAAGCATGTCAAAGGAACACAATAGAAGGTGTGCGCCTTTTTTTTCCATTATTGTCTTTTCTTCAACAGGTTAGGTGCAGCAAGTGCTTTGCTTCCAGCTCAGCAAGTTGTGTTGGTCTCATGTAGGTCCATTTTCAACAATAAGGAAACATTTCTTCAGTGGCTCAAGCTAAAAACCAGACGTGAAGTGTGCAGTGGTATATGAGAGACAGGAGAGTGACAAACATTTATCCATGAGAAACTGACAAATGTGGGAGCTATTGCAGAAATGTCTTCGCTACGGATAATTGGCCTCTTACATGTAAGGTTTTCAGTTGAAAGCTTTAAGAGAAACTCCCTTCCCCAAAGAAGAAATCTGGCTCCTTCAACTTCCTATCCTGCTTTGGGGACAAAAATCTGGAACTCAGCCAGGGCTTACAGTCCCCGACCCCCCCACCCACCCACCCCAAGGGATATTTTACAAAACATTAGCAACTCTAATGGTTTTCATTACTTAATGATTTCTAACATTACGCATTGGAATGGAAACTAAAGCAAAGATGAGAAAGCTTATGTATTAATGCATTTTTAAATTTAAACAACTTTAATCATTTTCCTATTCTCTTTGGCCTTTTCTGCAAAAGATGTTTGATAAATCAAAAGTTTTAAGCAATTAGCTTCCCTGGGGCCTTATATTTTCATATAAGGAATGTAAAATGATGTGTCTCTTGACTTTAACATTCAATGACTAAGATGTGCTGCTTTTCTCTGTCTGTAGAGCACTTTGCACCCTCCACTAAAAGACAGGGAGATTCAAGAAGTCAAGGCAACCACGCCCTGCCTCTAGGTAAAGAAATGTTCCCCAAGAGAAGCGGTTGACATATTTCAGCCCTCCAGTCATATCTGGCCAGCCACTGTTTTTGTAGATAACACTTTATGGGAACACAGCCACACCTATTGGTTTGCTTAGTACCTGTGGCTGCTCCCCAGCCACAGTCAGTACAGTGAGTACTTGCCCAAACACCATCCGGCAGGCAAAGCCTCAAATATTCACTAACTGGCCCTTCATGGAAAAAGTCTGCTGATACCTGGTCTGGAAAATTGCTGAGTTGCTGAGGACATTCTGTGAGGTGGGGGACCTGAGAGAGGTGCCCGTGTCCATGTGAGAAATACAGGAGGACACACACAGCCGAAGGGCAGGCTCCACACCTACCTCAGCCACTACTCAAGACTGGACCCCCCTCTCCCTCCAGTTGTGCAAAACCCGATATTCAAATCCCTTAGATTAAATGATACACTTTCATCAGGAACATGCAGCTCTTCGGCACCAAATGCATTAAAAAATGCTCTAAATTTTCCTTGTTTTGTACATTTTAATTAATCTCTGACTTTTGGGTTAGACGCTGACCTTTTTGAGAATATGACTGAACTATGGACCCTCCCCAGGGAAATGTGTTTGCCTAACTCAAACAACATTTTACATTCAATTTTCTTTTCTGGGGCGGTGGAGGGGGGGTGCGGTTCACATTAGGCTAAGATTTTACAACAGATAGCAACCATAGTTTCTAAATGAGATAATTTGTACAATATTCTCACCATAAAGGTCAAGATTTCTATATAGGATTGAATACCAATGTGACATAGCAGAAAGAATACCAGATGAGGAGCCAAAAGAACAAGTTTATGCACTGTCTTCTCTTCTAACTAGACACATGACAGGTCACTGAAGCTCTCCGTGCTTTTGGATCCTCATTTAGTAAATAGTGAAATTAATAAATGCCCTGTCTACTCCACAGGCTGTGATAAGAATGAAATGAGGTAATGTATAAGAGATTTTATAAACCACACAGCTCTTCCCATTTGAGTGGTGAGGGATTTTGACAACCCATTTCATAGGGGTTAACAAAGAACCTTAGACACTTTGGATTCAAAGTGTGATCCTCAGGCTAGCAGCAAAGATACCACTTGGAAGCTCGTTAGAAGTGCAGGTGCCCAGGCCTCCCTATGGACTTCTCTGAATAAATCAGAATCTACACTTACACAAGATTTCCAGGTGATTTGTGTGCCTCTTAAAGCCTGTGGAACATTGCCATGGAAAAATCTCTCTACAGCGTATCAATCACTGCATAAGGCTGATCTCCTTCAGATAAAGAAACTGAGGGCTACAGAAATCACAACACATGCTAAGGTTTTGCCTAAGTCAAGTTGCAATGTGATGGGAGCATAATGGATATTCAATTTGAGAAATGTTTTCAAAATAATTTTGTGTCCACAGTGCTCACCGCCTAGCAAAAGATAGACACATCATTAAAGAAACACAGCAGGCTGTGGGAAGCTTAAAAACAGCTTGACCAGGTTGCTGAAATCCAAAAAGAGTTTCCATCTATTATTATAAGGTCATGGAACCACTGGCAGAACAAGTCACTGATTTCTAGATCTTTTAATCTTCAAATTCTGTCACATGGGAAGTAGCATGTCTACTCCCCTGTAATATCTCATTGGGATGGAGTAAAATCAGTCATGAAAATTCTATAGGCTTTTTTGGTCACTGTCCCAAGCACTGAGCAGTTAGTCTTAGAAAATAACAAGACCGATGACATGACATGGAAGAAGGCGTAGAGAGAGGAACAAAGAATAACTGGGGATATTTTCAAAAGCACACACATACAAAACAACAGAAAATGCTGATTATATAACCAAGAAAAACAATGCAAAGAGTACATATGGGGAAGACTGTTTCTTCGGCTGACAGAGGAAGCCCCCCATCTCCCCTTTCCCATTCTCTACCTTGAGGTGCAACTGGCCACTTTAGGGAAGCAGGAGTGTGGGGATGAGAGGTAAGTGAGACAAAATGGGCAATTTGAAACCAGAGCTAAAACTGGGAGGAGAAATGAGTGCAGTTTAGACTACTGGGAAGTTCTGCTCTAATAAGGCCACTGGATACCCCTGAGGCATCTCTTTTCTGGAGAGCTAGAGGGGCCGGACTGCCACTCAGAGGATAGAAAACAGAGTGGATGGAGACGGAGAGGTTGCAGGTGAGGCTTAAAGGAGGGAATGACCTCTAGGTTGTCCCGCTCAGACCACCACACCGAGGGAGCAAAGGGATTCCGAACGGAAGCCATACCCAAGGGTACAGTTGTATACTTAGAAACCAGGCTAACGCATTTCCTTATTTTTTTTTTTTTTTTATCTCTCAGGACTCTGAGCATGGTAGAATAGAATGGAAGGGAGAATAATCCATGTTTAATGATCACATTTAAAAAAAGTGATCACCTGTGAAGCTGTTACTGCTGCTCACTCCGGAATGTCAAAGAAAAGGGCAAAGAGTTCGGCATCCCAGAAGCCTGTATCTGCACCCAGTTCCGCCACTTGCCATTACTGTGTGATCTTACCTACCCCGCTTTGTCTGAGCTTCCTCTGAAGACCAGGAATTATTGTCTCGTATCACATAATGTCATGATAACTAAGTGAAATAATGACTATGAAACAGGGACAAATTGTGAGTGCCACCAACACACGCATTCCTTCCTTTTCAGGTTTTTATTAAGGCTCGGTTTGTTAGTCCATACTCTCTGAGTCTGTATCCATTGTGTGTTGAGTATTGTATCCAACAGTTTGTTTACGATTCTAACTTAAAACAAAAAGTGCAAAAAACAAAGAATCTGATGCTTCAGTTTAAGCGTTCCAGCCCTGGTTGTCCTCAGCTCACCCTTCAGGTTTAGTGATCTAACGACAGTATTAGCCTGCTCTAAGATCACCCAGTGTGAATGGAAAAGCCATCACAGTCTTTCATGTAATTATGTACACAGTTGCTCTAGGCCTCAGGGGCCCCATTGGCCCTCTAATAACAGAGAAGCCTGGAAAGTCTGCGCCTCCCCAAATTACTGCAGTGACAGGCTATGGACTCACCCTGGTAACAGATGGTTTTATTAGTGGCCACGGCCAGATACTTGGCTGAGGGTGGAGCACATGGCCATTAGCGTCTGTTCCACTTTGGTGGAGTAGTAGCTGTGTGCACAAGGAAAGCTAGGGCTGAAAATAATTGACAGTGAGTGAGATAATGCCCTCTTGATGTCACCCAGGGAAAAAATAAGCTGCAAGAAATTAAGAAAAAAACAAGTTCCCTGGGCTCCTTAAACAGGAAAGATAAGCTGCAATAATTGCGTTATTTCCATGGAAGAGGAGTATCAGGACATCTCCTGGTTTGGGGGGGGGGGCGGGAATAAAGCTGGGAACAAGATGTCTACAGGTGCCTGACATTCAGTGAATGTGTGGGGAGAAATTCTGACTCCGGCTACTCGGCAAATTTAAAACAACAACAGCCCCATAACCTTTGCCCCTCTACCACTGCCTCAAATTATATGCACTCAAATAAAGTGAAGGGACGACTATCAAACAGTACGCAAGAGAAAGACATTCTCCATCTTCTACGGCAAGCAGAAAATATTCTTTTTTAAAAGGAATATAAATATTAATATTTAAGACCTGGACTACAAAAGGTAGATAGCTATGAAGATAAGCATAAGTATTGAAGACATACATTTGAAAGATCTCGTGGTCTATCCCCATTCAGCCACATGTAAATAGATTTAGAGCAGTCACAGCAGTAGCAGAGCCCAGGTGGTACTCAGTTTCCTTTCCCACTTGGCATCTGGATGTAAATACTGTGATTAGGGGTGTGTGTATGTGTGTGTGTGTGTGTGTGTGTGTGTGTGTGTGTGTGTGCACGCGTGTGTTTTAATCAAGTTCTGGTAGATTTCCCTAGTCTTTTGGAGATTTTATACAGGGTCAGAATGTATTAGAGAACTTTACTGCAATGAAATCTCTCTATCCATCTTAGTTTTCTATTGCTGTGTGACAAATTACTACAAAGTAAGCAGCTTAAAACGACACAAATTCATTATCTCACAGTTACATGGGTAGGACTCCAAGCATAGCTTAGCTGGTGCCTCTGGCTCATGGCCTCACTGGGCTGAAATCAAGACATTGGCTAAACCAGCTATCTACTCTGAGGCTCAGGACTCTCTTCCCAGCCCGCAGGTGCTTGGCAGAATTCATTTCCCGAGATCTATAAAACTGAGGTCTGCATTTTCTTGCTAGCTTTAGGTGAGGGTCCACTCTCAGCTCCTAAAGTCCATCCTCCTGTCCTCAGCCATGGCACTCTCCTCTTAAAACCTGGTAGCACACTCCTTCAAGACTCATAGGGGAACACCTCCTTCAGCAACTTGTCTTTTTGAATGGCTCATCCAGTTAGGTCTGACCCACCCAGTATAATCTCCTATATGATTAACTCAAAATCAACTAATTGGAGACTTTAATTACGTGTGTAGAATTCCTCAGCCACGTCAACTAATCATGGGTGTGACATTTCATCACATTCACAGGTTCTGCTACCACCGAAGGGGAGGAGATCACACATAGTATGCACAAGAGGAGGTGGGGATCTTGGGAGCTATTTTGAATTCTGTGATACACTGTTTTTTTAATTGAGGTAATATTTACATAACACAAAATCAACCATTTTAGAGTGCACAGTTCAGTGGAATTTAGTACACTCACAATGTTGTGTAATGATTACCCATATCTAGTTCCAAAATATTGTCACCATGCCAGAGGGAAACCTCATACCCACTGAGCAGTTTCTCCCCATTACCCACTCTGTTTGGCCTCTGTAAACCCTACTCTTTTGAGTCTCCAGGGATTTAGTTATTCTGGATATTTTACACGAGTGGAATCATGCAGTATGTGACCCTTTGTGCCTGGTTTCTCACAGTTGATGGACATTGGGTTCTGTCCCCCTTTTGGCGGTTGGGAATAGTGCTACAGTGAACATTCCTATACAAGTTTTTTAAACATCAATTATCAGTTCTTTTGAGTATATAACTTGGAGTGGAATTTCTGGATCATACAGTGATTAGCAAATTATTTTCCACAGTGGCTGTATCAACGTACATTTCTCCAAGCAATATGTGAGTGTTCCAATGTCTGTACACACTCAGCAACGCTCCTTATTTCAGGTGGTGGTGGTGGTGTTTTAATTACAGCCACTCCAGTGGGTGCAAAGTGAAATCTCATTGTGGTTGTGATTTGCCTTTCCCTAATGACTAACAACGTTGACATATTTTCATGTGCTTTCGGCCATTTTTGTAACCTTTTTAGAGAAGTGTGTGAAGAACAAGTCCATTGGCCATTTTTCAGTTGGGTTGTTTACCTTTTAGTTATTGACTTGTAAGAGTTCCTTATATGCAAGTTACTAGATCCTTATCAGATACATGGTTTGCAGATATTTTCTCCCATTCAGTAGGTAGTCTTTTGACCTTCTTGGTAGTATCCTTTGATGAATATATATTTTTTTTAATTTTGAAAGATAATTTCATAAAATTTATCTTTTTTCTTTTATTCCTGGTTCTTTTGGAATCTTATCTAAGAATTCATTGTCAAATTCCATGAAGATTTACACCTATGTTTTCTATTAAGACTTTAGTACTTACATTTAGGTCTTTGACTCCTTTTTTTTATTAAAAAAATTGTTTTTAATGTTTATTTTTGAGAGAGAGACAGAGAGAGAGAGCGAGCATGAGTCGGGGAGGGGCAGAGAGAGGGAGACACAGAATCTGAGGTAGGCTCCAGGCTCTGAGCTGTCAGCAAAGAGCCTGACATGGGACTCAAACCCATGAACAGTGAGATCATGACCTGACCCGAAGTCAGAGGCTTGACTGACTGAACCACCCAGACACCCCTGATTCCTTCTGAGTTAGTTTTTATATAGGGAGTGACACAGGGTCCAATGAATTCTTTTGCATGTGGATAACCAGTTATCCCAGAAATTTTGTTGAAAGACTATTCTTTTCCTATAGAATGGTACAGTAGTACCTTTGTTGAAAAGCAATTAATCCCAGACTTATGGGTTTGTTTCAAGACTCTCAGTTCTACTCCAGTTGTCTATGTCTGTCCTCTTGCCAGTATCATACTGTTCTGATTGTTTTGGCTTATCAGAAGGTTTGAAATTGGGAAGTGTGAGTAGCCTAACTTTGTTTTACCTTTTCAAGATGGCTTTGGCTATTTGAGATGCCCTGCAATCCCATGGGAATTAAAAAAAAAATTTAATGTTTATTTAGTTTTGATAGAGAATGAGAGCGAGAGCGAGCAGGGGAGGGGCAGAGAGAGGGAGACACAAAATCCAAAGCAGGCTCCAGGCTCTGAGTTGTCAGGGCAGAACCCGCCATGGGGCTCAAGCTCAGGAACCAGGAGATCATGACCCGAGCTGAAGTCAGACGCTTAACCAAGTGAGCCACCCAGGCGCCCCCACGTGAATTTTAGTATCAGCTTGTCAGTTGATGTAAAAATGTCCATTGAGATTTTAATAGGGATTGCACTAAATCTGTAGAGCGCTTTGGGTAACCAATGCCATCTTAACAATATTAAGTCTTCCAACACATGAATATGAACTTTCTCTCCATTTACTTAGGTCTTCTTTAACTTTCATCAACAACGTTTTTTAGTTTTCACTATAAGTCATGCACTTCCTTGGTTAAATTGACTAAGTATTATTATATGCCATTGTAAATGCAATTGTTTCTTAACTTTAGTTTTCAAACTGTTCATCCATTACTAGCACACACAAATACGGTTGATTTTGTATATTGATCTTGTATCCTACAACTTTGCTACATTTGTTTATTAGTTCTAATAGCCTTTTTGGGAGATTCTTTAGGATTCTCTAGAATTTTCTATAGTAAGACCATGTCATCTGCAAATAGAGATAGTTTTGCTTCTTTAGTTTGAATTCATAAGTCGTTTATTCCTGGTCCTTGTCTAAGTGTTGTCTAGAACCTCCAGCATTAGCATATTTGTCTTATACTTGACCTTTCGCCTTTGTGTAAACTATTAGCTGTGAGTTTTTCATAAATGCCCTTTACCACATTCAAAAAGTTGGCGCCTATTACTGGTTTGAGTGTTTTGTTTTGTTTTGTTTTTAATCATGAAACAGTATTGGATTTTGTCAAGTGATTTTTATGCATCAATTGAGATAACCATGCATTTTATTTTTTCCTTTCATTCTATTAATGTGGAATATTACATTGATTGATTTCATACATTGAATTACTCTTAATTCTTGGGATAAATTCCACTTGATCCTGATGTATAATACTCTTAATAGGCTGCTGGATTCAGTTTGCTAGGATTTGCTTGAGGATTTTTGCATTGATATTAAAAATGGTTATCTGTCTACAGTTTTCTTCTGGTGTCTTTATCTGGTTTTGGGATCAGGGTAATGCTGGCCTCATAGAATGGGTTAAGAAGTGTTCCCCCTCTGGTGTTCCTGCATTTTTAAATGTTTGATAAAATTCACCAGTGAAACCACATGGTTCTGGGCTTTTCTTTGTTGAAATTTTGTTTTTTAATTGTTATTACCAATTCATTCTCTTTACCTTTGTATCTATTTTTAGTACAAACTTCCAGCTAATGGCGCTGGAACTTAACTGAGGCTCTGTTTCCATTGCCTCTCTGGCCAAAGCACTTGCATTATGAATTGACTATGGCAAAGCCGTCAGACAGGAAGTCCACACTGGTATGAGATGGCAGTGGACTGTTCATGCAGCTTCTGTGGCTTGGAGACAGAGACCGTGTCACTTGCCATCTTAAAATTGGGAGCTATGGAGAAATGTTCTTATTATCTTAGAGGTACTGAAACTTGGGTGATTTAGAAGCTATGACATCTATAAGGAACTAATGACTGCTTGTGAACACTAAAAGGAAAACATAAACAATCAAGAAATACTACCTCTCTCCACAAAGAGGAAAGTATATGGCTTTTAACTTTTGTAAGAGATTGGATGGCTTTCTTAAAAGCTACTGCCCAAGTCACACACTGGAAATCAGAGGCTACAGAATTGTATAGTCAATATGTTTCCTGAAAGACAAGGAAATTGTGCATAAAAATCTAATTAATGGCTCATGAAAATGATACACATTAGTTACTATAGATTATAATTCTACTATTGTCCAGGAGTTTATAATTATAAAGGAGTTAGCATATGTTAAATATTGTTTCCCATGAGTAGAGAATAAGAAAGGCTTTGAGCTTCAAATATGAATATGAAAACCTTTCTTTGATAAATTCAATTATTATTCCCATAGGAAAACAGACTCAGTTCTTTGGAAAGGATTTTCCAATATCGTTTCCAAAACAACTTGTTTTTACTTTGTTTAAGAAAGCTGATGCTGAAGATTCTGAGCCCCTTCAAAAGCAGAGTCAAAACGATATTTATGTAATAGATATCTTCAAATAAATAAAACACATGAACCAGCACCTTATCACGCAGAAAAGGAATTTTCTTTTCAGAGGGGATCCATTTTGGTTTATAAAGTGTAGCAGGTGCAACCTAAACTGTATGTGCATGGGTGACAGGCAAGGAGGTTCACATAGGCCAAGTGACTCACGTGATGTTTTCCTGCTCTGGAGGTAGGAACATCCTCAATAGACCACTGTGCTGGCAGTCCATCTCACCATCTGTGTGAACCCGAGCAAGTCATGTAATCTCTGAGCCTTTGCTTCCTCATCTGTCACATAAGGATACAAATGCTTACCTGCCCATCTGGGCAGGTTAATTACATAATGTTTATGAAATGCTTTGAAAGCCACTAGACCTAAGCAAAGGTTAAGTTTTCAAAGATGCATGTGCAAAAGATTGATTGGAAAGTGCTCCCAGGAGAAATAAGGGAGTCAAGAAGGAGTGCAAGGAAGGGAAGAAAGAGGCAAGGGTGGGAATTTAGGCAATTTTGATCTTGCAGCAGGGAGCTTTGGAGTTTTAATTACTCCAGTTTGTCTCAAGTCAAGGCAAGGTGGCTGCGAGTCACTTGTAAGGTCTCCCTTATGGGATAAAAATCCCTTAGCCACTCTAGTTCTCCGTGTATATGAACAAAGCAGCTCCAGGAACGTAAAGGCAGTTCTCCAAAGAGGGTCACGGGTACGGGGGACACCTGAGAAGCAAACACCAAATGTGAGGGTGGAAGAATGGCCCTCAAATGGTAAACGTGATCTGCCAGGATCAAGGTGGGTCAGGAGGGTCCACTGTAACCATTTTCTTTCACTTCTCATTTTCTTGCCATATTTTCATTTGTTAACAGTTTTCTAAAAAGTGTCTAGACAAGGCTTTTTTTCCTGCATAAGAGTAGATATAGTCATTGCTATTTTAAATCAAGATGCTTCAATAACTGTGCACATGAATTATGGTCCCAGAACTCAGCATTAAGGCTAAATATTCCATAATAAAATAGCCTTTTATTTAAAAAAAATTTTTTTAACGTTTATTCATTTTTGAGACAGAGAGAGACAGAGCATGAATGGGGGAAGGTCAGAGAGAGAGGGAGACACAGAATCTGAAACAGGCTCCAGGCTCCAAGCTGTCAGTACAGAGCCCGACGCGGGGCTTGAACTCACGGACCGCAAGATCATGACCTGAGCCGAAGTCAGACGCCCAACCGACTGAGCCACCCAGGCGCCCCTAAAATAGCCTTGTAAAATGTTTCAGTTTTCAGGTTAATTTTACAATAAAGAAAAATATTTTTCTTTACAAATATATAGAATAGGTGTGAAAACAGTTCAAGGCAATGTCCATGTTTGTTCTAGTACATAAAAGATGCATATAACATCCCTGTCGTATTTCAAATAATCATGTAACTTTCACAGAACGTTAAGAAACAAAAAGCATTTTTCTCAGGCTTCACCATCTTTGAGGCTTTCTGAAATGGGACAAATTCAAGTAGTTTTTTAATATCTCCATATGAGATAAAGTTTGCGTGGAATCATTTATCCCGGGAGTCTTGGAAATCAAAGTGGTGGAAGGGGAAAATGCTTTAACATGTCCCCATGGGATAATTAATCATTGCTCGTTTTGAAACTGCATGCAGCATCTGTGGCATTGTCATTTGGAATGAGAAATTCAGTATTTTTCAAATTCAATAGGCATATTGTCAAGTTCTGTAGAGTTTCATTTCACGTTTAGACAATGAAGTAATCTTTGCTAGAGGTAACATCAAAAACCAAAGTTAAGGGATTTTTTTTTAAAAACGTGTAAATTATTTCAGCTGAGAAATTAGCACAGTCCCAGGGCAAATTAAAACCACTGCACATTTTTTACCCATAGTGAAACTATTTGCAGACAATTATGACCAAATTAAAATGTGTTTGACGTGGTTGTTTTAGTAAACAGAATAGTATTTTTTATTCCCCGTGCCTATTGTTCACAATTCTTGTCCTTTATGAATTTTTAATTTTCTTTCTTACATGATAAAATGCAATGCTGTCTCAAATGGAAAAGGCTACATTGGTCTCTATTTGTGAACTATATTTGAAAAGAACACACATGTGATGACGGCAGTTACCAATGAAGAGTAAAGTTTTTAAGAAATCAATCAGATGAAAAATTAAGTAAATCTATCACCAAGGAAGTGCTTCAATTTCCTCAGGGAAAACGGAATGAGTATGAATAAAAAATGATTCAAAAATAGTGGAAGTGGTATTTCTTGCATTTGCGAAGCCTTGCAAAAAGTGGAACCCCGCAGTGTATGAAAACTACATGGGTACAATAAGAAGACAAGAATTTGAATTCCTCCATCCACTTCAAAGCTGTTCATCCCTAGGCAATTCATTTTAGCCTCTCTTGTCTTCAGATTCTTCATAATTTGCTTAATGTAAAGTGGTTTAAATTTTTATTTGCATTATTTACTTAATTTTATGGATGAGAAAGCTGAGTATCACAGAGATTAAGTAATTTGTCCAGGATCATAAACAATGTAGGTGGGTCTATCTTAGTTCAATACTACTATATTTACATTGTATCCACTATCTTACCCTATTTTCTTCCATTGCTTTATTATTAGAAAGAATGCTTTGTGTAAAATCAGTCTTAAGGATAAAAATTTTATAATTATCATTATTTTTTCTTTGAGAAATTAAAGTTTAAACCACAGCAAAACTTTCTAGAAGAGTCTAGAATACAGCCATGCTATCCAATACGATAGCCACTTGTCATATGTGGCTTTTTCAATTAATTTAAATTAAAAAAATTACAAACTCCTCAGTTAAAACAATCATAGTTCATGTGCTTGATAGCTACATATGGCTCCTGGCTACCATACTGGAAAGCACAAATAAGGAACATTTTCATCACTACAGAAATTTCTTTAGGATAATGCTGGCTAGAGACTCCATCCAGGACTTGCAATATTGTAGTTTATAGTCACTAATGTTTTAACTGGTTTTTCTTTGGGGGGGGGGTGTTTTTGTGTTTTTGTTTTTTGTTTTTTGTTTGTTTTACTCTCAGGCATGGTATTTTAGCTTCCTTTTACAACCATATATAGTAGTATTCATCTTTAAGTATTTTGGAAGGTATGTGGTAACACAAATCATTGTAAAATAAGAAATAAGCCCAGAAGTTTGGAAACACATTTTCTGTCATTACTGAGAAGAATGGAGGAGTGCTGAAACTCCAACTCCGGGAAAGATGCATCTTAGAGTCTTACAGACAAGAAGTCACGTGGAAAATAACAAAAGACCCCTCTATGATTCAGAGGTTGGTCTCTGATCATATGACTTGGACCTGTGGCTCCCCTCGAGACCAAGTTTGTTATTTATAAAATGAATGAGCTCAACAATCTTGGGCCATCCCACCCCTGACATTAGGATTTCTCCCCCATCTCAACTAACCTCAGAGTTGCCAAGAGTATAGTATTCCTGAAAAGACTGTATCTAACTTTCTCCTCTCCCATCTGTCAAGTAGAGAAATGAACCAGTGAAATGGCTCTAACGCAGACATGGAGGGTTGTCTACATGGCTCAGGTGGTTAAACCTCCCACTCTTGATTTTGGCTCAGGTCATGATCTCCTGATTCATAAGACTGAGCCCTACATCTGAGGGCACAGAGGAGCCTCCTTGGGATCCTCTCTCTCCCTCTTCCTCTGTCCCTCCCCAACTTACAGGTGCTCGGGAGTGCTCTCTCTCTGTCAAAAATAAACAGATAAACTTAAAAAAAAAAAGGCATGAGGAAATCATGGAAAACTGCTTGGAGCATGAGATCTCACAGAAAATGAAACGCTTCCCCCTGGATAATTAGCATCTGGGTGAAATGCCTGCTACATATTCTTTCTACTTACCTCCATTGACCAGATGATGGGAATCTGGAAGAGGTCACTTTCAATATGGTTTGGGAACAGTAATAATACAATGTCTATAAATAAACAGTATTTTAATAAACAGTGTTGCATATACCCTTATTCTCATTTGCCCTACACAATTGATATGCTTATTTGCCTATTACTTAAGTGGGGCTTCCCTGCCTTCTTTCCTTTCTTCTCTCCTTCCTTCCTTCCTTCCTTCCTTTTTTGTCTCCTTCCTTCCTCCCTCCCTTCCTCCTTCCTCCCTCCCTCCCTTCCTCCCTTCTTTCCTCCTTTCCTCTCTCCCTCCCTTCCTTCCTTCCCTCCATCCTTCCTTCCATGCTCTTCCTTCCTTCCTCCCATTCTCTTCCTTACTTCCATTTTTAATTTTATTATATTAAATTTTGCATTATCAGAAATGAGAATGTTATGACATAGGTATACAATAATTCTCATGCTGATATAGACTCCAACACCATTTTATCACGACTCTTGCTCACTCCCTTTCTAAAATATTATCAGGATCACCAGCAATCCCCTCCAAGAATTCTATTTTCCAAGTGCTCTGTACCACCCATTTTAGTTTTAAAATCAACTTCCTCTGTTAGATATGATACTACTATTTTATTCTAGTTAATCAGAACCAAAGGAAACTACATGGTCTAGAGAGAGTTTGTTTTATGGTTAAGTGAGATCATAATAAAAGTGTACATAAAACCAGTGATATTTTTTATAGGGGAAAAGGGCACAATGTCATTCTAGAATTTCTTCTTCCAAACCACACATGCTTAATTATTTATAGATGTTGTCAGTGCAAGGAAACATATGTTATATAGTAATGACATTTAACTTTCAAATCAACCCATAAAACTTTGTGCTTGTATTTCCTTCCACTCATGGGTTCCCAATTTTCCTGGTCAGAAAAGTTACTTGAGGCTCTTGTTAAAACACAAACCCTGGAAACTTCCCCTTGACCTGGAATAAGAACCTTAAGGAGAGAAACCTTATAACATGCATGGTCAGAAAACATCAGCAGTAATTTTTACAATAAAAGCCAAACTTGGAAGCCATTAATATGCCTCCAGATGGAAATTGCATTGCTTATGCACACTTTTTCTGAAATCAATGCCAATCCCTCCTATTTTTCTGACGTCAGTCTAGTCCATTTCATAGTCCACACTATTGTGGAAAATCAGAAGAAAGAAAGAAGGAAAGAAAGAAAGAAAGAAAGAAAGAGGAAGTGAAGGATTTAGACTAGCACCATTCAATAAAAATATAATGCAAATTACATGTGTTAGGTGAATTTTCTAGAAGCCACGTTTTAAAAAGTAAAAAAAGAGCTGAAGTTAATTTTTGATAGCATATTTTATATAACTTAATATATTCAAAGCATTATTATCTCAACATGTAAATAATATAAAAAACATGTAAATAATATAAAAAAGTAATATACAAATATTAAAAAATGAGGTAGTCTGCATTCCTTTTTAGAACAAAGCCTTAGAAATTTGCTTTATACGTGACGTGCACCTGTATTTGGCCTTGCCACTTGGTAAGTGGTCAGTAGTGACCGTATCTGGTGCAGGTTTAGAATATATTGGTTTATGATACAATAATGGTAAAGAGTAACTCTAATTTATCCTAATCATTTATCTTGTAAAAACCTGCAACAATTTTTAGGTATCTTAATGATGATTTAACTTGACTATCGAGATAAAAAGTAAAGAGAAAACCAGGAATACAGGTTACACATATAATATGGCTTAGCTTTCAAGTTTCTTGTAGATACTATTTCATTTTCATTGTCAAAAATAGTATTGAGGTAAAAAATACAGTAGAGAAGATATTCTAATTCTCATTAGTAAGTATTATGTATCAATCCTTACCATGCCAAATACATAGTATACTTAAGGATATATTTAAATAACTAACTTTGGTATTAGTGGAATGGAATCATGGAAAAAAATATTTGTTAGGGTCTTTGAGCTTCTTCTTCTTTTGTATTTTTTTTTTTTTAACGTTTTTTTTTATTTATTTTTGGGACAGAGAGAGACAGAGCATGAACGGGGGAGGGGCAGAGAGAGAGGGAGACACAGAATCGGAAACAGGCTCCAGGCTCCGAGCCATCAGCCCAGAGCCTGACGCGGGGCTCGAACTCACAGACCGCGAGATCGTGACCTGGCTGAAGTCGGACGCTTAACCGACTGCGCCACCCAGGCGCCCCTCTTCTTTTGTATTTTTAACAAAACAAAAGCTCCATTTATATTATTTCTTAAGCTTTTTTAGAATAGCAACCTCTGTTTTTTAATGGCATCTCTAAATACATTGGTGTTTGAAATGGTCTCACTTCTAAGGACAGTTTGAAGAAAGTCTCTGAGAGGCTCTGAGACTGAGCTGTTTACTCAATCCTTATATGTAACCCATAAAAATAAATTTTACTGTAGTTACTTTGTTAAAATAAATTAAGAATACAGACTAAGTGAAACATCATCAGTACAGAGACCCCAAAGTCAATCCATTTCTTTGATAATATTTCTTTGATAATGTGCTCCCTGAGGTAGATAAAGTCATAATAAATATGATAAGATCACAGTTACCGACTTTCTTCTGCTAAATTCAAAATCTACACTATCTTTAGGATCTAAACTAAATTTACAGAAGAACATTATTTCCTGGATATTTGTCTTGTGCCAATAATTTAAATCTTAATTTTGATTTAGGTCTAACTTCATGTTTGGCCAAATGTGTTTGAAAACAGAATAGCTTAGTATAGATTCTATTTTTATTATTTTTCCCTGACACTGCAATAAATTGAACAAGATATAGGAAGCCAAAACCAGTATTAAGAAGTAATGAAAAAAAAATAATTTGTCAATCAGAAGTTTCTATGCTTGATGAATAATGGTTAACATTTTTCTTCATAGTTGTCATTGCATATATGTGTTGTATACATGTGCTTCCTACTCTCTCTTATACATACAAATACACACACATAAACATACATTTTGCAATGAGAAAAAATGGCTATAAATCTCCCGAGGTCCTAATATGAAAGAAACTTAAATATATTGAACACGGTGGCACGTATTTTAGATAACTTTCCACTCTCTAGTCTTCCAGTTCCGTTTACAAATAGAGCCCCAATTAAGTTGGGGTATCACTATTTCTCAGCCTTCCTTGAAGTGGGGTCGTCCCCGTGACACAGTGACAATCAATTATACATAAGCCGAAGTTTCCGGTTGGGGCATTTAGGTAAACCCTTTGCAATAGGAAAGACCGAGTTAGTTTGTCCTTGCTATTCCTAGCCTTCGCAATTCCTTTGTTGCCTGGACTGTATTGTTGACGTCTGGAGATAGACTAGCCCTTTCATCTTCAGATCAAACGGCATAAAGATGGCGGCTTGCCTAAAGATAGCGAGTTGAAAAGTCAATAGTCTTGTGGACTGGCATCACGGATTACTGTTTCCTATCAGCCTTCTTTCACCTAAAGTTGAAATTAATCCTCTCAGTAACTTCTGAAAATATAACCAAGCTCTTGGAAAAAAAAAATGAAGAACTCTTCTGAATATATTAGCAATATTATCATTTTTAAAAAGGAAGAGGTAGCTCAGTGCTAACAATATTCTCCCCTCTGTACGACAACTGCTTCAAATAGTAAAAATACTAAGAAGGTCCCCTGATTTCCTGAATCTTTTGTCATTGATATAATTTTACCTATGGGCATTGGCATATGTCTTATTAACAGGTGACATGATGAAATTACGGGTAGAAATCAATGATTAGGAAGAAAGTTTTGAAAGATTTGCCCATGGGGATTAAATATATTAATAGGGTCATCTTGACTTTGCTAAGGTACTGAGTTTAGAAAACCAGAAAGCAGTTCACTTTGGCTCAAAATATCTCCAAACGCTGTCAGAAACTTCTTATGGTGTCCACAGACAGGAGCTGCATTGTGCTGATAAGAAATAGAAAGTAATTTCTTACATATAATATATAAACTCTTTAAATTGATTTTTAAATCTGCTCTTTCCAAATTGTCTATTCCGTAACTCATCCTGATATTCTCATTGCCTAGAAAGTCAATTGTGACGACTACTGGCATGCCAAGCACATAGTCCTGTCTTCCCTTGAATTATAAGAAAACATAAGATTCTCCATCTGCTTCACATGCAAAAGTTTTATCAGATATTGATTCCACAGAGAAGATGAGAGATGTCACAGGTCCTCAATTTTAATATGCATTTTCTGAAATAGGCTTTGCTACAACCTACTAGGTTTCTTCCCAAAACAAACAATTCATGCTATAGATAATTTTTATGGGTGAGGAAAAATAGTTGTAGAAAACGAAGAGGTTTAGAAATATAAAGCAAATAATGAAGGAAAATAAAATTAACACTTTAAGAAAACGTGAAAACTAATTTACAAATGTATATTACCACATATGTTATATAAGACGTTGTATGACACGTGCAAAAATTATATAATTTATGAAAACTTGAATGTGCCAATGGTCAAAAGTAAGGTAGTAAATGTATATTTTATATTTTTATTTTAACATGACTACATTAATGTACATATGAACTACATAATGTCATATATCCATATGTAATCATTAGCACTAATCTTTTAAAAAATATGTATAGCATAAGAAAATGCCAGAAAACATGAAAACTATGAGAGTAAGTATTTCTTAGATAGTTTAAATGATAAGGATAAGACCAGAACTCATAGAGAGTTTATTAAGGAGCTTAGTTCTTAAACTTAAAAAGACAAAATGGTCATCTAAGTACTATGCTTTTACGTAAAATAAAAGTGACAGAATATAAACAAACAAGTATCAGAATTATTGAGATACATAGAAAAAGTTAATCTGAGCATGCTTGTAGGACTGAATTAAACAAATAGTACAAGGAAACTTCTTAAATAAGTCACCCCACAAAAACACACTCTCTTTACAAATGGACCTGGGACAAAAATCCCTTCTGAATATGCTGCCCCTCCTCTAAGCAAACACCAGACCCTGAGACTCCCCACCTGGTACTGGGTGCTGTGGCCTCAAAGACTGTGGGAAGTCCCCCTCTGTGATAAGTGAATGCAAGCAGAAATGGCATGCATCACATTCCCCTCTAGGCATGGCAGTTGTACAGAGTGTGCGGAGAACCCTGTCGACTAGGACCTCCCTGCACTAATACAAGCCCCATACCTCCCTTTCCCTTTGTCAGTGCTATGGCCATTGAGACTGTTGGGTAGAACATTACTGACTATTCCTCTCCTGCCCTAAGTAAGGACAGCAAGAGAGCAAATCACCTCACTCTTCTAACTAGCAAGTGAGGGAAGGACTAAGGAAAGAAGTGAGCTAGATAAAGCAATGCTTTAGATCAGTATGTGTAATCCCAGGGCACATCCTGGAGCAGCCCAGGAAGCCAAACATAATCAACATTGCAAAAGCCCTTAGAACTGAACAATGGTGTGGAACGCTGCCGGTTTCAACTGGCCTCAGGGTAGGACACAAGTGGGACAGATGAGAATAAATAGTACTGCAAAGACTTTCAAAACTAAATTGACATTTGAGCCACAGCCCATGAAGGACAGCCAGGACATGCATTCTAAACTTCAAGGGTTGCCTACATACTGTAACAGAAGAATTAAATAGGAACCAGAGTCTAATAACATCAGATATTTAGGATATAATGCAAAATTGCCCATCACATCTAGAATTAGGAAAACGTCAACTGGAATGAGAAAAGATAATCAAATTACCAAATGCCAAGATGACACGTATGTTGGAATTATCTGATGAAGACTTTAAAGCGGCTATCCTGAAATGCTCCAGCAAGCAATTATAAACACTCTTGGAGACAGGGTGGGAAGGAAGGAAAATGAAAGTCTCAGCAAAGAAAAAAAATAGAAACTTTAAAAGTTTTCAGAAGCAAATAAATAACAACAACAGAGATGGTAAATATCCAGGTAAGCATAATATGGCATTCTTACCCTTTTGTGTTTGCAAAATAATGTTTGATAATTAAAAGCAAAAATTATAATACTTTCTGATGTGATTTTCAATGAATATACAGGTGACATGTGAGATAATTATATTACGAAGGTGAGGGAGGAAGAGGGACCTAAAAAGTGTTAAGGTTACATTCCCTTTGAAGTCATAAAATATTGAAACAAGATCATAAATTGTGATATCTTAGGAATCTATGAAAACCCTAGAGCAACCACTAAAATCACTATGCAGAGATATATTTTCAAAAACACTAAAGATAAATTAAAATCGAATACCAAGAAATAAACAAGTAGGCAGTAAAGGAGAGAAGAGCAAAACCACAGAGGAATGAACAGAAAACCAATAGATAACCTGAATAGAGCTATACCTAAAAAGGAAATTAAATTCATACCAAAAAAAAAAAAAAACTTTCTGAAAAAAAATATCTAGGCACAGATTGTTTCAATGGATCTTCAAAACATGTCAGGAAGAAACCATAGCTGTTTCACACAATCTCTTTCAGAAAATATAAGAGAAGGGAACATTTCTCAATGTATTTATGAGATCAGCATTACCGATACCAAAACTGGACAAAAATGATATAAAAAATATCACAGACCAGTATCCCCTGTGAACACTGACAGAAAAGTAAACCAAATATTAGCAAATCACATTTAGCAATGTATGCAAAAATATATACCATGATCAAGTGGGGTTTATTCCAGGAATGCAAGGCAGATAAAATATTTTAAAATCAATCTAAGGGCGCCTGGGTGGCTGAGTTGGTTAAACATCTGACTTCAGCTCAGGTCATGATCTCTCGGTCCGTGGACTTGAGCCCCAAATCAGGCTCTGTGCTGACAGTTCAGAGCCTGGAGCCTGCTTCAGATTCTGTGTCTCCCTCTGTCTCTCTGCCCCTCCCCCACTCTGTCTCCATCTCTCAAAAATGAACAAATGTTAAAAAAAAATTTAAATCAATCGAAATAATCCATCAAGCTATAGCTAGAAACCACAGGGTTTTATCAATTGATGTGGAAAAAGCGTTCACCAGTCACATTACTAAATTAAAAATATAAGTTGGGGACTTAACCACACAGATAAGAGTTATTTTGAGGAATTTAAACAAAGAACTTGGAATGTACATTCGTGGTGAATATATCCAAAGGAAAATAAATTACAAAAATAACTTCAATGGTAATCATATTATTATATATAATAGTGTGAAATAAGTAAGTATGTCAAGGTCTTTAGTGATCACATTTTCCATGTAGGAGAAAGGATATAGAAAAGGGATACAAATGCAAAAAGCAGAGACATTAAAAAGATAACCTGAAATCTTAAATTTGAATTGAAAATACTAGCAAACTTATTATTTTTTTTAATAAATCCTATTTCTTAGCTCATATACTGAAAAATTCTGGAAACAATGACAAATGCAGTAGCTATGAACACTCTAATCACTGAGATTGTGGTCTTTAAATAACATTTCCTACTTAGAAGAACGAGAACTTCTTGGGACAACAGCTGATTCTCAGGACTGGGAGACAAAATATTCAAGATGAGACCAGAATATATTTTCATATTAGAAAGCAAGAAATCTTACCAAAGACTATCATGGTAATTTTAAAAGTCTAAGAATCAGTAGAAGTACTTCTCAGGAGGGGGCAATTTTAACAACAAAAACATATTACGATGTGAAAACTCAGTTAAAAAAAACAAAATAAAATAGAACTCAGACATATTGGGAGGTTGCTAATATATGGCACCAATTAATTAATCTAAAAACTCAGAAAACAAGGAAAGTATTTATTCTGCCTTTCCTGTGTAAATTGTAAACCAAACAATTGATGAAGAGTGGTGTTTCTTTATAAAATAATTCCAGTTAATTAATGCAAAAGATAGAATTACAATATCATTGTTTTACAAACTCTACTAAAATTATGTACCTAGGCCATGATCACCAATCATTGCTCAATTATTTAGTAAAAGGCTATTGATGATGAACTGTATAATGAATGGGTAAAGGTAAACTTGACCCACAAGCTGAATTTTAAAAAAAGACAATAAAATATTTTGTACATTTTAAGAGAATGCAAGAGAAAGTACACAGAATCACCTACAAGATATTCCTGAAAAAGAAAAAGATCAAGTCTGTAGGTATAACAACTAGTTTATAGAAAACACAGGGAACAGAGAAACAAGTGAAATGCAACCAAAAGGATATAATCAATCAAATTTGGAAAATAAAATCTTTTATAAAAAAATAATCTGGTTTCTTTAATAAAAACAAATAGAGAGGGGAAGCTCTTATAGATTAAAAGATACTTTAAAGGATACTTAAGAGACCTATCAATCAAAAACCATGTTTTTACCTTGTTTGAAATTTGATTTAAATAGTATTATAAAAATATAATAAGACAATTGGGTGAAATATGAATGTTAACTAGATATGAGATGGTAGTAAGGAATTATTTCTCATATTTAGGTGTGATCATGATAATGTGTTAATTTTTTTAAAGTCATTATCTCTTAGAGATATATTTTGCAATTTTTCTAGATTAAAATCTAACTAGGATTTGCTTGAAATAATACATTAGGGAATGAGATGTGAGGAAATGGAAGAAGGGTAATACTGAAATAAGATAAATGACCTCTATCAGGCCTGTAATAATTGTGGGAGCTGGGTGATGAAATTCTCTTTTATTCTGTATATATTAAAATTTTCTCTGTATTAATAGGAAAAGCAATTTCAGCTTGAAGTAAATGCCAGAAGCAAGGAAAGAGATTAAAGATGGAGTGATGGACAAAAAATTAAGAACATAGGGATGACTCTAAGCCAACATTATCATATTATCTATTTTACTTTTCATCTTGAAAAGAAATCAAAACAGAAAGTTATGACAGAGAACTGCACATAAGCTATTGAGAGGTGATTGACATTAACAATTCCTAAAGAGCTTATATTTTTCTGGAATGGAAAAAGATATTAATTCAAATTTATAGTTGGCTGTAATAAATATACTGTTAAATGTTTTTGAGTAGCCACAAAAACTACAAATAAAATAGAGAAAAAAAGAACAAGAAAAAAGGCAAAAAGAGATGGAAAAAGGAAATATTAAAAAAGCATAATAAATAAAAAGCATATAATAAGATGTTAGAAATGGATTCAAATATACTAATGATCACAATTAATGTAAATAGGCTAAATTCTAGAATTAAAAGACAAAGATTGTCAAACAAAACTGGAAAACAAAAAAGTTATATATTCTTTAACAGAGAGTCAAACCTAAGACAACAAAAATTTGAAAGTGAAACAATGGGATAATATACACAAACAAAATATTAAATATAAATAGAACGTGGGCAGAGAGGGGGAAGATGGCACAATAGCAGGATCCTGAACTCACCTTGTCCCACAGACACACTGAGGCAACAGCTACCTCTTATAGCAATTAATTCTAAAAATGACTTGAAGACTGGCAGAACAGAACTTCCACACCTAGCTATGGAGAGAAGGCCACCTTAAAAAGGTAGGAGGGACAGAGACACAGATGGGAACCAAACCCCTGGTGAGACTAATCACAAATGGGAGTCATATCACAAGCATGGTGAAGCAAAAGGATCAAACCCCACACTGGGCAATCCTGGCACCGGGGATTTGCACTGGGAAGATGGGGCCCGATAACATGTGGCTTTGAAAATCAGCAGGGCTTAACTCCAGGAACTTTAAAAATGGGGGGGACTAAACTCCAGGAGGGTGATATGAAATTGAGTCCGTGTCTTTACAGAGCCGGCAAGCTGAATAACTTGGTTTGAGACAACAGCACAGACAGAAATTTGCAAAGTGCGCGGTGTATAGGTAAAGGGGATTTATTGACTAATCTTGGAACATGTGCCAGAAGGCAGGGATCTGTGGTACATTTATCTGAAAACAAAAGTGCTGGTAGTGCCATTTTTCTTGGTGTTCCTATCCCGGATAGCCAGGATCTTTACACAACCAGTTTTAGCACTCTCTATCTACCTTGCTAAGACCATGTGTTCCTCTCCTGTGTTCCTCTACAGACCTCCCCAACCCAACCTTCCTGCCTCAGAAGGCATCCCTCCAAAGCGGCTCTGCCCCACTACACCTGCCAGGAAGCTCTGGCCAGGACCAGCACCACACCAAAGTGACTCCTGCCCTGGGGCTAGGAGGAAATAACCACACACACCAGCATGCCCACATTTCCTGTAGCCAAACCTCTCAGCTAGTTGTGCAGGGAAGAAGTCCTCCCATTCCATGTGTCTGCAGCTGTGGCAGAAGGTAATTGTAGACAGCGAGGCTGAGTGCCAGCAAATCCATGGCTGCTGCAGTTGGACCTCTCAAAAGCATGGTGTGTAAACCCTACCCAGTGTGCCCACAGCAGGTGAACTGGGTCATTGCAGCCAGCTGGGCTAAAAAGCCAGCCCCAACCACCACCATGTCTACAGCAAGTGTGGCTCAGCCACACTAGGAGGTTGCATGCAACGCACATGGAAGGTACCCCTGGAGCCCTTGGTTCTAATAGCCCAGGGATGATCGTGCTATATGGCGCCACAGAACATCTGCTACACAGGGTTACTACTTCCAAGACCAGGAGAGATATCTGACCTACCTAAGACACAGAAACAAGCACAGAGATGTAGACAAAATGAGGAGACAGAGGAATATGTCCTAAATGAAAAACAAGACAAAATCACAGAAAAAGAGCTAAATGAAATGGACAACACACCTAATAAAGAGTTTAAAGTAATGGTCACGAAGATACTCAACAGACTTAAGAAAAGAGTAGAAAAATCCAGGAGAGCTTAAACAAAGAGATAGAAAATATAAAAAGTACAAGCCAGAGCTGAAGAATTCCATCACTGAAATGAAAAACAGGTCTAGATTCCCACTAGAGGGAATCAACAGCAGATTAAAGGATGCAGAAGAATGGATCAGTGATCAAGAAAACAGGGTAATGGAAAGCAACCAAGTTGAATATTAAAAAGACAAAAAGAATAATAAAAATGAAAACAGGTCAAGAGACCTCTGCAACGTCATCAAATGTAATGACAGTCACAAAATAGGGATCCCAGAAGGAGAAGAGAGAGAGAAAAGGCAGAAAACTTATTCGAAGAAATAATAGCTAAAAGTTTCCTAATCTGGGAAAGGAAACAGATATCTAGGACCAAGAATCACAGGGAGCCCCAAATAAGATGAAAACAAAGAGGTACACGTCATGACACATAATAATTAAAATGGCAAAAAATTAATGATAAAAGTCTTAAAAACAACAAGAGAAAACAGTTATATAAAAAGGGAATCTCACATGGCTAGTTTTTCATCAGATACTTTACAGGCTGGAAGGGAGTGGCATGACATGATATATTCAAAGTGCTAAAAGAAAAAAAAAAGCCTACAACCAGGAATACTACATACATGGCAAGATTATCATTCAGCATTGAAGGAGTGGTAATGAGTTTCCCAGACAAACAAAAGTTAAAGGATTTTACCACTACACCAGCCTAACAAGAAACGTCAGAAGGGATTCTTTAAGTCGACAGAAAAGGCCAGAACTGGTAGCAAGAAAATGATAAAAGGAAAAAAATTCACAGGTAAATGTAAACATATAGTAGATTAATCACTTATAAAGTCAGTATGGAGGTTAAAACACAAAACCAGGAAAATCAATTATACCTACAAAACTTAGTGAAAAGATACACAAAATAAAAAGATGTAAAAGAGAATGTCCTATACATAAAAGGTAGAGGGGGTTGTAAAAATTTAGTGCTTTTAGAATGTGTTCAAACTTGAGCAACCATCAACTTAATATAGACTACTGTGCACATACAATGTTATATATGAATATAATGGTAATGTAAATAAGTCATGGTACAGCATAGGGAATGTAGTCACCATTATTGTAATAACGTATAGTGACATATGTCAGTCACTACACTTATGGTGTCGAGCACTGAGCAATGTATAAAATTGTCAAATCTATGCTGTATACACAAAACTAATATAACACTGCATATCAACTATACTTCAATAATAAATAAAAAACAAAACATCTAAAAAGGAATTTTGGGGGCTGTCATATTAATATAAGAAAAAAAAACAATAGATTAAAATGTTCTACATGATGATACTAGAACTAATTCCCCAGGTAGGAACAAACTATATAATGTAACATTACTTCAAAATTAGGAAGGAAATTCTGAAACAACTACAAGAGAAATTACTATAATATTTGCCTCTGTTTTATAAATGTAGCTTTTAGTAGTATTAGATTAAGCATATAAAAATCAATAGGAAAATACATATAAATAACACAGTGAATACGCTTTATCTAATGGATATGTCTATAATACTTAACTTCCAAATTGTAGAATTTACATGCTTTTCAAGCACAGTGCAAATGAGCAGTATCAGGAATGATTCAGGAAAAAAATTAAAAACTTCAATAAACTCACAATAATCAAGTAAATTGAATCAATATTTAAAAATATCTCAAGAGGTATGAATGATTTCTCAAATATGTTTTACCAAATTTTAATGAATAGAGAATTCCAATCTTAAAAAAATTCTACTCTTACATAAAATAGGAAAATCTTCCTAAGTGATTTTATGAGACAAGGATAGTAGAAGGCAATTATGCGACATGACAATTTCATTCATAAGCTTTGTGGAAAAAATCTTCAACAAGGGATGAATAAGAAAATTCAGTAGGGTACTTTAAAATATGTGAACTATTACAAACAAGTTGATTTTGTCCCAAAAATGTAAGGTTAGTTCAAGTAAAAGTTAAATATGATTATAATATATTGGAAAATTATTAAGCATTTTATAATTTAAAAATATTTGATCATAGAAACAAAAACAAACCAAAATAACACCCAACCTACTAAACGTTGAGAGGATTATTTTTACCAATAGAAGTCACTTTATATATATATATATATATATATATATATATATATATATGTATATGAACAAATATATATGTATCATGTATGCATCTGATATAATATTTAAAAATAAAATGTGAAATCCATTCCCTTTAAAATTGGAAATAAGATCTTAAATACACAAAAGAGAGGAGTGGTTGCCAGAGGGGAGGTGAATGGGGAAATGGGAAAAAAAAAAAAGGAAAGAAAAATTAATCAGAAGAATGAGGAAAATGCAATGGGAAATTTGGCTGAAGATTTGAATGAGCACTTCAAGGAAGATGAGAAAAATTATCACCATGCTTGAGAAAAGATGTCCAATTTCGTTGGTGATCAGGAAGAGTTAAAATCACAAGACAATGCCACTGCACACTCACCAGGCTGTGAAAAAGTAAGACATTAGCTAAACTTAAGTGTTGGTGAATCAAGAGGGAGCTTCATACTTTGCCGGTAGGCATGTTTATTTGTACAGCCGTTTTGCAAAAACAATTTGTCATTTTAACGAGAAAAATTAAAAATGCATAATCGTATAACCCAGTGATTCTATTCCTAGGTATATAATCTAGAGAAACTCATGCAAAGGTATAACAGATGACCTGAACAAGAAAGCTGACTGGCATTATTAAGAGAGCAAACTCTGGAAAGAAGCTTCGGTAAAGTCTCTTAGTGAAGTGAGGTGTACCAACAGATTGGAGAAGAACAGGACTGGGAAAGAACCAAGGTGGCATGCACCAACATGGCGGAATCTCAAAAATATAGCATCGAGTGAAAAAAGTAAGTGACAAAAGACTATAGGTGGAATCTTACACTTACAGAAAGATCAAAAACAAACCGCCAACACTGCATAAAATATTGTCTAGAGATAGGTGCGTATGTTACAAAGCTGTAAACAAAAGAAATGGATCACTCAAAATTCAGAAGAGTAGTTACCTGGGAAGATAGCAAGAAGAGAAGGCGTTTGTAATCAAAAAGGGTGACACAAGAGACTTCAAAGATATTGTAATTTTCTACTTTTCAAGCCTCAGAGGGGATATACAGGTGTCTTTATTGTCATATTTATACTGTATATGTGCATTATACACCTTGTTTGGCATTAATGATATGCTGCATAAAAACCTTCAAAGACTGTATAAATAGAGAGTAGGTAGGAATTTCAACACCATAGTTGATATGGTTGCTTATTCTGACCAAATATGTTATTATACGAATTAGTAACATACCATTTCAGACAACTTAAAGGTTTGAATCATTGTACCCAAATCTTCATTATAATAACTTCCTGAATATTGGCAGTTCCTATTTGGATCCTAAAGGTTGGCTTACTGGACTTGAACTCATTACATGTCCCATACCTATGTGCCCTCTTCTATGCCCCCAAACACACACTATGTGTATGTAGTATATAAACACATTTTGTTTTAATTCACTTCTCTTTTCATCAGACATTACAGGCTCTCTCTGGGGATGAAGTCAAGCGTTGCTATGTTCAGATGAATTTTCTGGCCCAAGGAGATAATTTTGCACACAGTCAATAGCAATATCCCAGAAGTGAGCCAGAAAACTCAACCAGTGAAATAAAATTCAATAGCAATATCAGAGCAGAAAACTCCTTAACCACAGAGGGTATGTTTTCCAAAGAACACACCAGTAAATGCAAATGGAGCACGTAATACCTACATATGATCCAAGCTGATTATGCCACTTTGTCAGGTAAGGTGGCAAGAGAAAAAAAAATGCTGCCTCTGTAACTCCCAAGGGTCTCCGTTGCTTAAGTTTACTGAAAGTCAATTTATGTTAATGGATTGCATAGGGCCGTACATCAAACCCGGGGTGAAGTTGTCACTTTATTGAGAAATCATTAAATTATTACACTATTTAATGATGTATGAAAGCAAAATGCAATTGTGAAGAAAAGCATTTTGGGTAAAGACTGTGCTTTGTAGTAATGCAAAACAGTGCATTTCTGTCAGTTCCCCGAACACAGGATGGCCATCTGTGCAAACCTAAAACTGAAAGTTGATGACAAAAGGTGACTAATGAAAACACGACTTCTTTCAAAATTCATTATATCGCAGTGCAATGTGCCACCAGAGGCCATAAGACTTCAGAGCAAAACAGCAAAGACTTGCCCCTCACGTTGAAATTAACATTATATTCAAGACAAAATATCCAAGGCTTTGACAATTTTTATTTAAAAACTATATAGCAATGGTGTTTTTATAAAAACAACTGCTGGGGCAAGCAAAAAAGTCCATTTATTCAAATAAAACATTTGTCAATATACAGGAGTATATTAATGTAATAATATGTATACTTATGAAAGTTGTTGATATAAAAAAATCAATAAATAACAATATTTTCTTCTTTAAGCCTAAAGGCACATGCATGCCTGTATGTGTACATAAACATGTACACATACCTTCACATGCATGTATGTTTGTATCTACACTTCACTGGATACTATATTCTTTTGTTTTATTTTATTTTTTTTAAGTAGGCTCTACTCCCAATACAGGGCCCAGCGCGGGGCTTGAACTCACAACCCTGAGATCAAGACCTTGGCTGAGATCAACAGTCAGATGCTTAACCAACTCAGCCATGCAGGTGCCCCGCGAGATCCTATATTCTTATGTATCCTGACCACCATAAACACACACACACACACACACACACACACACACACACACACCCCAATATATAGTTATTTATTGCATCTGTATAACTATATATGTATAGTTGTGTAGTCATATGTATAGCCTAATTTTTCTCTTAAGAACTTGATACAGATTGGGGTTAAAACTAAGTAGAAAATGAAATGAGACAAATGATTCCACTTGGTAGTGTCATCAACATGAGGTTCCAGTATGTGGAAAATATTAGCTATGGGTGAAAATGGACAAGTTTAGTATCTTAATAAATAATTTAGAGAATTTAAGGCAAAACCCAGAAATTGATCTAAAATTTCCAGCTGAGAAGACTCAATGGTTGTTTTTACACTATAAGGAAATGGTGAAGAAAATGCTGACTTACTCCTTTGCACCATAATGATGATTGTAACCATATTATGATAATGTGGCATTTCAAACAAAATTATTTCCATTTAAAATGTTATCTATAAATGCCTTTTTAGGAAATTAATATATTCAGGTTTTAAGATAGTATAGAGACCCCCATATCATTTAAACAGTGACCCAATTGTCTTATTTGAGATTCTTCAAGGTTCATAAGCATCAGTTTCACATAGGTCATTTATAAAGAAACACTTTCTTCTAATATTTACATTTTCCCCTGTCAGTATTTAATAAGTGCACACACTAATGCAAACAAGAATGAGACACATTTCCCCCCTAAATAATGTTCTAAAATGACAAGCACTCCGAACTGGAATGTCAAAAGGAAGCTGGGGTCCACGTGAAACTCCCACAAGCTTCATGAAGTGTGCATCAAACTCACATATCATTTCCTTTCTCATCTACAGCCCTTATTGTCAGAATTATTTCACCACTTGAATGAACACTATTTTGTATTCTCCTCAAATTACTTCCAGTGTTTGTGGTTTGTCTCTCTTCATGAGTCAAATTACTTTTAATTTCAAGAAACAAAATTTGAAACTAAAATCGGTGAAACCTTTTATATTGTTTGCAAACAGCAAACAGTGAACAGTTAGGTTGTTCCGGGGTTGTTTCAGTGGCTTATAAACCTCTTGAAAGACCTAGGTTCTTTATTTTTGCTCTGCATTTCTCAATTCCATTACCATTATCTTGCCTCATGGCCACAAAATGGCTGCAGCAATTTTGCAGCAATTCAAACACCAAGTTTTTGCAGTGCGACATTTAAGAACAAGTCAGGGGAAAGGAGAGTGGGAACAGTAGAATGAGATAACCTTGCCCATCTCTCTCTCTCTCTCTCTCTCTCTTAAATCATGCAGGTTAATTTTTCCCATAAACTCTGCAGCAGAGTTTCCTTTTGTTTATTTGATCAGAAGTAGGTCACATGATCATTTAGAGAAGCAAATGAAGTTGGGGCAATCAATATCTGGCCTTTGTCGTCGCTGTCGTGTAAGACTCATTCTACCAATAAGAAGATGGGAGAAGAGAATGCCTGGTGGGTGGGAAACCACAGTGGCTACTGCAATCCCCCAACCTGGCTTTTGTGTACGACTGGTAGCATACAACTTATGTTTTCAGCAAAGTAGTCTGTTCAGTGCTGGTAGCTCAACACTCCCCTTAAAATTCCCCCATATGGCACTAGTCAGAAGAAATATTTGATAGGGCACACAGGCAGCCATAGAGTTATCGGCGTCTAAACAGAGGTGAGGGTTAAGGAGAGATTCAGGTAGCAGGTTCACTTGGAAGATATTCCCTTTCTTCAGAAAGTATATGGGATGTAGGTAACTGCTGTCACTGTTCAGACCGGCAGAGAAATAAGCACGGCTGGGGTCATACACAACAGCCACTTGGCAGAACATGAACTGTAATGGGGGTGGGGGATGTACTCCCTACGTTCCAGAATTTTACAAACAGATTCACACAGTAATGAAGACTCTGTTGATGATTAAACAACTTTAGGAATAAAGCCAGAGAATTCTCTGCAATTAGTACACAGAGAAGAAAGGAGAGGATTGACCAAGAATCAGGAAATTGACAGAAAGCCCTTCTGCAGGACAAGGGTATAGGTGGTCTCAGCTGAGGTCAACTCCTGGACATACCTGAATGAAACAGTGATGGCTTCAAGGTCAAAGTGCCTGAGCACAGAACTTGGCCCAGCTGTCTGCTCAACTATACAGCTTGTATCAACTCAACTTCGCTGTGCTTCTGTTTCCACATCTCAAAGTGAGGACTGTAATAATACTCCCCTCATATAGTTATTGTGATAATAAAATTAGGTAACACATGTGACATGCTTTGAACACTGACACACTGTAAATATTCAATTCTTGTTAGGTTCTGTCACCACCAGTGGTACTTTTAAGCCACACTTGACTCAGGGATCGATAGTCTTACAGGAAGAGATTTGAAAGCAAGCCCACAACCTCCCTGAATATTGTTTATTGTATATTCCCGAATCTTTAAATCGGCTGTTTTGCAAACTATGCATAAACTCATGCACGCACACATATACATATGCATATCTGCTTGTACAAACGGATCATTCTAAGCCTTTTGTAGGTTTCAGAGTCCTGACTTACAAGGACCTCCTGACTACGTCAAATATTTTTAAGAGATTAACAAGCACTTGTGGGCAAACAGTACCCCTTAGCCTGGTTTACGTTTACTTGTGTCTCAAGATGACGCATGCTACACTAGATCATAGAAGTCACTTGTTGAACTAAATTCACACACTAAGTAATTTATATTTCATCCAGATTTTATATAGGAAGGAGATCAGTAATCATACCAACAACCACCTTATTATGTTAATATACTGGAGTGTCTCTAGTTTGAAGAATTACAAGTACTCTTGGAATGCTGAAGGATGACAAATTATAAAAAGAGTAATTCTCCCAGGAGCTACAACTCCAGAAAAGAAGTCTTCGAAATGTGCATGACATTTGGCTCTTCATTCAAATGCAATTTCTGATTCTTTTGAAGTTTGCCTTCCATTAGTTACATATATAGTGCAGGAAGAAACACATGAAATCTGTAGCATATGTTTCTCTCTCTATTCAAAGAGCATTGGTAAAGGGCTCAACGTATTGAAGGCAATTAATCTTCAACTTATTTACCTGGATAAATGCCATTATGAGTCAGCTGTATTGGATATTAAGAAAAACTGGACTTAACCGTTTATTCATTTTCTTCTCATTACCCTTTTTCTCTTTCCTACCTTTTACTAACAACTGAGCCTATGGAAATACCATGTCGATAAACTAATCAGAAATATAAACCATAAATGAACACTATGCGTTTTACAAAGAAACGAATCTATGCGTACCCGAGTTGATTATAATTTCTAAAAACCAGAGCTATATTTCCTACACAAAATATTCCTTTAAGCTAATGTTCATCTGTGCTGAAAAAGTTTGTGGCCATATTGTCACATATATTCATCCCACACATGCTGTCTCCAAAGGTCACTTCCAAGGGGGACAGTCTGATAGGTGTGCTCACGGATAGCTTTCAGTAAACCATCAAGTTGGCAAGGGTCATATTAAAACACCTTCGGAATGATATAATCAACATATGTATGACTGTGTTTTGTTGTAGAGAAATAGCATGAGAGAGGGGGGGAAATTTTATTGTTTTTAACAGCAAATAGGGCTTATAGTCTTGCCAATATATAGTCTAAATCACTTCATTCGTGTCTTCTCATAAGGCATTTTTGGCATGTGGTTTACCATTGTTTGTTTTACAAAGATGTACTGACTCTTCACTACGTGTCAGGCAGGTGTGGACAGGATGGATTCAGTAGGGAACAAAGCAACATGTGAATCAGTATCCTGTTGCTGCCCTGATAAATTACCACAAGCTCAGTGGCTTTCAGCAATACAAATTTATCATCTTACAGTTATGCAAGTCATCAGTCTGAAATTAGTTTTACTGGACTAAATGCAAGGTGCTGTCAAGGTGGGTGCTTTTTGGAGACACAAGAAGAATATAATTTCCTTGCCTTTTCCAGAATCTAGAGGCCACCTGCATTCTTTACTTCATTGCCCTTTTCTCCATCTTCAGAGCACATCATTCCAACCTTCGGTTCTCTCCTTACATCTCCTCTTACTGACTTCGACCTTCTTACCACCCTCTTAAAAAGGCCCTTGTGATTACACTGGATCCGCTTGGATAATCCGGAAAAACCTTCCATCTCAAGATCCTTAATTTAATCACATGGTTAAAGCCCCCTTGCCATGTAAGGAAACATATTTACAGTTTCTGAGGATTAGGATGTTGACATCTGTGTGGGTTGGATGTTATTCCATACCAGGTATCTCCTCTTATGAAGTTTATCTTCTAGAGGAAAGACAACAAATATGTATCCAAATCAACAAAATGTGTTATTTCAGGAGTGAATCTGTAGGATAAAAAAAATTAAATGAACAACAAGCCTCTGAGGTATGAAGCTTCAGATCTAAGTGATGAGAGAAGGAAAGAACTTTCTAGGTGGAAGGAACACCAAGTGCAGAGACCCAGCATTAGTCACAATCTAAGGCATTAGGGCCAGAAAAAGGCGATTGTAGTGGCTTAGAAGGACAATGGCAGGACACTCAGTCAGAGAGGAAGGCTGTGCCTTGACCAAGTAGGTCTCTGTAGGTTGTAGGAAAAAGCTTGAATTTCATTCAGAATAGAAGGCAAAACAAAGGAGAGTTTTAATCAAAGGGAAGGCATGACGTGGTTTATCTTTTGAGGAGATAACTTTGTTGCTTAAAAATGTGGACCACAGAGGGTCAAGCTGGTGGCAGTGGGACGGGTCGGGAGGACAGGTTGCAATAGCCCAGTAGGTTGCAACGGTGCTTTGGATTAGAGTTTCCATGGGTGAGATGCTAGGAAGTTATTGGAATATATTTTACAATATATATAGAAGAGCTCCAAAAATGTTTGCATTTAAACCTCTGTTTACTCTAGCAAAAATGCAATCTTTATATCCACCAAACTGACAGTGTCTCCTCCACACATACATAACAGGCATGAGTATTTGGGGATTGTTTTCTAGTTCATTGTGTCCAGCAGTTGATCGAACTGATACGTGATTAACTGAGTTGATCAGCTGTTTGGCTGAATTGATTGGATTGATCTGTTATGTTAACAGTGTTGATGCAGCTGTCACCGTTTCTTGGGTATCCTAGGCTCTAAGTTCTTTTGTATAAAACTACTAGCAATAACCTTAGCTGATACCCTCTTGGATACAATGCCTCCATATATAATCTGTACTGATGGCTGATTGATGTCAATTCAACTCTGTAGCCCAAACTATATTTGCTTAGCCATTCTTACTCAGTGTTTGTTTGCTTTCCTTCTTCATTTCTCTGCCCTGTCTGTCTAGGATGAGGTGAACTCTGGCCAGCATCTTGCTCACAATGTCTTTATTAGCAGACTTGCGGGATGTGCCCGTCAAATTTTAAGTAGGTGTTTTATGTTTGCGATTTCTTTTCCTTAGCAAATATTTGTGTCTGGAAATTTTGCTCGCAGTGTACAAAGAAACCTTGTCTTCTTGGAAAGAAAACAACATCAGCAGGCCCATATTTGTCATTGCCTTGGGATATACAGAAATCCTGGGATTATTTGGAGGAAAATATTCATGTTACTGATCTAATTTATCATCAGAGTGCATTTGGTGGATGTCGTGTCATAAATTGGCTTTAAAAACTGACATACAATATTCTGTTAAAAAACGAGTATTTTGGTTTCAAGAGTAAAGTTTTATAAAACTAAACATGTCAGATTCCAGGACTTCAGAATTTATGTACCGTAGTGAGACTGGAGATGGAATCTAAGCACGAAAGGAAATGTTTTCTTGACATTTCTTTTCAAAACAAATCAACACTCGGGGTTGCTTTTAAAAGCACAATTCAATAATTGTGTAAAAACATTTTGCTTAAAAATTTCTTCTCCTTTGTTACCTGGAATGCCCTTTCTCTTATGTTCTATAATTTCCTTAAAAATTTAACTCACTTGTGGTGGGGAGGAACAGAATCATACCTATCTCACAGGATGCTAGGATAAAGAGTATATATGCAAAGTCATGGGGCAGACATAGCTGGTACTCAGAACTTTTACGTATTTTATTTTATTTCTACATTCCTTCAGCCCTTTTATAGTTAATCAATTCACTGGCAAACTGCTCTTGATGAATGAGCCCTGGACTAGGAATAAGAAAACTTCAGTGCTGTTCCAAGCTAGTAGTAGTATTTGAATTTAAACCCAGACCATTCTGTGCTCAGTTCAGAGGTCACCTATTCCAATTCGCTACTCATTTGTTCAATAAATATTTACTGAGCTTCACTCTGGTTCAAATCAACTCCATTGTACCCACGAACACAACCTTCGGGAACAAAGGCAGTCGGAAGCCCCACTACCTTCTAACCATTGGAGAGGTGCACCCCTTTCCCCTCTTTGTAATGCAAACTTGCACAGAACTGCTTCCCAGGCCACGGTTCCAACAAGGAACTGAAACGGAATCTGATCAATTCTGGATTTTTATGGTGGGTTTCAACACATACAATTTCAACTATGTTATCTTAGTGATATATTTAATATTGCATAACCCTGCACTCATACCAAAATAACCTACAGTTTAAAAATACTAAAGGAAGCTTACATGCACATGTTCATACTTGAACATCTTGTGGGAAATAGGGGTGGAAATGTGCTTTTAAAATATAAACATTTTGACATTAAAGTGAACTCTCCCTTTAACTAGCATGGATATCATTTTTCCAGATTTAGTTATAAAAACATTGAAAATCAACCCAATCGGTTTTCTAGACAGTGTTGTTAAATAATTTATCTTTTGCTTGTTTGTCTTTTCTTCTCTTTCAAGCCCGTGTATTTAATTTTTTCTTTTGATTAAATTTTATAATATTGAATATGTTAATAAATCACATCTTATTTGATTCTTTTTCTTCACATTTGCATTAATTTAAAACTGGCCCAATATACACATGAAAAATAATTACAGCATTTTTCTTTAATGTAACAAATCTTACAGCAAATCAACTCCTCTCTATAATGTCTGCATTTTAGCATTTTGTATGTTAGACTCATTCACATTCTGTCAGGGCTTTATGATAAATAATAAACATTGCTTTCAAGAAATAATTTGAAAACCACTGGTGCTCAGTCCCTACCTCTGAGGAGAAATAACCTCACATTTCATAGAATGTTTGCATTCACAGGGATTAGAAAAGCCAGTGACCTCTCATGAGCTGAGAAATTTACAATATAGGAAGGTGCTCTCCCTTTCCTAAGAGATTCTCCCAAAACTTAGAAATTATAGCTGCCCCAGACAACATTCCGTGTAATGGGTCACATACTTTTGAAGCTTTGTTTATTCATCTTCACCCTTGTGGATGGGCCCAGTGAAAAAATGGGCCGAACAGTCAGGTGGTGTAACGCCCAGCATTGGGGCATTTGAATGGAAACTGTCAGTGTTTTACAGGTGTGATTATTTGCCACCTGGTGTGGAACTGGACTAGATAACATTTCAGGTCCTTCCCAACCTGGAGATGATCTGATTCTATGAATTCCTTTGCTCCCTTTTGCATCCTCTGTTTCCCACCCACAACAGGGAAAAGATTAATGCAAAAGATATTCAGTTATGTTACTGACTTCACTTAAGGACGTCCCTGTGGTCAAAAACTTTCTCATGAGGAATCTGAATATTTTATATAAAACCAACCTCACTTCTTCAGCCATGCTCTTCAGTCACAGCCTCTTTTCAGTGGTAAGACACACTCTATCAGAACCAGGACACTTTCTACCCTCATATCCTGACTAACTCGTCCATTCAACAAATGTTTATTGGGTACATACTATACCAGACTTTGGGTTGTGTTGGTTACCAGGAACATAGCAGAGATCAGGATAGACAGGAATTCACTTGTCACTGATTTTTCTTTTAATCAGATTTTTAGCCTGGTATGTTTAATGGGATAAAAGGTGACCCCACTGATATGTCCATATCTTAGTCTTTGGAACCTGTGATTATTATGTTATGTGACAAAAGATGTGACTAAATTAAGGGTCTTGAGAGGAGGAGTTTATCTTGTATTATCCAGGTGGGCTATATAACAATCCCATCTATCCTTATAATAGAGAAGCGGAGGGGGGGAGGGAGGTTCAACACTACACATAGTGGAGAAGACGATGTGAAGACTGAGCAGACAGGGATGTGGCTACAAGCCAGGGAATGTTTTTGAATATGCTAGCCAATAGTCATTTAATAAATTACATAAAAGATAAAGTTATTTTAAAGGAGTTCTTCAATTGAAAATATGAGCAAGTCACTTTAGATTTACTTTTGTGGTGATAATGAAAGACATACAAAATCTTTTATGTATGGGGGCACCTGGCTGGCTCAGTCAGTTGACTCTTGGTTTCAGCTCAGGTTATGATCTCATGGTGCGTGAGTTGAAGCCCCACATTGGATTCCACACTGATAGTAAAGAGTCTGCTTGGGATTCTCTCTCTCTCTCCCCACCCCCTCTTCTTGCTTACTCTCTCACTCCCCCTCCCCACTGGCTCTTCTCTCTCTCTCTCCCTGTCTCTCTCTCTCAAGATAAATAAATAAATTAAAGAAAATCTTTTATGTATTTGTGATTTTTGATAGTCATAACAACAAATTATTTGAAAAAGACAATAAAGGAAAGGTGTATAGGTTGCTTTATAACATTAAAGTTCCATTGCATTTCATACATGTATCAGTGCCTGAAGTAGATATTGATGTTTGGTTACTAGACAGCCATTTTTTTTTCTTTTCTGAACTATGCTAGTTGTGTTCAAATGGCCACACAGCCCATGAAACTCACAGCTGACGCCACCTTCTCATCTTGGGCTCTACCCTCTTTACAAAGGATTGACTCTGGAATGAACATATGCCACAATTTGACAGATGAGACACAAAGGACTCACTTATTGAGGACTGCTGAAAAAGTTATTTTTTGCTTATCTGGAAGAGGGTTGAGGAAAGTTCTCTTTATTCTACCCAGTGTGAATAAGAAAGAATGCAACTGTTGCCATCCTATGACATTTTAGGAGGAAGGGGGGCACTTTGAGTCCTGATTATTTGAATCAGCCAACATTGAGGTTCATCCTACTTTAGACTTCCCAGTTAAGCAAGCTGATTAAAAGTCCCATTTTTCAAAAGGCAACTTTGAATTATACTTTCCGTTACTTGCACATATCCTTGCACATATCCTAGCAAATGGCTGTGTCTGTTCACTGGTCTTATATGAACACTTATTATCTATAATTAAGTTATTATTTAAATTCAAATTTAATAAAGGTAGTAACGTATGTGAGAATTAACCAGAAAACAAGAGATGCTCAATAGCTAAGAAGGAAAGATAAAAAGTAGTGAAGATAATTATAGTTTGCATTTTTTTAGGTGTGAGATAAAGAAGCAAAAAAAGATGTAGTTCTTAGTACTAAATAGATTCTGTGAGACTATATAGCAAATGGCTTATGATCCTTCCATTGTAAAATTTGCTTAGAATAGGCTTTCCCTCTAGAAAGTTGTTAAAATAGCATATGTTGCCTCCAAAATTCTCCAGCTGGATAATGTTTCCTGCCGAACTACTCTTAGCCCTCCCAGAAATGTGGTAAACATGAAGTGATTTGGAGGTTGAATCAAAGTCAGATTATTTTTAAAAATACCTACACCAAATATATAAGTTCACTAAGGCAAAAGGTAAAAGTAATAAATATTAGCATATGATCTAATAGGAAAAGCTAAAAAACATGGGGAAATAGTCATGCAGTCTATAGCAAGAAAGGTTTTATATGTTATTTGGAAAGGTTCTTGCTTGGTAAAGCAGAAATTATACTTGAAACTATATTGTTACAGGAAAGAAGACTTGTTTTTCCTTTCTTCCATTTGTAAGTAATGATGTGTCATTTCCAGAAAATATAAGAAAATTCTTCTAGACCTAACAATTATTGTTTCTCTAACCAAATGCCTCCTTAAATTTGGTTTCCTGATATTTTATTACATAATCCTACAACAGCTGTAGAAGCAAGGTATATTAATGGATTCTGAATATGATTTAGGAAAGAAATTTATAGGGTACTTTAGAAACACCTTTTTAAGGGAGGGTGGCAAGGGAGCCAAGTCTATGGATCCTGGGAGCCTGCAAAGGTCAGGCAGGTAAGGAAAAATGCACCTAGCCTTCTTACTTATATATTTATTTATCTCTTCTCAACGACCGGGTCAAAATAAGACCTTTTGGAGAAATGTGCCAATGATGGAAGCACATAGAAAGGAAAAACATGATCTTTTAGGACGAATGCTATTAGTCACTTGCTATTCCAGCTCCTCAAAAACAGCTTTGATCTCTAAACAAAACAAGTTATTGCAAGGAAGTACCAAAGGAGAAACATGAATATGGAGTTTTTAGAGTCATGTTGTCAGTTGTTATCATCCAATGCTTAATCCGTGAGCTACTACTCTCTTGCTTTCTCTCCTCCCCTCATTCTTCCCTGAGCCAGATCTAGGACGTAGGTACCTTTACACATCTCCATTGAACTGTGACGACTGTGAATGGAGCTGGAGGAAGTCAGTTGGGCGTGTTCATTTATGGGTTGACAAACATCGCCACGGGATAGAATATAAGATAGCAGTCTAGAAAGAAAATACTCAAATCTGTATTCTAGACCATGAGTTGACAAGCTTTTGCTACAAAGACCCAGGTGGTCAACCTTTTAGATACTGCGCGCAGCCTCTGTCACAACCATTCAACTCTGCCATTGAAGTGAAAATGTAACCATGGACTACAATGTAAATGAAATATGTAAATGAAGGGGCATTTCTGTGTTCCCATAAAACTTTATTTATGGACGCTGATATTTGAATTACATATAATTTTCATATATCTTGAAATATTAGAATTCTTTTGATTTTTCTCTCTCAACTACTTAAGAAATGTAAAAAAGCATTCTTAGCCCACAGGCATATGAAAACGTGGTGGCAGATTTGGCTCCTGGGCGAGAGGTGGCGGACCTCCTTACTCTAGAACCACTCCATCTTCACTTTCTTAGAAAGGGGAAAACCAGGGGCGCCTGGGTGGCTCAGTCGGTTTAGCGGCCGACTTCGGCTCAGGTCATGATCTCGCGGTCCGTGGGTTCGAGCCCCGCGTCGGGCTCTGCGCTGACAGCACAGAGCCTGGAGCCTGTTTCAGATTCTGTGTCTCCCTCTCTCTGACCCTCCCCTGTTCATGCTCTGTCTCTCCCTGTCTCAAAAATAAAACGTTTAAAAAAATTTTTTTAAAAAAAAAAGAAAGGGGAAAACCAGGAGGTATCATCCAGCTTATTCCAGGCTTCTTCTCCCCATTCCGTGAGCTAATCATGTTGCAGAATGAGAAATCATTATGTAAGGACATGAAACTTGTTAGAAGAGCAATTTTTGATGGTTTCATGAAAGACTTGTAAAAAATGTCCAACTATCTTTATAGTCCCATAAAGTATAGAGCCTTTCACATGTCACAAACATTGGAACGACAGAACCAAAAGTTAATAAAAACAGTTACGTGAAACTACTTTTTAAGGTTTGTTTTCAGGTATCTTCCTACAGGCTTTCTTTCAGCCTCTAATGCAGAGAAACACCTTCTGGCTATTGACAGCCTATGTTTGGCTTCTTTCAGTTACCTATTGGTGTGAAATACACACTCCAAATCTAATGTCTTCAAACCACAATAATTTTTTATGTCTAGCAATATGGTGGCTTGGCTATGGAGTTCTGGTCTTGCCTGGGCTTATTCATGTGATTGTGTTTAGCTGATACGTAGATAGGGTTCTGGACTCATCTGGGACAGCTGGCATAGGTAGGCTTCTCTCTCCACATCCCAGCCCTCTCCATAGTATGTGGGCTGAGGGAAGTATTCTAAATGAGCATAGGTTAAAGCTGAAAAACCTCTTGAAGCCCAGGACCCAGAATTTGCCTGGCATCATTTTCTCCACATTGTATTGTTCAAAGCAAGTCAGAATTCTAGCCTAGATTCAATAGAGAATTTATGGACAACAAACAACCTACCATAGCACACTTGTCTCAGGACTTGTGGAATCTATGAAGCCAAATTATCCCTTTCATTTAGAATCATTTGGATTTTCATAACTGTATATTAAGAGAAAAAACCTTAAAAATATAGTTACAATTCTTAGTGAAGAGATTTCAGAACAACACAAATGAACGCACTTTATAAGACTAGTGTTATTACGAAATGGGTTTGTGTTGGCTCTTGTCATTTTGATAAAACGGAAAATCCAAGGAGACCGCACTGTGGAGAGAGTGCAGAGGATGAACACAGTGCAAAAGATGAAAATGGTAGGGAGATTCTCAGATATGTCAGGGACAGGCTCAGGACAGGCACTTGGAGGATTTGGGAGAAAGGACACCACGCATGGTGGTATAGATTGTAGAGGCAAAGGTGTGAGAATGCTTTGGTCATGGTCACAGAACTGTGGAGCAGGAAGAGCTCCCAGAAGTTGTCATACGGAACTTAGGCATAAGTCAACAAGTCCACAATAAAGTGGCCAGACTCCCATGTTAGAGTGTTTTTAGTTCAGCTTTAAGACCTTCTTTGTCTAGAACAACATCTTTACAGTCTGCAAGACACATTTCCTTCCCTTTTCCTTTTTTTTCTTTTTTGAGAGAGAGAGAGAGAGAGAATGCAAGTAGGGGAGAGGGGAAGAGGGAGAAGGGGGGAGAGAATCTTAAGCAGGGTCCACGCCCAGCACAGAGCCCAATACCAGGCTCAATCTCAGGACCATGAGATCATGACCTGCGCTGAAATCAACAGTCAGATGCTTAACCGACTGAGCCACCCAGGCACCTCCTGCAAGGAACATTTTCAAATGTTGCTAGGAAACAACCGGGGCTCTGAGTGGCAATAAAGTGGCGGGAAGGAGAGACTTAGCCAGGTTATGATACTGCTGCAGGATGGCAACCTGACCCTATCTACTACAGGGTCTTAATGCTTACTGCTTAAGTCAACTCCACCTAGAAAGGCCTTAGCAGTAACTTGTGTCTTCAAATCTAAGATGCTATCTACTTTAAGTTGCATCCTTATTTACATACTATATAAATTATTATATATTATATAATTTTTATATTCTTATATTTTTATAGAATGTAAATAAGTATATACTAACTAAAGTACATATAACTATAATTATAAGCTGCCACTAATTGCTAAGATGCATCCTTTCTGCTTTCAAAGATAAATTATGACAAAACATGCTTTTTAGAGGTAATGGAATTGACTAGTAATAATGAAAATAGCATAGACTAAGCAATAAGCAAGGGAACATGCTAAGCATTTTTCATATTTTTCATCAATGCTCATTACACTCTACAAAGGACTTTCTATTATTGTAATTCCTATTATATGAACAAGGCAACTGAATCTAAAGAGATTAAGCCACCTGTTCAAGGTCACATAGCTAGTAAATGCAAAGCTAAGTTCTATCCTTGGTCTAACTCCAAAACTTGAACTCTTAATCACTAATCCATATGGCTTTTCCCGCAAATTGGTCACAGACATGGGGCAAGGTACTGTTCAATGAACCCTCACAAAAACAAACAAGTTAAAACAAATTAAGACTTCAAAGATCTGAAATTAAAACAGAAAAGCCGTGGGCAAGTGGGATCATATTCACTTTCCCACCACTCAGAGGGCAGAGTAAGGAATCTGACCATTAGGTAAAAGGCAGAGCGGTTTCTGGTCCACACATCCCTATGTAGACATTTCATTTCCTCCTTTTGTATAACCTAGTAGTGCTCAAGATTTAGCAGGCCTAAGAATATATATATATATATATATATATATATATATATATATATATATATATATAGTCTACAGGAAACCAAGAGTTGAACAAATGGCCATAACTGAGGTCAGGATAATTTGGCAACACATGTAATGAAGACACATCCCACCTAGGTTGGCCAATTTAGCTTTCCTGATAAGCTGAGGCCCTTGCTGCATTTAGAGATATGGAAGAATGAGACGTTTAAGAATACATAAAAATGAAAAAAAAAAGTATGTAAAAAGGAATCAAGATGAATGGTGCAAGAGAAGGAACGCAAGCCAAAGGGAAGGAGGCAAGGACCTTCAAGAGCAAAAATGACACCAACGATTCACACTACTCTGAAGCTTACATTTTTCACTAAACTATGTATCATGAGCATCCCTACAGATCAGTGATAAGAACTAATTCACTTTTTCTAATAGCTACATAGTAATCCCAAAACATGATGCAGATTATCCAACTATGCCTGTACTCTTGGACATCCAGAGTATTTTCAGAATTTTGCTATTACAAACAGTGTTGTCATGAACATTCACTTATGTGTAATTGTATGCTTACCTGCTTTGATTTCTCCTAAGACCATATCTGCAATTTGACATTATTAAGTCAAAGCATATTTTATCAAAAAAAAAGTCAAACTGGTACATCAATTTATCTTCTCATCTAGCAGTGTAGGGACAGATATTATTAAATTTTGCTGATTTTATGAGCATAATAATAATAGATCACCATTGCAATTTGTACTATCTGAACCACTGATGAGGTTGAAAATATTTTCTTTTCTGTGATGAGCCTGTTTATATCATTGGGCATATCCCTGTTTTTTTGGTCATTTTAGGGCTTCTTTTGAATACTTAAGATATTAACTATTTTTCTTTCCAATTATACACGCTTTTTCTATTTTTTGTCTTTTGACTTTTTAATGATGACTTTGACTTTGGTGAAGCCATCTATGATGTATTTAGTTAATACTATTTTTAATTTCATAAATGCATATGCATTCTTTGCTTTCATAAATTTTTTTAGTTTCTGAGCTTCCTCTAGAAATCCTCCCATACCTCAAATTTATTCTATCACCTTTTACCATTTATAACATTAAATTTTTTGTTCACCTTAAAACTATCTATCATTTTAGCATTGCTTTATCTTTTAGGAAAAAGTGATAGATAACTGGTTTTTAAATAAGTAATAATTAAATATATAATATTTTCTCACCTGTGCAGGTCAGCTGGGATCTGACAGACTAGCCAGTTAGAATATCATTCAGAATACTTCTTATTTTGGATGGATGTGTGAATAAGGAGTTGGGAGAGGAAGGTAATGTAGGAAGGTGAATGAATTTTATCCTGGAATCTGATTCCTGTCAGATCTGATTTCTATTGCTTATGTGGATTTTCCTCCACATTATTTCCAGCAGTTATGAATTGAATTTGACCCCCCCACCCCTTTTTTTGAAAAGCTGGGCAGCCATTGATAAGCATGAAGGATCACTTAAAGCTCAACTTGGCTCACCAGAAGGTTCTTTGCAGCCTTAGTTGATGTTCACTGTGATGCTTCTTTATGTTGATTTTGTTATTAGATATTTAGAATGGTTGCTCACTTATTGGCCTAAGAACATGAATTGAAACCCAAAGGGTTGTTTTATAATTTTAAAACTTTTGAATGTGAAACAAAAGTCTTTTCTTGCTTAATTCAGCCTCATAGTCAATCCATCACCTCTTGAATGCCAAAATGGCATCGAAATACAGTACTTTTCAGCTTTGGTTATTTCTACATTTGATCTGCTGTCAAACAGCAGTTAAGCTGCTGCACAAGTACTATTTTGATAAGGCCATTTCTAAAGACAGAATTCAAAACAAGAACATTATAGTCTCCCCCGTTAAGGTCAAATGAATAGTATTCTGCCAGACATTGTTGGGGCACTTCTGAAAATCTATTCTCTTTTAAATTGCACTGCATTATACTTTCTGAAGAATGTTTAGTCCTTATTTGAAATTGTTTAGAGTAAAAGTTTCCAAGAACAGTTTCTGTAGAAGCTGGGTTGGCTTTTATTGGAAACTGGTTTATCCTAGAGAGTAGTTTTCTGGACAAATGCTAGAGGGTGATCAGAACAAGCCGAACAGGACCATCCTGCGTGGGGGAGCTCTGACCAGTTAAAAGATGGTATCAGAACAAACTCTTTGGTATGGGGAAGAGGGTTTCAGAACCAGGTGGAAACACTCAGGGAATCGATATTAATTCTTCTATCACTTTGAGTTTTGCTGGGGTCTTAAAATGCACCAGCCAGAAAGATCACCAGTGTGGCATAAGTGGCCCAAGAGTTATCATGGCCCTTTGGGCTAAGTTTCAGCCAGGAAAAATGCAAGCCTGATGTCTGTTTTAGAAAAGTGGGCTCCAGGGACACAAAGTCACTTATATTTCTCATATTCTATAATCCAGGCAAGTGAAAGGTAGACTCTGATTGAAGGGTGATAACAACTGAAAACATTAATTTGTTAATTCAACTAAAGTTTATTGTGCCTTTAAAATATACAAGACAATCTACTAGGCACTTCAGGAAATACAAAAAATGAATAAAACCAAGAAGTTATCAAATAGTGGACATACATTAAAGTCAGGATATAGCAAACAGGAATAATTAAGGAATTACCAATTGTGAAAAGGAAAGAAACCCCAGAAGATGGTATATTCTTACAGAAAGAGTTGTGCAGTATGGACTTTGACAGGTAGGAATAATTCCAAGAGTCCTGGGTGGAAATGGGAGGACTGGCACCTCCAAGGCCAGGAGGGGGGGAAATTCATTCTAACTTTCTAGCTAGCATCAAGTCCATTCAAAGCATCATGCTTCCTGCTATGGGAACAAAGTTGCAACAGACATGAATCATGCAGGAAGGCACTCCAGTAGGCAGATAAGATACATTCACAAATAAAGATGATACAAGATAGAAAGTAATGCATTACACTAGAAGCATATATAGATGCTCGTTCTGGGAATTGCGTTGGAATTTAGAGAGATACTCGGCATGAAAAGAAGCCAGAGCCAGGGGATTTGAAAATACATACATCTTATAGAATTTCACTATGGTATCTAATTCTAATCTTAAAAGAACCATGAGAGGTAGACAAAACAGGCTAAGATTTATTATTATCCCTGTTTCACAGATGGGGAAACTCAGTTAAAGAAGAGGGCTTTTGTTATTATTTTTTGTTGTAGTTGTGTTTCACTCCTCAACAGTAGTTTCATAAATTTGTTCTTGCTAAAGGGAATTCACCCTGATGTGGGACCAGAGAATCAGTTGCTTTATTCCAGCCCATCAGCGGATTGGACATAACGGATGGTGCTTTTGGCATTTATGACTGACAACCTATATGTTGAAGTCATCTGATGCTCAGTTTTCCCATGTCAAGTGGGAGGTAATAAAGCCTACTTGAAAAATCAAACAGGAAACCCTTTTAAAAATGATACACAAAGTTGAGGTGTTAACTTTTGCATGGTAAACATTCAGTCCAAACTCAGTGCCAGGACGTCATTTTAAAAATTTACCCCAGTGAGGGGTACCTGGGTGGCTCAGTTGGTTAAGCATCCAACTTCAGCTCAGGTCACGTTCTCATGGTTCATGGGATCAAGCCCTGCACTGGGCCCTGCACTGACAGTGTGGAGCCTAGTTGGGATTCTCTCTCTCTCTCTCTCTCTCTCTCTCTCTCTCTGTCTCTCTGTGCCCTCCCCCCCCCCACCACTCATGCTTTCTCTCTCTCTCTCAAGAATAAACTTAAAAAGATTTTTATCCCATTGAAAGATTTTTAATATCTGAAATATTTAGGCCTATGAGGAACTTGTCATAATCAATAAAATTGCACTATCATCAAATTGTCCACATTCTACTGGGAACTAGTATTTTCATTTAGCTTGAAAGGCAAAAAAGATCAATTTTACTGTAATTTCATGGAGCTGACTTATTCAACTTCACAAACAGACAAACATCAGGGTATAGTTCCACTGTGACTACGCTTAGATAATTTAAGAGATCCAGATAGACTTTCGAATTGGTTTTATAGATGTTGGTTTCACTTATAGTACTATTGTACTTCTGACATTTTAAAATATGTGTTGATATACTACTAAACCATGAACAGAGACAAACAACAACGGCAGAAAGATCCAGAATTTGCTAATCTCTGACACACAGGTCTTAGTGTGACTTTGCAACTTTTTTCTTCCAGAGAATCACTTAGAGTTAAAATGTTGGAACTATCATTAGTCATTTACTTTTTGGTCCAGTTCATTGAAAATGCCAGATTACAGGTTGCATATCTGTACTGCAAATTTGCTGTCTGTTATACAACACAGCTGATTAAAAACAAAGGCGAGGGGCACCTGGGTGGCTCATTGGTTAAGCATCTGACTCTTGATTTTGGCTCAGGTCATGATCTCACAGTCGTGAGATCGAGCTCTACACCAGGCTCCGTGCTAACAGCACAGAGCCTGCCTGGGTTTCTTTCTCCCTCTCCCTCTACCCCTCCCCTGCTCATCTACTCTCTCTCAAAATAAATAGGCGAATAAAGTTAAACAAATAAAGGAGAAAAGGAGGCTGGAGATTTAACTTTGCCTCTTGGCCATAGTTTTCGGCACAAAATGACTTCTTGTGTAATGGAATCTAAGAGACACGATAATTTTGGTTGTGCCACAAATTCATGCCTGAAAGCAACCAAGGACACAGTAGCTCCTGCAACTGGGGCTATCTTTTTCTCCATCTCCTCTTTCTGTACATCTCTTTTCAGTTATGAAATCTACTCTCGGAACTGATATGGAGATCTAAGTAAAAATTATTTTTTTCAGCGTTACATTTTAGAAAGATGAACTGAACAAACCCTGCCAGTTTCCATTAATCCAGATCACCTTCAGCATTACAATCTCTTCCAGGAAGGATATGGGTTTTTTGTTTTTGTTTTTGTTTCTTATAGTCCCGTAAGTGCCCTCTGATGTATAAAGATACCCCTGGGGAGAAAAACCTTAATAACCTCAGCCACATTTGCCATATTATAACATCAGGATGTTCAGTGAAAGGGCTTAAAAGACTTGATTATTAGAGATGGAATTTTTGTGGTTCATGAGCGCTCCTATGAATCAATGTCTTTGACTTTTAAGGGAAAGAGCTTGCCTGCAACTTCTGTATCAATGTCAGGGTAAGAAAATCCGCCTGGGTATAGAAAAATATTTGGAGATTCACACAGAAAGAGGCCAGTAGAGCAAAAATAAGTTAATCTTACTGATAAAGACCATGAAGTAGCTTTGCACAACACAGAAGGGCCCCAAAGCACGCTGACACTGAAAACCACACTGCAGTTGTGATTTCTGGTGAACCTGCTAGTGACACACAGGGAAAACTTCTGCTCCTAAGTGAGAATGAACACGGAGGCCCTAGCAGCTTGGGCCATGGAAGTCAGGGCAAGAACTGCACATTAGCCTTTGTTGGGGACAGGCTACCTAGTTACAATTGTACAGCTGGCGAAACAGGCCAAGAATATTTGGAAAAAGTATTCGAGAAGCGATTCTCAGTTCTGGAGTGCTCTAGATGCTCAAACCTTATTAATAGATCCTATAGCAATTCACCTTTGCATCACCTCTGCCCAGCCCTGGAACAGGTAATACCCAAGTTATTCAAAAGTCTCTTAATGTTAGAGATTTAAATCTACAGATTTAAAAAGCACTTTATCCTAAACTCGCATGGTGGGAAAATTACTGACTTATTAACTTGTCTGTGCTCCTTTGTTTTTTTTTTTCTCTTGTCTTTGAATTCTAGCAGGTAGCAAGAGTGTACAATGTATTGCTTTAGGGATTTTTCCATGGCTGAAAGGTGAAGCAGCCTTTTCCTCCAGGAATATGAAAAAACAGGAATATTTTCAGAAAAATATGACATATTGCTGGAAGGGCAGAACGCCTGAGTACACTTGTGATGTAGGGGAGATCTAAGAGAATGGGGAGTAACTGAGATTTCTCTGGGACCTTGGGTCTGACTCCAAGGCATTACCCATCGCCAAGATATACCTCGACTTTGGAGAGTGAGAATGGGAAGTGCTGAAAGGAGTGGCTGAAGAAATTTGCACCCAGACACAAATCCATGCCAAGGCTACAGATAGGTGGGACCCAACGGAACCTTGTGGGCTTGAGCTAGTGGCTGTCCTGGAAAAAAAAAGGAAAGTAGTGGTGGCCTGTTATTGCTGTACTTGATTTTGACAACCCCAGGGATTTATGACCTAACAAAGATCACGTGACTAGTCAAAGGTAAAAAGCAAACGAAGAACACAGATCTCCTCCAGCCCCATTTAGATTCCTTTCTGTTACAGGACTCCAAGCTCAACTTTTTCGAGAGAAGCCAATTGAAAATTTTAATTCCACATCAGCTGCCAAAATTTCACCTCGGGAAATCCAGCTGCTAATGATATTTTCACCAGTAGAAACATGGAACAATTTATATTTTCATGACTCATTTCCCAGAGACCCTGTATGAATAAAAAAAAAAAGCTGTATATGCAAAGAGCTTTGTTAGTTGTTTGGAAGGCTTCTATTATCTATATTCAAAACAGTTGCTGCTGGGAAACGAAGCAAGGGAATTGAGAATAAGAAGGAGTCTATGGCTTACTGTCAAAATTTCAAAGAACAAAATAAAACAATAAATGTATACATTGATAAGACCGCATCAATTAAGTAAAAGATTGCATTTCTATGGTTTTGACAGAACCAGGAGCAAAACATTTTAATAATTCAATTGTTTCATGCTGATTAGAATCTTAAGCTCTTAACATATTTTAGATTACTAGAAAAAAGAAGAATTAAATAATTACATAGCGAGTATAGTTTATTGAATAAAATAATGCTTTTGCAGTTTCCTCCCTCATTTGGGTATGTGTGTTTTAATTTTATTGAGATATGATTTTGTACAATAAAAATCACTACTTTTAAGTGCGTCATGTTATGAGTTTTGATAAGTGTGTTAAGGCCTGCAGGTGCTGCTACCGTCATGATATAGAACATTTCTATCACCCGCAGAAAATTTCCTCTTTCTTCTTTTGTAATCAGCCTTCTCCTCTACTGATGGTTTTTGGCAGCAACAGGTTATTTTTCTTTTCTTTACTTTAATTTTAATTTGACAAGAATGCTTAACGTGGGACAGATCCTTCTCACAGATTTTTCAGTGTACAATACAGTATGGTAAACTATAAGCACGATGTTGTACTGCAGATCTCTTATCTTTGCATATCATATATCCATGAATATCTGAAACTTTGTACCTATTGATTAGCGGCTCCTGATTGCCCTTTCCCCTACCCACTGCCAATGACTATTGCATTCTCTGCTTCCATATTTCACTTAGCATAATGTCTTCAAGGTTCACCCATGCTGTCACATATTTCTGGATTCCCTTCTTTTACAAGGCAAATAATACTGTTGTATGTATGTACCACATTTTCATTATCCATTCATCTCTCGATGAGTATTTAGATTGTTTCCATATCTTTGCTATAGTGAGCAGTACTGCAATGAACATGGGATTGGTAACATCTCTCTGTCATCCTGATTTCCATTCTTCTGGATAAATACACAGAAATGAAGTTTATGGAGAAGACAATAGAAAATAAAAAACAGTAGAAATAAATGAAATAGAGAACAAAAAAATCACATGATCATCTCAATAGATGCAAAAAAAAGCATTTGATAAAATTGAACATCCTTTTATGATAAAAAAACTGTCAACAAACTATGAATAGAAATTACTTCAATATAATAACGGACATATGTGAAAAGCCTATAGCTAATATCATACTCAGTGGTGAAAAACTGAAAGCTTTTCCTCTAAGATCAGGAATAATGCAAGGATGCCCACTGATGCCACCTCTATTCAACATAATATTGGATGCCCTAGCTACAGCATTAGGCAAGAGAAAGAAATAAAAGGCATCCAAATCAGAAAGGAATAAATGAAATTGTTCTCATTTACAAATGACATATTTTTATATATAGAATACCCAAAGAACTACACACACACACACACACACACACACACACACACACAAACACAGACACACACACACCTGTTGATAAATGGTAAATAAATTCAGTAAAGCTGCAGGATATAAAATCAGCATACAGAAACCATTTGTGTTTCATACACTAACAACAACTACCAGAAAAGGCAATTAGGAAAACAGTCATATTAACAATGGCATAAAAAGAATAAAATACTTAGAAATAAACTTAAAGAAGTGAAAGTATTATACATTGAATACTACAAAATATTAATGAAAGAAATTATAGACGACACAAACAAATGGAACGACATGTTATGCTCATGGATTAGAAGACTTAATAAATATACTTAATATTGTTGAAATGTCCACACTACCCAAAGCTATCTAAAGATTCATTGGAATCTCTACCAAAACCTCAGTTGTATTTTGTACAGGGATAAAAAAAAATCCTAAAATTATCATGGAATCACAAAGGATCCTGAATAGTGAAAATCATCTTGAGAAGAACAAAGCTGAAGGCCTCATATTTCCTGACTTCAAAACATATTACAAAGCTACAGTAATCTAACCATTATGGTACTGGCATAAAGACATACATATAGACCAATACAGTACAATAGAGAGCACAGAAATAAATCCATGCATACGTAGTCAACTGATCTTAGACAACGATGCCAAGAATATACAATGGGGAAAGAATATCATTCAACAAGTGTTGCTGGGAAAACCTGATATCCACGTGCAAAAGAATTAAATTGGAACTTTCTTTTAACAACCATAAACAAAAATCAACTCAAAATAGATTAAAGATTGAAACAGAAGATGTGAAACTGTAAAACTCCTAGAAGATCACATGGTGGAAAACCTTCACGACCCTGGTGTTCGCAAACATTTCATGATTATAACAAATAGCACAACCAACAAAATAAAAAAAAATAAACAAGTGATTTATTTTCTAACACTCTTATTTTGTCATTTGTCTCTTCCAGAATTTCATTATACATGGAATAATGCAAGAACTTCTTTACGTCTGGCTTTTTTCATTTAGCATAATGCTTTTGATATTCACTCATTCTATTGCAGGTGTCCATTGTTTATATCTTTTTATAACTGAGTAGTAATGTAAGCATATAACAAATTTGTTTATCCACTCATCAGTTAATAGATATTTGGGTTGTTTCCAATTCGAGATTATGATGAACAAAGCCTGTATGAATACTCACATGTGAGTTTTTGTGTAAATTCATATGCTGTATTGTGAGTGTATGTTTAAATACATAAGAAACTAAAAAAAAATGAATGATTGTACCATTTTAAAATTCCAGAAGCAATGTATATGAGTTTTGATTGTTCCACATATTTGCCAATACTCTGTATCAGTTTTATTAATTTTAATTTTTCTTTTTTCTTTTTTAAATTTTTTAAAGTTTATTCATTTATTCTGAGAGAGAGAGAGAGAGAGAGAATGAGCACACAGGGGAGGTGCAGAGAGAGAGGGAGAGAGAGAATCCCAAGCAGGCTCCACACTGTCAGTGCAGAGCCTGATGTGGGGCTTCATCTCACTAACCTCGAGATCATGACCTGAGCAGAAATCAAGAGTCACACACTTAACTGACTGAGCCACCCAGGTGCCCCTAATTTTAATTATTCTTGAGGGTGGGTAATGTTTTGTGTCTTTGGTTTTAATTTGTGAATATCTAGTGATTAATAATATTGAACATTCTGTATGTAGTTCTTTGCCATCCATATAACTAGTGAAGTGTCTGCTCAAATAGTTTGCTCTTTTTAAGTGGGTTGTTTGCCTTTTTATTATAGACTTGTAAAAGATATCCTTAATGCCATTCAGATTGAAAGGAAAAAAGCAAAACTGTTTTTTTATTCTTTTTTTTCCCCAAATGTTTATTTATTTCTATTGAGAGAGAGAGCACGAGCAGAGGAGGGGCAGAGAGAGAGAGAGGGAGAGAGAGAGCGTCCCAAGCAGGCTGCATGTTGTCAGCACAGAGACAGATACGGGGCTTGATTCCATAAACTGCAAGGTCATGACCTGAGCCAAAATCAAGAGTCAGACATTCAACTGACTGAGCCACCCAGATGTCCTATCTAAGCTGGTTTCACCTATGCAGAAAATAAGAAATAATTTTAATTACTAAATTAAAAAATAAAATTAAAATAAGAAATAAGAAATAATAAGCAAATTTAGCAGAATTATAGGGTTTTGTCAATAAACCAAAATTAAATGTATTTCTATATATATGAATACGAACACACAAATTGATAGCAATACATACAAGCTATCATTTACTAAGGTGTAAAAATAAAATAAATAATTTATTATGAAATTAACAAAAAATATACAAGACCTATACTCTAGAAGCTAATAAAGTTAAAAAGTTAATAAAGTTAATAAAGGTATATACTTGTCCTGGATCTAATACTCATATATGATAAGATGCCAATTTTAAGGATTATTATAAAGCTATAGTAATGAAGAGGCCGTGGTACTGGGTAAAAACAGACATATGTTAGAATGGAATATTATAGAAAATCCAAAAATGCACACACATATATATAGCAAGCTGATGTTTCTACAGGTGCCAAGGCAATTCAACAGGCAAAGAATAATCATTTCTTTTTTTTTTTATTATGAAATTTATTGTCAAACTGGTTTCCATACAACTCCCAGTGCTCATCCCAACAGGTGTCCTCCTCAATACCCATCACCCACCCACCCCTCCCTCCCACGCCCCATAAACCCTCAGTTTGTTCTCAGTTTTTAGGAGTCTCTTATGTTTTGGCTCCCTCCCTCTCTAACCTTTTTTTAAACTAATGGTTCTGGAATAACTGGATATCAATATACAAAAGAATAAAAAATTAGAAGAATGAAACTCAACGTTACATTATACCATACACAGATACTAACTCACAATGCATTTTTTACTTAAACACAAGAGATAAAATTATAAAAATTCTGGAATATATATAGACATATGTGTGTATATATATATATGAAAATATTAGTGAACTTAGGTCAGGCAAAGACTTTTTAAAAAGTATATGGAGAGTGCAAACTATAGAAAAACTTAATACATTGGATTTCATCAAAGTTAAAAGTTTTTCTCATCAAAAGGAGCTGTTAAAAAATAAAAAAGTAACATAACATTTTGAAAACATTGGTATATATAAATAGCAAAGGAAATGAAGTGAACTTACTCTGGCTGGAGAAATTTGGCGAAATCCTACTTAAGGCTGACTTTTATTTTTAGAATTGCTAGACAGTTTGATTCACCTTCTAGTCCTATGGGATGAACAATTTTCACCTCTTCTCTCCCTTCTACTTTTCCCCATAAACTTGTGCACAGCTATTCATATCCTACAGTAAAATCAAAGACAAATTTCTCAGGCATTGTGCTTGGATTCCAGGGGGAATGTCCCTGCCACATGTGAAATAGGAATCTTCAGCTAGAAGCTAGTTTGATTAAGCCTTCCGAGGGCTTCTGTGATCTCAGTCTCCAATGTAAACATCAGGGATTTGGACAGATTATTTACAGTCATGAATGTTTCTGATCCAGAATAATACTTTCAGACAACAGAAAAAAATAAATTGACAATAGCTCTGTTTTCGTTTTGGCTACTTTTCTCCATGATCTGACCTCATATAATCATAAATTTGAAAATAATTAATACTTAAAGATGAAAATCCCTTTCAACCAGTTTTTCAAGTATCATTTAAAATGTTTTCTTTTATGAGTTCTAGACACTGTGGAATTTAAAGAGAGGAAAAACACTTTCAAGCACTGAACCCAATGTAAAGTAGATTTCTTTTAGATTTACCAATAAAGATCAGCATTTAAAGTACCAACAGGATGTGGCTATCTTATTTTAAGGATCTGTTCCCACACTGGGTACCCAAAGTATTGTATTTTAATCAAGTAGCAGAGTAGCTGGAATAAAAAATGTTCCAGATTCACATACACTCAATCATAAAATGAGTCATAAATGACTGAAACTTTGAAAATGGACTAGTTGATTAGCTTAGAAGTTTGAAAGATCTCTTTATCATTGTTAGCTTCCCCTTTTCCATCAAAAAACAGTACATAATTAATAATATTACATTTATGAAACTTCTGATCATTTTTTGGGCCAAAACAGACTCCAAATGTACCAATAGAAATTACTTATTCTTGGGAATAGATAATTAGAGATCATTATTCTATTTTTGAATATAGTCACATTGCATTATCTCTTATGAAAACTTTCATTACTTAAACTCATTTTATACCCCTGTCTTAAGGCTTATTAACAGTATAAAAATATTTCTCTATGATCATTCTCATCATGTCTGCATTTTATAACATATTTAAACTCTGCATGATATCATTGGTTGCCCATGTTATTTGTACTTGGGAATTATATGTACACACATACCTGTTACATCCATATTTTTTATTCAAGGTATTTTACTATTTTTACACACCATGATGTTGAAACAGAAACGTCAAAGTAATTTCTTTCCAGAATAACTAAATATACCTTATGCATCTTACATATTCAGTATAATAGTGCTACATCTTATATGGTAAGAAAGTAAAGTCTAAAGTAATGCCACTGTGTGAGCTGATACTTAAGCATTATCTTATATTTTCATGAATTGTTTAAATACTTATATATAGCATGTTTTTCTATTTCTCTTTTTAACACAAGAGAATAAAACAATCTGAATATTCAACATGCCCTTCCTTCAAAACTGGCTTTTTTTTTCCCCAACAGGATAAAATATACAGCACAGATCCTAAAATGGGGCACTTATATAATTAAAAAATAATTTTCCTAATATTTTCTTCCATTTATGCCCCAACTAAAATTCAGTTATTTTCCAAATTGGACGTCAAATCTACTCCTTTTTCAATTTTCACCCCAAGCATCACCCTAGACACCATCATTTTTTGTCTGAACCACTTTATCTTATTATAGAGGTCTTTGAAATTTCTTGTTCATATACTTCTTCAAAGATTCAAGGAACCTACATTTGTTCTCTTTACATAATATTAAATGGAACTCTAAAATTATATGTTATGAGTTTACATAGTTGCAAAGGATGGTAATTTGTGACTTCTCATCAACATTGACATGTAAAAACAAGCAGTCCTGTCTCCTTGAAAGGTTCAGTGAATGATAAATATAATAAAAGTCTGATACTTCCTGTATCAAGCATCTGCACGTATAGAATAACTTATTTCAGACTAGCTTTCCTGCTATCAAGAGCTAGAAAATTGGATAATATTTTTCTAAAATTATTTTCCAACAATGCATAAAAAGAAACGTAGGATTAGGGTAAGACTTCACAAAACAGGGCAAACACCTACTAATGGAGATAGACCAAGTATCAGGGAGCTAAAAGTTAGAAAACTAACAGAGTTCACACATGGTTGAAAAATGTTAAAGTTCTGACCAGCCAAAGAAATGATACCTTGTGAACATATGAGATATTTAGTTGAGATTTTAGAAAGGCTATGCCTTAAAAGGAAGGATAAACTGGCCCTATAGTAAAAACTACTCTGTATCTGTTCTAAAAACTTTAAAATCAGCCTAAATATTATAAAACTGACCGACAAGTAAATTAATTGCTTGCCAGAACAAAACTCAACATTTTTAAAAGGGAACAACAAAATCTAGATAAACAAAAATGCATCATCGAAATATCCGGGATTCAATAAAAATAATGAATATGTAAAGAAGAAGAAACAGGTAACTTGTAATTAGTCAACAGAAACAAACCTAGGAATAAAAAAGTTAAGTAGGGGACAAGGGTTCAAAACAGCTATTGTTGGGGCAGCTGGGTGGCTTAGTCAGTTAAGCATCCATGATCTCGTTGTTCCTGGGATCAAGCCCAGCATCAGGCTTTGCCCTGACAGTGCAGAACCTGCTTGGGATTCTCTCTCCCTCTCTCTCTGCACCACCCCCCCCCCATGCTCACGTATTCATGCTCATTCTCTCTCCCTGTCTCTCTCTCTCAAAATAAATAAATAACCTTTAAAATACCTATTGTTGAGGCACCTGGGTGCCTCAGTTGGTTAAGCAACCGACTCTTGACTTTGGCTCAGGTCACAATCCCATGGTTCTTGAGATCTAGCCCCGCATCAGGCTTCAGACTGACAGCATGGAGCCTGCTTGGGATCCTCCCTCTCTGTCTCTTTCTGCCCACCCCCAACCCCCATCTCTCAAAATAAATAAATAAACTGAAAACAATAAAATAGCTATTGTTATTATTATGGTTAAAGATAATAAAGGAAAACATGCACACGATAAAAAGATCAATGGAAACTATAAAATGGAATCAAATAAATACTGTATGCTGAATAATACAACATGTAAAATGAAATTTTCACTGGAAGAGCCTAAGCTGGTTAGGAACCACAGAAGAAAAGATTTGTGGACTCGATGAAAGGGCCTTATGAACTATTTCAACAGAAGAAAAGGGAGGAGAAAAAAAGATGGGATAATGACAAAATACTTAGGAATTTGAGGGACAATATTAATGGCCCAACATACATGTAATCAAAGTCTCAGAAATAAGGGAAAAAATAACTTAAGGAAACAGTGGCCAAAAAATGTTCAAATTTTATGAAAATACCCAGATATCCTAGAAGCTCAAAGAACTTGCAAAAAAGAAGTCAAATAAACCACCAAGATACATCATAAGAAAATTGTTGAAAACAACTCATTTTTAAAAATGTAAAACAACTGTAGAAAAGATATATTATATAGAAACAAGGATAATAATACCACTGGATTCTCATCAGATCAAATCCAAATCAGATGACAGTTAAAGTAATTGAACGACAAAAAAACAAAAACAAAAACAAAACAAAAACAAACCAAACCTGTGAACCTAAAATTCTACTACTAGAAAAAATAAAGTTCAAAAATAAAAGGAAAAAAAGTCAGAAAAATAAAAACAGAGATTTTGTCCCCAGCAGAGCTGCAGTATGAGAAATGTTAAAGGATGCTCCTTGGCTAGATGATACTTATACCAAATGAAAATCAATCTAAAGAAATGAAGAACATGATGAATAGTATCCATGTAAGAAAATGTAAGTTTTTCTCATTACTAAATTTCTTTGAAGACAATTATCAGGTTTATATCAAACATAGAAATAAAAAGTCTGAAAAAAAGGATAAGGACAAAAATAAAAATGTATTATTATCAAGTTCTTTCTTACATGCAAAATGGTATAAAATTATTTGAAGGTAGACTGTGACAAGTTAAAAATGAAAATTGTCAACACTAGAGTGAAATCCATGAGATTAAACAAAGTATAGTATATAAACCAATAAAAAGCTAATGTGAAAAATGAACACATAACCAATAAAAAATAAAAATAGGAAATAAGAAACAATGAATGGATGGGACAAAAATAATATCAATAGCAAGATGCTATATGGAAACCCAGGTACAACTATCTTTGCATTAAAAGTAAACTGTCTAAATATACCAAATGAAATGCAGATACTATAAGAATAGACTTTTAAAACCAAAAAGCAACTTTATGTCTTCAAGAAACGCACTTTAAATGTGAAGACTGAATAAAATTAAAGGTATATGATGGGGAAAAAATGTATCACGCAAATCTAAGAACACTGGAATGACTATATGATCAAATTATTTCTTTTTTAATTTTTTAAAAATTTTTAAGTTTTTTTAATTTTTTTAAAAAGTTTATTTATTTTGAGAGAGAGCAAGCGAGGGAGCTTGAGCAGGGATGGGGCAGAGAGAGAGAGAGAGAGAGACAGAGAGAGACAGAGAGAGAGAGAGGGAGAGAGAGAGAATCCCAAGTAGTTTCTGTACTGTCAGCAAAGAGCCTGATTCAAGGTTTGATCTCATGAACGGTGAGATCATAACCTGAGCCAAAGTCAAGAGTCAGACATTTAACTGTCTGAGTCACCTAGGCGCCCCCAAATTATTTCTGACAAGGACTATTACCAGAGATAAAGATGGATATTCATGATGATAAACATTATCGTTAAGACTAGAACAAAAGTACTTAATGAAATTTGTAGAACTCTATCAGCATATGTAGAATACATCCTCATTTCAAATACTTAGGAAACATTCACCAAGATTTACAATATTCTGGGTCATAAGACAAGGTTGAAAATTTTAAATCAATAGTTAAAACAATACTTTAGTTCAACATTATACTGAAAGTTCCACACAGTGTAAAAGTCAAAAGCAGTAGAATAAAAATAAACATAAATTAAACTAATCAAAAATAAATACATAAATACAAAAGGATATAATTGAAAAGGAAGAAGTATAACTAAATTTTTTGTAGATGACATGATCATGTTACAAAAAAACTGAATGAATTTACAGAAAACTTCTAGAAATAGGCAGTTTAGCCTAATACAAGGTGCAAGATCAAAAAAGTAATTATATTTCTAAATATGTTCAGTAAATATTATATTTAAAAATATCATTATGAGGCATTAAAAAAACTTAAAAAACACAGGGATAACTTTAACAAAGTTATGCAAGACCTATATGTTGAAAAGAACAAAATATTCCTCAGAAAAACCAAAGAAACCATAAAATAAATAGGGAGATATAACATGTTCTTGGATTAGACTACTCAATATTATTAAAATGGAAATTCTCCTCAGAGTAAACTGTATGCTCAATACCACCAGATTCAAAATCCATACATGCTTTCTCGTAGATATTGACAACCTAATTCTAAAAATTATGTAGAAATTCAAATAAGATAGATTAGCAAGAATAATTTTGAAAAATCAGAACAAAGTCAAAAAACACTTTAAATCTGTATTAATAAAGAAAATATAGTACTTGGATGACAGCTAGAGAGCCCAGAATCAGACCTATACATAAATAATCAATTAAGTTTCAGTATGCCAATGTTACACAATGGAAAAAGGTATGAAAAAAAAAAATGAGTTGTGATGCCTACCTTGCACTATACACAAAATTGAACTCAAATGTATCAAAGAAAAATTACAAAATTTCTGGAAGAAAACATGGGAGATATCCTTATGTCCTTGGGATAAGCAAAGATTTCTTACGTCACAAAAAATACATTAATCATAAAAGAAGAAAGAAGGACAAATTGCAATTTATTTAAATTAAAAAAAATTTTTTTTGGTTTAAAAATTTCTCCTCCAGAAAATGAAAAGCAAGGAAGAGTGGAAGAAAATATTTCTAATACACAAACCTAAAAGGACATCTATCTAAATGTATTTAAAAAATCCTTACAGCCCAATAACAAAAAGAAAAATGACCCATTTAAAAAAATAGCAAAAGATTTTAACATATTCTTCACAAAAGAAGGTACATAAGTGACCACATGAAGAAATTCTCCAATGTCATTAGTCATCATGGAAATGTGAATTAAAATGGCAGCAAGACACCAGCACAGCTCTGCTAGACTGGCTAACATTAAAACTTCTGAAAATATCTAAGATTAGTGAGGATGTGGAACAACCAGAAGGGTAACACTCTGCTTTTGAGAGTGTAAAATGTACAGTCACTTCAGTATGACAGCTTCTTGTAAAGTTAAATATACGTTTGGGGCGCCTGGGTGGCGCAGTCGGTTAAGCGTCCGACTTCAGCCAGGTCACGATCTCGCGGTCCGTGAGTTCGAGCCCCGCGTCGGGCTCTGGGCTGATGGCTCGGAGCCTGGAGCCTGTTTCCGATTCTGTGTCTCCCTCTCTCTCTGCCCCTCCCCCGTTCATGCTCTGTCTCTCTCTGTCTCAAAAATAAATGAAAAAAAAAAAATTTAAAAAAAAAAAAAAAAAAAAAAAAAAAATATACGTTTAACATATGATTCAGCAATTCCCCTCCTAAGTGTTTATACAAGAGAAATGAAAACATATTTCATGTAAATGTTCATAGAACCTATACTTAAAATGCTAAAAACTAGAAATCTTTCAAGGGTCCCTCAACAGCTAATGACTAAACAAAGTATGGCATAGACTCTTAAAGGAATATGAAACAGCTTAAGAGCAACAACGAAAATCTCTTGTGATAAGACTCCGTCTTGTAAACCTTTTGTGATTAGCTTTAATAAAAGCTGATTAAAAGAACATAAAATATATTTTGCAAAATACTAATGGTGACACAGACTTCAGCGTCAATTATCTTTCCTTTTTTGTGTGTTTATAGATATAAGCGCTGGGAGCTGTATTTGTATAAGTAGATGGACAATGGAAGTTTTGTTATGGTAATATTATTGAATTACTGGCCCTCTCTCTATGCCAACAATCACATTGTGATCTACCAAAAAATATTTTCAACAATTTTAATAAAGTGACTAACGGGGAACTACCTGACTTGTTAGAGAATTTTTTATTTTGTAACTAGTCATTCACTTTTTCAGTACCAAACGGTAGTTCTCATTGTCCCTTTGTTTGGTATCCTAGAGCATTTTATCAGGGCAATATACCATATACGATATATACCATACTACGGCAATAGATCATAGTAGATTCTAAATGGATAAGAGGTGAACCTTGGTTTTGTAAATTATGAAAGGGGAGGTGAGGCAATAGAACATGCCAAGTTCGGGAAGACCAATTATAGAAAAGAATACGTATGGAAGTTGAGGAGTTGTAAATTGATTCCCTTAGAGCAATTCATTGCACAGAGTACCCTTTAAAATGACTACTACTGGGGTGGCATCCCTAGGTCTGAAGACCGTTCTTGCCTCTTGCCTCCTGCAGTCCTGCAGTCCACGCTCTTCACAATAGCAAACTAAGCGACTGATACTTTTAGCAATAAAAATTGGATTGAAAAACATTCTTTTACTGCTGTTCATTCAAACCGATCTGACTTGTGTCCACCACAAATAGAAAAAAATACACATTCCTCCACTGAGGCTGGATTCTTCTCTCTCATTTCACATTTCTCTCCTTCTCCATATCTGTGTTCTGGATATACGCATGCTTCTGTTTTTCAGACATATCAAGTTCACACCTACCTCAGCCTTTATCCCCTGGTTACTCAACCTAGAGCAGTCGCTGTAGACATTCCTTGTTTTATTGCTCTGTTTCACCTTCCCAACATTTATCACTGTCACTATTGCTCTTCTCCCTCTTCTAAAATCCTTCACGACAGCAAAATCAAAACTTTGTCTTTTTTTTTCTTTTCCTCAATTACATAGAACTGTGCCAGGTAGGTCCTCGAAACATTTTACCAACAGGGGAATGAATGCCAAGTAGTTTTTATAAAGATTATTTAAAAATTTTTTTAATATTTATTTATTTTTTGACAGAGAGAGAGAGAGAGAGAGAGAGAGACAGAGCATGAGCAGGGGAGGGGCAGAGAGAGAGGGAGACACAGAATCCAAAGCAGGCTCCAGGCTCTGAGCTGTCAGCACAGAGCCCAACAAGGGGCTGGAACTCACAGACCACGAGATCATGACCTGAGCTGAAGTCAGACGCCCAACCGACTGAGCCACCCAGGCGCCCCTATAAGGATTATTTTTTTTAAAGACATTTTCATATTGTAGAGCAACAACAAAAATTTTTTTCTGTTTTCCAGCGTAAACTTATCATGTCCAAAAGCTAAAGGATGCACGTGATATGTCTCTCATTTGGCTGTACATCTCTAAGGAATCTTTGACTGCAAGACAATTTAGAGAAGGTAGAAATTTGAACAAGTTCAATTAACTGCATAGTAGTTTCCCTGAGGACATTTCTAACACTGTTCCGAGGTCTTATTCATAAAAGAACTTCCTTAAGTGACTGTAATAGACAGCAGTCTTTTGAGAACTGTCTCCTCTAGACCTGTGGCTTTATTGATTTCTACATTGCTCTTACTTTTGAGGTGTCAAAGTCAAAAACAAAATGAAAATCATGCTAAGTGGTTGATTGTACAGGGAATTATTTTCTCCAAAGAATTGCTGTGATTCTGAATAGGGTAAGATTGGGCAATAATTATTAACCCGAGCTGAGCAGTAGGTTCTATTATTTCTACACTAGTATTTAGGGCAAGATGATGTTGCAATTAATAAGAATTGACTAAGAATAAAAGAGTAGACAAGATGAGAAGCTGTAAATTGAGAAAATATTTTAATGGATAGAGGTCAGTACGAAATAATTGAACCTTAATGGAAAAGGGAATAGAGCAGGAGTTAGGATATTGATAGATAAAGAGATCTGAGGAAAAATGTATACAAAGAAAATGTTCCCCTTCAAACTCCCGATAAAGTCATCATGAAATACAACAGAATAATCCCACAAGGAAAATAAGTTATATATCCATGTTCAGAAATATTGTGGGAGACCGAAATTCAGTTTTAATTTCTTCCACTTGTTCCCTCCACACACTAAAGCAGAATCCACTCATACCTATTGTGAAAATTTCCTGTCCCAGTGGTAAAAGCCAATTAAAGTTCGGCATACATTTCAAAAATCAGGCTTCCAAGGAAATTGAAAATGGCTTGTGATAAAACTAAACAAATAAAGAAAAGATACAGAGTAATTTTTTTTAAGGAAAAAACCTCAGCAAATATATGTTAAAATTAGTTGTGACTGAAGTTATATATTCCCTTACCTACATAAGGGAATCAAATTTTTTTCCTATTTTTGGTAAGAAATCCCAACAGTTATTTTTAGTAAAAGGAGTATAAACGATCTAGAAAAATATATCTTTCTTAAAAAAATCAATTTTTTGTTTGGTGGTTTTAAAAAAATGTTTTGAAGAGAAAAGGTAGTTGTCTTTGTTAGCTCAAAAATAATATGGTAAATCACCCCACTTGCATATTTAGAGCATGATGATGATCAAATTTATTATAATTACTAATGAAAATGCTAAGGTTTTCCGGTTTAGAATTTAATTTTTCAAAATTTGCATTCCTGTTCTTTTTTGAATTCTGAAATGTCACTTTATCAGATAATGAATGCCCAAGTAGGAAGTTGTGAAACAAAAATGGAGGGGAAACTTAGCATTGGAAGAACAGATTTTGAGCTTGATTTTATTACTTGTTAACCATGTGATGCGATATGCTGTTTCTCACCTGTAAAAAGGGGGACCAAAAAAATGTCCTCAAAGTATTAATATAATGATTGAAAATATGGTTGTAAAGTCAATCATTAAAATATCAAGCCCAAGAGAAAAGGAAACATAAATATATAATTCCGTTTATATGAAGTTCAAGAAAGGCAAAACATATAGTGACAGAAATCACAACAATGATTATGGAACATTGGGATACTGATTGGAAAGTAACTCCAGGGAGCATTCCAGGGGGATAAAATATTCTATAGTTGTATGTTGATGGTTAAAAGATTACACACAATATGAAAAGTCATAAAGGTTGGGGCGCCTGGGTGGCTAAGTCGGTTAAGCGTCCAACTTTAGCTCAGGTCATGATCTCGCGGTGAGTTTGAGCCCCGCGTCGGACTCTGTGGTGACAGCTTGGAGCCTGGAGCCTGCTTCATATTCTATGTCTCCCCCTCTCTCCGCCTCTCCCATGCTCATGCTCTGTCTCTTTCAGTCTCTCAATAATAAATACACGTTTAAAACAATTTTTTTAAGTCATAAAGATGTGTATTTAAGATTTATGCATTTTGTAGTAAATTACACCTCAATAAAATAAATAAAAGGAAATTACTGTGATACTTATCCATGTTCCTTAGCATTGCCACAGCAGTAGTCACGGCCCAGTCCTTATCTACTTTTTTATTATCAAGTGTGACCACTCCATTCTCCTTCAATCTAATTTTGAGCCAATTATTATTTCCTGGCCACAACATTTGCCTTTTTATCCTTAAAAAAAGAAATTGTAAAAGGCCCATCTCTTTGCTTGTTTACATCATATTCCATCTTTGCCAAGCAAACTCCACGTCTTCTCTCAAAACAGAGCCCATATCCCATTGATTTCAAAAACCTTCCAAGAAACATTCTACCCAGTTATTCACATAATTCTCCTTTACAGGGCTGTCCTCATGGGCACACAACCGCAGCAATAGTATGGCGTCCCATGGTTAGAAAGGCTTTACACTTAGTTAAGGCTATGCTATAGTCATCTTGAAATTCTTAATGTTTTAACAAGGGAATGTGCATTTTCACGTTGCTCTGGGTCCTGAAATTATGTACCAACTAGGTCCTGCTCTTCTGACACTTTGCAGTACCTGTACCCGCATCTTTCTTGTTGGGATTTATTATTTACTTCTCTGACTCCTTAACTTTAATCATGACTGTGGCTATTTCATTTCTATTCCCAGAATCTAGAATAACTCTTAGTATTTAATAAGCAGTGCATGAATATTTATTGATTGATAGAATAACTAACTGACCCATTAACTGGGTGAATTAATTAATAACAGAGTACATTAATTAATATTATTGAGTAAGAGATTGATTTGGCAAATTAAGAAATGATAAAGGAGTTGAGTAGTAAACCGAAAGCTGTATTTGCTCATTAATCAGATCTGTAAATTCATTCAACAAACATTAAATTAAGTATCTATAGTGCGCCAGAAGACTTGATTGACTGGCAGTCGCATCCATCATTTCCCTTCTGTGACAGGCTAATTTGGCTCTCCTCCTTCCCATATACCTGGGCCAAGCAACAAAAACCACTGCCTCTGTGCAGTGTATCAGTCCCTAAAGACCATGGCAGGAACTGAAAATCAAGTTGCACAGAATCAGTGAGTGTTAGGCATGCTGCCATATTGTTTTCAAGCCTACTTTCTAATTTTCTTTTAAACTCTAACTCATCTTATATCCTTTTAAAATCATTCCTTGGCAACTCACTTGGCAATTTGTTTCTTGTCAATGAAGTGAGAAATGGATGACAAAAGAAAATGGCTAGGGCAGTCATGTTGGATACACTGCCCTATCCGTTTTGTTTTGGAAGCACACCCTCTAAAAGGCAACTGTTGGAGACACCATGGTTTTTACTATGTTCAAAATCTACCAGAGCTCTCACTGAGTTTTTCTCAGGGGCTTCTAGGTCTTTTAATAAACGGGCAATGTTGTTAGCAACAGCTACATTACCACTCCCCAAACCCATTCCCATACCCATCCCAGAAAGTAGCTTAGCATATTGTTGCTTTCTCTAAGATTTTGCTTGCAATCTAGTCCTAACATATTGTCTCAAAGTAATTTGTCTCCCTTCCCTTAAGAATTTTTTAGCCGATGAAAAATTGTACTTTGTGGCCTCCCAAACTGCCCTGCTCGAGCAGAGATTGTGTCTGCATCACCCGGGGAATTAATCACAGCGTCACAAGATGCATACGCCGCACGGACTGCTGGGAAGTTGCATTTCTTTATGAAGATAAGGTACCGTAGGCTCCATATCATTTGCCCTCCGTGGAACTAAGGCCTTCCTTGTCATTTCTAGTGTTTTAATCCTGTGAGTCGGAGTTTCATTTCTTTCCTATTTTCACAGGATTTTCTAATCACTGCATTAATCGCAGTCCACTGAAAACAGTTTTTAGTTTTATTCCTTCTCACATATATCAAAGTTGTCCAAATGAGATGTAAGCTAATATAGACCTGGAGCCCTTCTACTCGCAGAATTGATATTTAGTTTGTCTCAAAGACTTTTTTTAACCATTTGCACTGAAAGATACAGAATGAAAACTTGTTTCTAAACCATACTTAAAGCAATACTTATAAAACTTCTATTTTTTAAATATGTATTTATTTTTGAGAGAGAGAGAGAGAGGGAGAGAGAGAATGGGGGAGGGGCAGAGAGATAGGGAGACAAAGAATCCAAAGCAGGCTCCAGGCTCCAAGCTGTCAGCACAGGGCCCAATACGGGAGAAGAGATTATGACCTAAACCAAAGCCAGACACCCAGTTGACTGAGCCACCCAGGAGCCCCATAAAACTTCTATTGAATGTAAGTATTGCTTTAAGGGTTATGAGCTGATCTAAATCACATTTGAATTTTTATAATAATGATTTGTGCCAATAATTCTAATATACTGTGATGTTAATTCAGTTTATTTACATCTTGCTGAAGGTGTTGAGAGAGGGTACCTGATAAAACTATACCATCAAACACAAGATGGAATAAAAGTTATCTATCATATATCTATATTCACACACACATACATAGAATAAACTATGTGAGTATAGTATATGTTTGTGTTCATACACATACACTTGCTATAATTTCCAAGAGAAATTATTCACATGAGGTATTTAAAAAAATTTTTTTTGAATGTTTATTTATATTTGTAGGAGAGAGAGACAGAGCATGAGCAGGGGAGGGGAAGAGAGAAAAGGAGACACAGAATCTGAAGCAGGCTCCAGGCTCCAAGCTGTCAGCACGGAGCGTGACGTGAGGATCAAACTCACAAACCATGAGATCATGACCTGAGCTGAAGTCGGACGCTCAACCGACTGAGCCACTCAGGCACCCTTAGCACTTGAGGTATTTTAAAGCACCAGTTGACATCGAGCTTTCATCTTCATTCATTGATCATCTCTTCGTAGTTCTTTCTTTGTGGGTATGTTTCAATAACTGGAGTTAAGACATTCGTGTATCCAGGATTGTTTCCATGGACCCACCTACTTCTCTACATGCATTCATTCCTCCTGTACTCTCATCTAATTCTTTGGCTTTATGTAACATTCCCCAATTTTTATCTTCTTTCTGAAGCCCTTCTGTGAACTTCAAATTCAGTGACTAATGGGCATCTCCATTTGATTATCAACAAACACTTCAGAATTCACATTTAAAGTATGTAAAGTATGAACCCCCTGATCTTCCCTTTGAAATCGGCTCTAATTCTAGTCTCTCTCACCCTTTCAGCTGCTCAGTTCAGAAATCTTGGAGTTCTGTTTGGTTTTTCTAATCTCTCTTTTTCATATGCCACAGAGAATCTATCAGGAGATCTGTTGGCTCTACATTTTAAGTAAGTTTAGAATCTGACCACTAGTCATCCCTTCCTTCATTGCCTCTTAGTCCAAGCCACCATCCTCTTTTGCCTGGATTATTGCAGTGCATTCCTGACTAACTAGCCCAGTTTTCTTCTTGCCCCTTTAACTCTAACAACCAGCTCATAGGTGCTCAATAAAAAGCATCTGAACAAATGCAATGCAATGCGCTTAAAATATGCTTTCAAAGGAAACTTAGAACTTGATTTCAAGTAACTATGTCAGAAATGTAAAAAAAAAAAAAAAAAAAAAGAGTCACAGACCTAAGATAAAAATAAAACTCAAGGGAGACAATTCTAAGGGGAGCTAAGGTAAAAAGCCTTCACCTGTTCTACCATGACTCCACTTAAGTATATTATTCACAGCAGGAATACAATTTCCATGCCCCTGCTTATCAAGACCTTCCCTCACCTCTATTTTTTAAAACTGTAATAACTTGATCTCAGCCCTCACTAGCTTTTCCTCTCCTCTTGATGTTCTTTTGTGTCACTTCATATAACATAGATTTAGTCATTCATTTTTATATTTTGTATTGTTTACGCCTATTAGACTATAACGACATGAGGAGAAGTTTTTTGTTTTTGTTTTTGTTTTTTTTATATTTTGTTCACATTGTATCCCCAGGTCTACAACAATGCTTCACATATAGCAGGTTGTATTGTTCAGGTGATAATCCTGATGCTCTAAGAAGAAGTAGGGAGGTTACAGAAATACTAGAGCTCAGGGAGAGCTGAAGCCATGTTGGTGGGGGGGCGGGGGGGTGCCTGCCAGGATTTGTAGTCCTGGATGGAAAGGGAATGGACCCAGTACTCAGCCTGAAATATCAAGGAGCAGAGAATACATGTCCTGACCTCTGTTGTCTCCTGCCTTCGAATCTTCTGCTGACACTGCCCATTGGTCAAACACAACGGAAGGCTGAGATCAATGGAACCCAGCAATTCAGGCCAGGGGCCAGCCTCTCAGGGCACAGAGCCAATCAGAGAAAGACGAAGGTGGATCTGAAGAACAATCAGAGAACAACCAGTATGCACTTAATAAATAGCCACAGAACAAATGCAAGGCAGTATCCTCAAAATGTGGTTTCAAAGGAAACTTAGAAATTGAATCCAAATGACTGTGTATCTCAGAAACTTTTAAGAATACTAAGGGCATAAGGGATACAGGAGTACTGATACATAGGGGCACTTGTACCCCAATGTTTATAGCAGCGCTCCCAACAATAGCCAAATTGTGGAAAGAGCCTAAATGTCCATCAACTGATGAATGGATAAAGAAATTGTGGTTTATATACACAATGGAGTACTACGTGGCAATGAGAAAGAACGAAATATGGCCCTTTGTAGCAACGTGGATGGAACTGGAGAGTGTGATGCTAAGTGAAATAAGCCATACAGAGAAAGACAGATACCATATGTTTTCACTCTTATGTGGATCCTGAGAAACTTAACAGAAACCCATGGAGGAGGAGAAGGAAAAAAAAAAAAAGAGGTTAGAGTGGGAGAGAGCCAAAGCATAAGAGACTCTTAAAAACTGAGAACAAACTGAGGGTTGATGGGGGGTGGGAGGGAGGGGAGGGTGGGTGATGGGTATTGAGGAGGGCACCTTTTGGGATGAGCACTGTGTGTTGTATGGAAACCAATTTGACAATAAATTTCATATATTGAAAAAAAAAGAATACTAAGGGCATAAAATAGTAATGAAACTCAGAAGAGGTAATTCTGAGAGGGGTTAACGTAAGGAGGCTCTAACAGGAGCCATAGAGGAAAGGTTATTTACACAATGGACCCTTTTGGTTAAATTAAATGTTCACATGGATGGGTAGATATACATGGGCAAAATTTCACGGTTCTGTAAGTTCTACCTGTAACTCCTCCATTTAACTGGGTGGCTTTCATGGATTGTATCATTAATTCAACTGCCTGCCATGATGCAGCTCTATGCTGCTCCCCTAGCATGCTGGCAAGGCATAAGGGCTTCCCCATGACAAACCATCAGATACCAGGGCCAATCTGTAAATGCCATGCGTTTCCTGTTTTTCCTGACTGTATACCCCATTTCTGGTGACCTCTGCTTTATGACAAGAGATCTAGGAACAGATCTGATATCAGGAAGCCAGAATAGCAGACATCCTAGCCACCAGCCCGCGCATATAAGGAGGAGAAAAAGTAAAACTCAACTTTCATATCTGAGGTTTGAGGCAGGGTTTCTTTTAAGGAGCAATGCCACCTGGAACCAGAATTTATTATTTCTGTAAATAGTAAGGAAACACAGGTAAGAGATGAAAACCTCAAAGCAGCTACTGAGCTTTTCTGCTCCGAGATCCCAGAAACTCAAAGAAGTTCCCTTGGCAAAACTACACTTTATACTGTGCCTGCAGATTTACTTCTGCTTTAGGAACAAAGCCAGGAACAAAACCACCATGTGGAGAGCCCAGAAGTTGGAGAGTCAGGGTTATGCATGTGTGGATTTATCTTACCTCTTAAGTAGTTGGGTTTGGAAAAAAAGAAATAGAAAAAGTTGGAAAACAATACAGGGAGAAATACAGTTGCCCATTTTTATGGTCATGTAGATGAGAACATTCTACGGTTCCTCTCTGTGCTCTCATCAAATGCCCACGAAATATGGCATTCAGAAAAAAAAAAGACAAAATAGCATGTCAAGGTGCAGGCCCATCAATTCAGCAGCCTCCAGAGCTCTCCTTCCTGCAAAGAGCCTGCCACTGAAACAACATTATTGCTGGCTTTGACTCAGGAAACTCTAAAGACATTTTTCCCCCTGTAGCTATGAGGTGCTGACCTCACTGCTGGAATTGGAAGATAAGAAAAATGTTTTAATCCATATGTTAATTATTGAAATTAGAACTGCAAACAAATATTTTGAGAAACTTCAAGTTGCTTCCAAACGTGGCACTTTCCATTTTAAGCCCAAAGTGTAATTGTGTATTCAAAGGCTCAGATCTTCCCTAAGATTCATGCATTATGTATGCTGTACTTCCCTGGGATATGGAGGATGTCACGCTCCGCATCCTGCTGAAATGGGGAAATAATTTCAGACAGAGTTTGACTTGAAAAAGTATCAAAACTTAGAAAAGAGAAAAAAACATGGAAACCACTTTGTTGGATTCAGAAACTTTACTAACATAGAGGTCTTTTTTGGGTAAATTAATATATATGAAATTAAGATTAATGTTGAAATAGTACATTAACAACTACAGAAGAACACTCTTTTGTGCAAAAAAAAAAAAAAAAAAAAAAAAGTTCTGAAAGAGATTGCTCCTGCCAAGTTGCAGTGCACTTTTTCTGTAAAGGGCCAGATACTAATTATTTTAGGCTTTGAGGTGACATGATTCCCGTTGTAAATACCCAACTCAGTCCTTGCAGTGAACAAACGTCCATATGTAAACAAGTGGGTTGAACTGTGTTCCAATTAACTCGTATTTACAAGGACAGGAGGTCAAACCGATTTCACCTGCAGGTTGTAGTTTGACAACCCCAGATGTAGAATATACTTCTACAGAGCAGTATTTTTATGAGGTGAGTTAAATATTTAAGAGCATTATTGCCTACTTTTGTAAGTTGATTATTCCTCTTGTAAATGCCCGGGCCTCTTTCATCAGCTGGACAAGTACAGATTTCCCCACATCAACATCAGTTAAGAAGGGAGACATTTACATTGCCAATATCAGAGTGCTCCTGGGAACAGATCAAGCATCCTGTCTGTATTAGGTTTAACATTTCCATCATCAGGTTTAATAAAATCTTAATAGTTCTCAAAGCCGGGCTCATAAACACTTTCTCTAACTTGTGCTTCAAAATCATGTATTAATTTTAGCCATTGGTACCCAAGGCAGTTCTACTGCAATGACTTTCTGCTGCTCCAGGGAAGACTAGGCTAAGGGAATTTGAACATCTGTCTGTAGCAACTCCACTTGGAGTTCCATTTGGAGATCCCTGTCAAATGAAATGAAAAGGGACCGGATGTAATAACATCCATTTAGATTCACTGCCTAACTCTCATTTAGTTGTTCTGATTTCTTTTAGTCTCTGGGCATATCTGCCGGGGCTTATTTTTACGGCTGCTCTATGGTAAAGGTTGGATTAAGGTACTTCCATATTTTGCAATGCTAACAATATACGGCCCAGGGCAAAGGGCAGAGTTTAACCTCTGCCAGTTCAAGGTCAAGGTACAATATTTTAGTCCATCCAGCCAAGCCAATGAGGGTGGTCAACTCACTAGTCTATTCACAGACAGCCTCCTACTTCATGTTCAGTGCCTCTGGGAAACCCAAGGAAACAGAATGCTTTCAAAACAAGCTCTATTTTATTTATTTATTTTGTCATGCCACAGTACAGGTGTTTCAACAGTATCAATACAGTCTGTCATCATAAACTGGAAAATTCGGAATAATTACAATTTTTCTATGTTCAGAAGTGAAAATTTTCATTTAGGGGCATCAGTTGCTGTTCATGGAAACGCATTTATCTAATTGCCTTCACTCATATCACTTAATGTCCTGTACTCTGATGACATTTCTAATACGACCTTGGGAACAGGTAAACCCTCTTGTGTGTTGAGTGGAAATGTAGATAAATGCAATTAATTAAAATGAATATAGGGAGAATTTCACCAATATATAATTGACTTGAAATAGCTTACCACTAAAATCACTGACCAGGCAGCATTATTCTGCAAACTCTAGCTGGGAAAGCCAAATGGCATACAGTGAAAGAATCTTTCCACTAGCCATAGGTGTCTGTGGCTTTAGCAGAACAGGAGAATGTAGCAAAATGCTGTGGTTATCTCCCTAAGAGACTTTTCTTCTCTTATTTAATAAAATGTGTAAATTGGTGGGTAATATCTGTTCGTGGTAACCCAATCAAGGTGATCCCATCCCTCTGCCACAGCAGTTGGTTGAGATAACCTATTTTATGCCAATTAGCATATAGCATTCCTTTCATACTTTGCACATATAATCTGGGCCAGTGAGACAGGAAGAAAAGCCTTAGCAGCTTTGTGAAGAAGAGGTTGCTCATGTACCAGGAAAGCCACGCCAGGCCTTGAAGACATCATTAAATGGGTAAATCAAACCAATCCTAAAGCTAGACCATCATATATGATCTAGATAACCCTTTAATAAATATAATGTATATTTTTAAATTATTAAGTATTTCATGTGTACAGGAAATTCAATACTGAGACAGATACCCAAGTATCTCATTTATGTTAGGAAATATCAACACTTTTCTATATTGATATCAAATACCTTTTTTTTAAGAGAAACTGTTTAAAACATTGTAGAATGTCTTAATTCACATTTCTGTAGTTAACTAATTGGAAAGAGATATAGAACTACCATGGAAGCATTAATGGTAAATTAATTCTGTGTACAAAAGACAAGATATCTCTACTTTTTAGCAATTTCAGGTTAAAAGCCCAAGATAAGTGCAGTGTAAATACAACAGGTTTGCTATTGAACATGACCAAAGTTATACGAATCATCATGGACTGTGAACCAATTTGAGATCCTTATATCCCACTAGGACTAGATGAATAAAAAATGAACAACAGAAACAGAACAAAATGTTTCCCTTTATCATCCCTGACTAAAGATATGCCAAGACTTTGATAAAGAGGCCACAGGTAACTTCCATCACCACATCATGCGGCACATTTGAATGAGTTCTCTTCTCTTCGTGTCCTCATTGTGCTGTGTGTATGTGATTCCAGCATGAGGACTTATACTAAAGAGAGGTAATTAAATTAGAAGGAGCCAAAAGACCTTGGAGACCATCATCCTAAAGCCCAGATGAAGCCGTCAAGGCAGGCAGCTCCTGCCTCCTTATAAAGGTCCTTTTTCTGTTTGTGTGGGTCCGGTTATACCTGCCACTACAGATCAGTGAGCCCTGTGCCAACAGCCCTAATGCCCTAAGACACACCCAATTCAAGTCAAACTGGACTATTAGCTCAATTATAACTGTTCTTGGTTGTTTCCAGGATTTCTGGAGCCAAATGAAGGTAAACTAAGGCTGTCCTACATCCCACTTCACTTAGTTTTATTTGAAAAAATGCATTTTCCCTCACCTTGTGGACAGAAATGTGAAAACAGATTCAAATAATCTGCTTGCAAAGAGGTATACATAGTCGAAAATACACACATAAATATGCATAGAATCCACTGTCCTCAAAATCCTAGAGGCCAGTTGCATAAAAATATGTTGGGAAACCATATTAGAGCTGATCTCTAAGCAAAATAACTTACTGACATTGAATTAGATGTATCATTTAAAACGTAAAATTATATGCTGATAGCTAATTTCTTTTCATTCTGTATTTCATCATCTGCCCCATTTATTTCAATTTTGTCAAACTAAGTGTTCAAAAGTGTTGACATTCTTTCTAAGATAAATGCCAGCATTTGATTATATTTTTAATGTATCTTTTCTAGGCCATTGTAGGCACTCATTATTTGTTGAGTGAATGGATGGATGAATAAATTAACAAATGTCAAATGCTCATATTAAATGTTTGTCTTCATACTTTGTGAAACCTTTTTGGTTAGGAGAAATGAAAATAGTATTCACATTTAACACACAAAAAATGGTCATCAAATCATAGACTTTAAACCTATGTTTCTGAGGGCAAACCAGTATTTAAACAAACGGCATTTAACTCAAGAGTTGGGGAAATTTAGTAGTGGAGACAAGATAAGAAGCTGTGGAGGGTCTACTGAATGCTGGAAGAGTTATTCGGCAAGAATTTAACTCAGAAAACAACAAGGACTTGCAAAGACAAACAGTCAATATGTCAGTATGACTGATGCAGAAAGGTCAGAATTTTAAGGACTGGACTCGTGTTGCCAACAGAGAAAGAAATAAGGAGCTATTAGTGTATCTGTGCAGACACAAGAAAGTGCCAGTCAGACCCAGACATCTATAAAACATGAACACAGTGAGTTCGAGTTCAGTGTTTCTCAAACATTAATGTGCATATGAATAACCTGGGGATCTTGCTCAAAATGGAAATTCTGATTCACCGTGTCTGGGAGAGATTCTACATCTCCAACTAGCTTCCAGATGATGCTCATGCTGGTGGTTCAAGGACCATGCATTTCTTAGTAAAAAACCAGGATCTTCAGAAAGAATAAAAAAGATCCAGATAACAACTGTGCCTCACCAATATATATGTTACGGATATAATTTGCTTATGCACATATACACCCATATGAGTGCACAGAGTTTGTTCCGTAGTTTAGTTTTCAGCTAGTCCTTTTATTGCTATTTTGAAAACCTGAGCTCAACAACCAAGGTCATGTAAAGAAAGTATACATGATCTTTGATCCTTATCAGAAGGTGTGATTGGTTGGCCAGGTAAGCCTCCTTTTTATGTCAACCCCATTTATGATAAAAAGGAAATGCATTGGATGAAGAGTCTTAGGAAACTTACAAATTCTCTGCGCATCAGTTACATCACCTCTAATTTGGGCTGCTTACCTTTCTTCTCTAAGTGCTTGCTCCTCTAATCCTAACTGAGTAATCGGAAAAGTTGATTAACTCTTATGAACCTCAGTTTCGCTATTTTTAAATTATGGATAAAACAGAACTTGTGAAGATCAAAAAGTTGAATATATTTACAGTGCTTAGTACAGTCTTTGGTATGTCACGAATGTTCACTAAATGACAGTGCTAAAAAAAATTAGTAAATAATCCAATACTATTAACCATTTTCTAAAGGACTATTCTGGTTTACTATTATCGTTATGCCTCTAAAATTAGTCTTTTGGCCGTGGGTGTGCCTGAGGATAACTATAAAGCTTTCCATTCCATTATTTATTCCCTACCGTCACCTTGTTTAATTCTTACTTCTTACTAAGAAGCTTAGTACTCAAGCCTAAAAATGTCCTTGTAAAATATCATTCTTTATTATGCCAATAACTCAGAATGTAGGTCAAGTAAATATAAGTGGTGTGTGAAATGAAGCCTTCAGAGTTAATAGTGTTACTGACCAAACAGTCAAACATTGTTAGTGTGATTATAACAGCCTAGAGGAGCCATCGTGCCTTCAGCACAATGCTTTTCTTCTCTTTTGCAGCAAATACTTTGGGAGTTGGGGGACAGTAGTTTTTACTTTCAGAAGATCCCACCACTTGCCATATCTATTTTCATTTGGCATAATAAAGTTACGTTTCGTCACGTTTTTATTTATTAGGTTAGCCTGTGATAGAACACTGCAAGTAATTATAGCATTTGGTACACACTATGTGCTTCCAGAGCCCTTAAGAAACACCATGAGGGGCGCCTGGGTGGCGCAGTCGGTTAAGCGTCCGACTTCAGCCAGGTCACGATCTCGCGGTCCGTGAGTTCGAGCCCCGCGTCAGGCTCTGGGCTGATGGCTCGGAGCCTGGAGCCTGTTTCCGATTCTGTGTCTCCCTCTCTCTCTGCCCCTCCCCCGTTCATGCTCTGTCTCTCTCTGTCCCAAAAATAAATAAAAAACGTTGAAAAAAAAAATTAAAAAAAAAGAAACACCATGAATCTGTTCTACAAACTTATAAATAGATGGAATCAATACACAGTGAAACCTCGAACACTCATTCCATACTAGTTTCGAATTTGTAATTTATCAGATATAGGTCTGACTGAATTTGCTTTTGCATTATTTGTAGAAGGAAAAAAAAATCTTTGTTTAGCAAAATAACAAGGTCATTTACCTTTTTTAAAGAATATATTATCATTAAGGCATTTAAAATGGGACCAAGGGGATACAGTGTGATACACGCCAACATTGCTTTCAGTTCATTAAAGCAGACTCATCAGATCTTCTTTGACAATATTGTTGATGTACACTCTTGAATGTTACTAAATAAATGTTTAGAAATCACACAGAATGTCTTCATTGAGAACTTGCTAAGGTAGGGTGTACAGCTGAACAGTTCTGGGTAACTCTTAACTTAGGTGGTGTAACTTGAGTACTTACTTTGCAGAAGAACCTGAGCTTTTCACTTACATGGACTGAGTTTCTTACCCATTAAAACTGCCTTGCTTAATACCAAGGTATGTGAAATTCAAGTACTGCATTATTGAACTAGTCCCTTTATTCAAATGTGTACACTTTACCACTTCAATACAACTAAGAGATTTTTAAGTGCAAATATAGATATTTCATTTTCAGCTTAGTGCTATAATTTATCCTGTTTGGGTAACCACATGCTGTGACAGTGCAAAGGACACTCATAAGATTTACATCATTGGGTGTCACATGACTAAATACTAGCTTAGAAAACAGTACTAGATACTATCTTCGTATAGAATTGTAAGTAATATACTGGTTATATCCTCAATCTGTTTCTGTTTATAACATTAATATATATACATATACATATACATGTATATGCATATATCTACATAATGATAATTTTAAAAAATAGTAGCGAAATGTAAAAAATAGTTTTCTCTTGATTTTATAAATCTATAATCAAACAAACAAACAAACAAACAAAAAATGTCTGCCCGGGTTTCATGAATACACCACTATGCATCCAAGGCAGCTGTTCTCAAACCTGAGTTTGCATCAGACTCAAGAAGAGGGAGTGCTCGTTAAAAGACTCTCTGATTTCAGTAACTCTGGGTGGACACCAAGAACTGGCACTTCTAATAAGTACCCTAGCTGATGTTGATACTGCTAGTTCTGGCAACCATATTAGAAAGTCACTGCTCTAGAATATCTAATTTTCATTAGGCATACACAGTACCAAGATGTTCCATTTTGACATTGACTTGTCCATTAGAGCAAAAATTTACCATGAGCAAGAATTTGTTACCATGTTTTCATCATCAGATTCTTTAAATCAATCATTACAATCAGTGAGTGTTTAAAAATATATAAATACAGTAAAACCTTGGATTTGCAAGTGACTTGTTCTGTGAGTGTTCTGCAAGACAAGCAAACATTACCAATAAATTTTAACTTGATAAACGAGCGATGTCTTGCAATACGAGCAGTACAGGATGCTGAATATCACACGATCACAACGGAGCCAATGGCTCTCTGTCTCTCTCTCTCTCTTGCTCTCTGCGGGACTGTGGGTGATAGTCTCCCATGTTCAGATGTTTGGTCTCAGGCCGCGGTATTTGGGAGAAATCAGTGACTTTTCAGAACGTTGAAAGATGCCCACGACTGTGTATTTTTTGTCACTTCAAAGCACCTACGGACAGTCTTTTGCTTTACCATATAAGAGTAAGCTTAGGAATGCTTTGCTTCATTCTAGGTCAGATATAGACCCTTTCCTCTGCTGTCTTATTGCCAGTTACATTAAATACAGTATATGACAAGAGTTTATTAATACTGTACTGTAGTCATCATCTGTGCAAGCATATACAATGGTCCCCATGCAGAAAAAGATTCTATTGAGCCACAAGACAGCAGTGATTCCATGAGTGATAGTGAAAGTTGTCCTACACAATAACCTCCTGTCTCTTGTCTCCCTCATACCAGCCATGAAGGTCTTCAAAGGTAAGTGCAGGTTAATTTCTTTATTTTTCTTTATGTTTTGTGTTTTATTTATTATTTCATGTGATATTACAGTATTGTAATCATTTTTATATGAATATTTTTGGGTTATGGAACAAATTATCTGAGTTTCCATTATTTCTTATGGGGAAATTTGCTTTGATATACACATGCTTTGGATTACAAGCATGTTTCTAGAATGAATTATGCTTACAAACCAAAGTTCTACCGTACCTGGATCTTATATCTTTAGACTTGAGGTGAAGCCAGGGATTCTACACCAGTGGTTCTCAAACCGTGGCCTACTATAATCTACTAGGGAGCTTTTAAAAATCCTGGGAACTGGGCTGTACCCCATAGCAAATTAAATCAGAAAGTGTGGGGTAGGCCTCAGGCTTCACTAGATGTCCAGGTGATTCCAGTGTTTCCAAAGTTGAGACCAATATGTATGCTTGCTGTATTAGAAGTCTATTCTAGAGTACTCTTTTGCTCTTTTCTATGATATTACAATAATCACGAAAATCAATCTCTCTCTCTTTCTTTTCCACTCTCTCTCTGTCAAGACTGCATCTTGATCACATATTTGTATTCATTCATTACATTTAAGTCTCTAGTTTTTAGGTATTTATAAATGTTTTATTGGAAACATATTTCAGTGTTTGTTCTTTTAATATAATTTATTGTCAAGTTGGCTAACATACAGTGTATTCAGTGTGCTCTTGGTTTCGAGGGTAGATTTCCATGATTCATCGCTTACATACAACACCCAGTGCTCATCCCAACACATGCCCTCTTCAATGCCCATCACCCATTTTCCCCTCCCCCCCATTTCAGTGTTTATTTTTACGTAAGATGTATTATTTTATTAGCTTATTTTAAGCCTTTCATTCTCTTACTTAATGCCAAGCAGAAATGTATTTTAATAGGTAACAACCCAACAGACTTTTTAGTCAGTTTTGAGACCTTCAACTAGAGCTGTCCAACAGAACTTGCTGAGTTGATGGAAAGATTCTGTAACTGTTCTGTTTAATATAGTAGCCACTAGCTACATTATGTGACTTTTGAATACATAAAAATGTAGCTTGGTGCACCTTAAGAAACTGAACTTTAAATTTTGTTTAACTTTAATTAATTTAAATTTATTTTATTATTTTCAATTTTTATTTATTTACTTTGAGAGAGGGAGAGTGGGGGAGAGGCAGAGAGAAGGAGAAGAAGACAGAATCCCAAGCAGACTATGTGCTGTCAGCACAGGGCCTGACATGGGGCTCGATCCCACGAACTGTGAGATCATGACCTGAGCTGAAATCAAGAGTTGGATGCTTAACCAACTGAGCCACCCAGGCGCCCCTAATTAATTTAAATTTACATAGCCACAGGTGGCTAGTGGCCACCCTATTGGACAATACATTACTAAACAATAAATTTTATCTAGCACAAAACTGGCCTGCAACAAGTAGTAGTTACTTTATAAGCTGCTAATAACCCTTATATATACGTTTTATATGAGGTGACCTTAAACCTTTACTTAGTTCTAGGCTCTATGCTAAGGAATGGTGCACATTATTACATATGATTCTTTTGACAAGCAGTTGATTAAAGTTTTCTGAAGTGACAGAGAACTTTAATCTTTTAAGCCGTGTGATCTCTAATGCACCTTCTCAACCCTGCTGCTGTAGTAATGGCATACATAAACAATTCATATATAAATGAGGGTGACTGTGTACCAAAAAAACTTTATAACATAAGCAGCAGGAAAGATTTGGCCTATGGGGCATAATTTGTAGATCTATTTCAAGATAATCCTATAAATTTATAGATGAGGAAATAATAGCAAAAGGTGAGTGCATAGCCAATCTAGGCCAGTGACTTATTTCTACTACAAACAATTATTTCATCATTCACTTCCCTACTTCTGAGTATCATTTTATTGGAACCATAAGAGACAGCTTCTTGAAATGAATTACTCACAATAAGCTATTCCTTCTCTACTTTCGTTCCTGGTCATCTATTCAAAGACAAATGTCCTCAACATGTAGAAGATGAAACTAGACCACTTTCTTACACCATACACAAAAATAAACTCAAAATGGATGAAAGACCTAAATGTAAGAAAGGAAACCATCAAAACACTAGAGGAGAAAGCAGGCAACAACCTCTTTGACCTCAGCCGCAGCAATTTCATACTCAACACATCTCTAAAGGCAAAGGAATTTAAAAGCAAAAACGAACTATTGGGACATAATCAAGATAAAAAGCTTTTGCACTGCAAAGGAAACAATCAACAAAACTAAAAGGCAACCAACGGAATGGGAAAAGATATTTGCAAATGACAGATTGGATAAAGGGTTAGTATCCAAAATCAAAAGAGAATTTACCAAACTCAACACCCCAAAAACAAATAATCCAGTGAAGAGATGGGCAGAAGACATGAATAGACACTTTTCCAAAGAAGACATCCAGATGGCCAACAGACCATACAGTGTATGAAAAGATGCTCAATGTCACTCATCATCAGGGAAATACAAATCAAAGCCACAATGAGATATCACCTCACACCGGTCAGAGTGGCTAAAATTAACAACTCAGGAAACAATAGATATTGGCGAGGATGTGGAGAAATGGGCACCCTCTTGCACTGTTGGTGGGAATGCAAAATGATGCAGCTGCTCTGGAAAAGTGTGGAGGTTCCTCAAAAAAATTAAAAATAGAACTACCCTATGACCCAACAATAGCACTACTAAGAATTTACCCAAGGGATATAGGAGTGCTGACGCATAGGGGTACGTGTATCCCAATGTTTATAGCAATAGCCAAATTCAACAACAGCCAAATTATGGAAAGAGCCTAAATGTCCACCAACTAATGAATGGATAAAGAAGATGTGGTTCGTATATACAATGGAATGCGACTTGGCAATGAGAAAGAATGAAATCCTGCCATTTGCACCAATGTGGATGGAACCGGAAGTTATGCTGAGTGAAATAAGTCAGTCAGGGAAGGACAGGTATCATATGTTTTCATTCATATGTGGATCCTGAGAAACCTAACAGAAGACCATGGGGGAAGGGAAGGGAGAAAAAGTAGTTACAAACAGGGAGGGAGGCAAACCACTAGAGACTCTTAAATACAGAGAACAGGGGCACCTTGGTGGCTCAGTCGGATAAGCATTTGACTTCAGCTCAGGTCATGATGTCATGGCCCATGAGTTTGAGCCCCGCCTCAGGCTCTGTGCTGACAGCTCAGAACCTGGAACCTGCTTTGGATTCTATGTCCCCTCTCTTTCTCTTTCTGCCCCTCCCCCACTCATGCCCTCTCTCCTTCTGTCTCAAAAATAAACAAACATCAAAAAAAAAAAAAAATACACCAAACACACTGAGAATGGATGGGGAGTGGGGTGGGGGAGAGGGGAAAATAGGTGATAGGCATTGAGGAGGGCACTTGTTGGGTTGAGCGCTGGGTGTTCTAGTAAGTCAATTTGACAATAAATTATATTTAAAAAAATTTTTTAAGTTGACAGCCTAAACAAACAAACAAACAAACAAAACAAAACAAGAAACAAAGATGAATGTCCTTTCACTATTACTAGGTCCACTATTGTAATGTACTTCTATGCTGAGACTTGACGGTGCAATTCTTGGTTCCAACTACTACTGGGCAGAAAGCAGAATTATAGCATCACAGTTGAACATTTTTGTGAGTTTATGTGTATTATTATTAAATACAGCTATAAGAAGTTGATCTGCCATATATGTTTATTATTTCACCTAATGGCAATTAAATGCCTATCATATTCAAGGGACAATGCTGGGTATTATTACGGAAGAGCATACAGCCTGCTTCTTTCCAGGGTGCTTAGAGCCCAAGTAGGGAAATTCAAATCACTGTAATACAAATTGACTCAAGAGAGGTAGAGACTAAATATTTAGCAGTCCAGAGAACCTAGAGACCACTTTTCACTAGAATTCAAATCAATTCAATTAATGTTCATCTACTAAATGTCTTCTTTGCCTGGAATTTTGTAGGCTACTGGCAGAATATGAAAAAAAGAAAAATATTAGATTTCCTGTTTCTTGAATTTAAGATATCATTAGAAAAAGCATGAATACACTCGTCAAACAACTGAAGGAAATCCCAAGGGGCTGGTTTCAAAAATATTCTATAAACCCTATAACACAGCTCCTCAAGGAAATTAAGAGGAAAGAAGACCACTGCAAAATGTAATTACAGCCTGAAGACTCACATCCTATGGACGGCCCAATGCATAGGGCTAAAAAGTTTGTGTTTACACAACAAGTAACATCAAAGTGCATTATCATGTAGTATTCCAGTTGACAAAAAAAAAAAAAAAAAAATTAGAACAAAGTGGTATAACTATCGCCCAGCGCTCAATAGGGTCAAAGACCTTCAAGTTTTAACACTGTACCATCTAACACAAACTATTGTCAAAATGTGTACAGCCGACGTATCAATCTTAGAACTCCTATGGTTGAGCTGAGTGATGCATGGAGTGAAGACTTCTGTGGTAGCTGTGAACAGATGAAGGATGGTTAAGTCTTCAGAAAGTGATTATCACTGGGACAAAAGCCAATTTGGTATATGTATGCTCTAAAGCTCAAAGGATCCAACAGAGCAGAAACAAACCATTAACAGGAATGGCACAATAACAAAAATTAGAATCCCTTGATACACACAATAATTTTTCATGTGCATTTTTAAAAAATGATCTTCAATATATGTTTATTTCAGCATATTAACAACACCCTTGCCTCTCCTTCTCCTCTTCCTTTTTCTTCTTCTTACCATTCCTTTTAAATGCACCATGTGGCCATTTTGAGGGGATGGTGGACCACTCTATCAGACATTTTTTGCCATTTAAGTTAATTCTAGATATACTACCATTAATCCAAATGCATATTTAAAAGCATCATGGTGAGAAAAAGCACAGTATTTCACATACGTAATTCAAATGGAAAGTAAAAACTATTTTCCCAGCATCTAAATAGGTCAGTAAAAGGTAGTATGTTTTTACCTGAATAGAGTATAGTATTCTCAATTATAGTAATACTTTCTTTAACTGCATTCTTATTTCATTGTAAACATGTTATCCATCTGTTACATGGATGCCTAAGGCAAACTGTGCCTTCCTGAATAAGACCCTATTTTCAGAGGTGAAATTTTAGACTCTGTCATATTCTATAGATTGCCTAAAACTCGAAACATTAAAATGCCACAACATCAGGTGGCAAGAATTATGAGAAAAAAGATTCATTTTATCTCTATTTCAGTTGGAGTTTACTTATTTTTTTTTTAATTTAAAAAGCCTGTTTTCCCTCCTATCAAAGTTGTGCGCTGCATAACAATGCTTGGAGGGAGGCAGAAAAAACATTATACAAACTCATTAGCACACAGATTAAGCCAACAGAAAGAGATTACTTTATCGTTTCATTTAAAGACTATCATTCTAGTGCTAATGGATTGGTATATTTTCACAGGGCAGAGGTGCAATGTCAAATAGAATGATATTCAAATAAGACTTGAAGCCCTCTTCAGAGGCAGGATGCACACATTATGTTACTAGCTTCCCTAACACACAGTCATTAAAGACATGCTTATTGTTGTTGTTGTTGTTGTTGTTGTTATTGTTACTAACAATAATGTCCATAGAAACTAAGACAAACCTTGCAATAAAAAATGTCTTCGAATGTGATGCCCCCACCTCCCATAAAGCCATCTTTTCTTTTCTTTTTTTTTTTTAAGTTTATTTATTTTTGAGAGAAAGAGAGGGAGAGGGAGAGGGAAAGTGAGAAAGAGGGAGAATATGAACTGGGTAGGGGCAGAGAGAGAGGGAGACACAGAATCCAAAGCAGACTTCAGGCTCTGAGCTGTCAGCACAGAGCCCTACGCGGGGCTTGAACTCACCAAGGATGAAATCATGACCTGAGCCCAAGTCAGATGCTGAACTGACTGAGCCACCCAGGCACCCCAAGCCATCTTTTCTAAAGGAGGGATATGTACTGTATTCAGAGAGCAACCCTGATAGTGCCAGGTTTAAAGGTTGGGAAAATTCCCCAAATTGAACTAAATCAATTGAATAAGCACCATTAATCTATATTGTGAGGGATCAATAATGAATAATTGACAAGCAGCATACAGGCTTACAAAATATTAAGTGTTTTAAATGATATAGTTTAGACACACTCATAGTGAAAAAATATATATTATTCTTAGCTTTTGATGCTATATAAGAAGAAAAATAAACATGTTATGGATTATAGTAATTTGTTAATGTCACCTATTTTGAGTACATATTGGATTCTTCTATCATAAAATAGAAAATTAAGCCTGGAGTCAATCTAAGATATTATTTAAATAAATTTCTTGCCAAAGCAGTATTAAAACCAGCTCAATAAAGTAGTTACAAGTCTCTTAAAAAAACTGCAACTTAGTGTTAGGGAGAATTTTTCTTTAATTTAGATGAAAACCAGTATGCTCAAAATTGGTAAAAGGTTTGTAAGGTAAAGATGACAAAACAAAACAGATGCTGTGCTTTTATATACTGTTGTGGAATTTAAAAAACATCTCCCAAATGTACAGAACACACATACCTCGTTTTAAATTTGAACAGTCAATCCAAAAATATTCACTAAATAAATTGCAACTGCAAACTTAAAGAACATTTCAGTGGTATAGATAGCTAAATATTTCAGAAATTATTTGTCCCCAGGAAGTAAGTATTCTTCCTGACCCAAATCACAATTTTCAGCAAACACGGCTGGGCATTTTGGCTCCTTTTTATCAGCCATACATTAAAATGCCCATGCATGATAGGCACATATACAGAGGATATGCAGAAATTGAGCAATTCCTCCCTGACATGTCTTTTTATGTAGATGTTAGCCTGAAGTAAAGGGCAAGCCCCAGCTCTGGTTTCATCATGGTAACAGTAAGACTGGATTCAAGATATGGATGCCTTTATATCCCGTACACAAATACATTTGCTGTTAAATAAATAAAGTCTTACTGCTAGCATGAGTAAATAAATCTGTAACCTGTACATATGTGTGATCCGTGTAAAAGGTAGCACTACTATAAATCTGATTTCTGACTTTGTAACTTGCAATTTGAGGTTCACATCTACAATCAAAAACACCTTTCTCTGTGGTATCTCATTTTGAAGGGTGCCATCTGCCACATGAACCGCTTATTCAAATGTACTGTTACTGGTCTCAGACTTCAGTGGACCTCAGAACCACTTGATACCCTGCAAAAAATAGATCCTTGGGCCACACACCCCTAGGGATTCTGGTTCAATGTGTGTGATGTAGGACCCTTAGTCTGCATTTCTAACAACTTCACAGGTGCCGCTGCTACTGTTCTACTCTGAACAGAAGAACTACAGGTTGACTATGTCTTAAAGATATAGAGTATCTTGGGGCACCTGGGTGGCTCAGTCGGTTGAGCGGCCGACTTCAGCTCAGGTCACAATCTTGCGGTGCGTGAGTTGGAGCCCTGCATCAGGCTCTGTGCTGACAGCTCGGAGCCTGGAGCCTGCTTCGGATTCTGTGTCTCCCTCTCTCTGACCCTCCCCCATTCATGTTCTGTCTCTCTCTGTCTCACAAATAAATAAACGTTAAAAAAAAATTAAAAAAAAAAGATATAGAGTATCTTCTCTTTTTTTTTTTTTATTTTTTTATTTTTTTAAATTTTTTTTTTTTCAACGTTTTTTATTTATTTTTGGGACAGAGAGAGACAGAGCATGAACGGGGGAGGGGCAGAGAGAGAGGGAGACACAGAATGAGAAACAGGCTCCAGGCTCCGAGCCATCAGCCCAGAGCCCGACGCGGGGCTCGAACTCACAGACCGCGAGATCGTGACCTGGCTGAAGTCGGACGCTTAACCGACTGCGCCACCCAGGCGCCCCGAGTATCTTCTCTTTGAAGACTCCCAGGGCCCCCCCTCAATAAATTTAATATACATAATAGAGCCTGTGTTTAATTTCAGGTTATTTCAAATGAACTTTCCATATTTGATCAAACTCTTATTATTGTCATAGGAAACAAAACAGTAGACAACATTAATAAACTAAAAACCCTTTACATAATGTGTGTCATGCCTTGGCCAATATATAACATTGATAACATTTTAAAAGGAATATGGTTGTTACCCATTATTAGTGGATAGGTAATTACACCCAAAAGCTGTACATCAAGAATTACAATCCAGCTATATGCAGAAAAATAGAATTTAAAAGACTGACTTCTTGTGTCAGCTCCAACATGTAAAAAGCACGGAAGTCATCACTCCCAACCTCATAACAAGAAAAAAACCTGAGCAAACTGAAATTCAGTGACTTCTCTTAGATCCACTTCAGAACAGGACAAATCACCACTGCCAAATCTAGAGAGGCAGAGAATACCAGAGGTCAGCTTATGGGAAGAAGTTGTGAGGCCAGTAACTGATAGGAACATTTAACTGGAAATTTGATGAATTGCCAGAGGCTGAATGTGGACCAGTTAGAGAATTAGAGTCCTAGGGGCTGATTTTTGGAAGGAGTCCCCACACTCTTGGGTTTTACCTTCAAGAATCCCATCAGGTTCCCAAGAATGAAGATTGGAGAAATTACTCCTGTGTTGGGGAGATGGAGGTGAAAAGTAATAATTTTGATTTATCCCTAAGGCGTTCTCCATAAAAAAGTTCTGTCATTCAAATTACTATATCACAGCCTATGTGGCTTGAAAGAAAATCCCCTAATAAAACAATTCCAGGCCAAAATATATAATGAATGTATATAACTCAACAACCAAAAAATGAATAATCCATTTAAAAAATGGATGGAAGACATGAACAGACATTTCTCCAAAGAATACACATGAAAACATTCTCCAACATTCCTCATCATCAGGAATATGCAAATCAAAACTGCAATGAGATATAATCTCACACTTGTCAGAATGGCTGAAATCGATACACAAGAAACCACAAGTGATGGCGAGGATGTGGAGAAAAAGGAACCCACTTGCACTGTTGGTGGGAATGCAAAATGGTAAGGCCACTATGGAAAACAGTATGGAGATTCCTCAAAAAGTTAAAAATAGAACTACCTGATGATTCAGTAATTGCACTACTGGGTATTTACCCCCAAATACAAAAACACTAATTCAAGGGGATACATGTACACTATGTTTATTGCAGCATTATTTACAATAGCCAAATAATGGAAGCAACCAAAGTGTTTATGGATAAATGGATAAAGAAGTGGTATATATATACAATAGGATATTATTCAGCCATAAAAAGGGATCAAATCTTGCCGTTTGCAATGACATGGATGGAGCTAGAGAATATTATGCTAAGTGAAATAAGTCAATCAGAGAAAACAAATACCACATGATTTCACTCATATGTGGAATTTAAGACACGAACAAATGATCAAAGGAAAAAAAAGAGGCAGACCAAGAAAAAGACTCTTAAATATAGAGAACAAACTGATGGTTACCGGATTACAATTGGATAGAGGGATGGGTTAAATAGGTGATAAGGATTAAAGACTACACTTATCATGATGAGCACTGAGTAATGCACAGAATTGTTGAAATGTTATATTGTATACCTGAAACAAATATAACACTGTATGTTAACTATACTGGAATTAAAATAAAAAACTTATTTAAAGGAAAAATTAGATGAAACAACTCCAGGCCACTCCAGCTTTCTGGTTCCATCTAATGGAAAGGAAAGGAAAAGGCTAATAAATTATTTTGAAGGTCACATCCTAGGAACTCAGACCATTTAAAAAATACATTTAATCATAAGATTAAACAATATTTCTCCTTCCCCACATTGTGTCACTACATCAATAGAGCCTCACGATAGCAAGACTACAACTGAGAGAGAGATGCACATTCTATTCAAGAAGGACTTCTTAGGGAAACCCAAAGGTATACAGGGAAGGAAAAAGAAGAAACCACAGGAACTCAAGTCTGAAGTCTACAGCTATGATAAATATTACACAGTCCAGCTTCCAGCCAAATGAATATAAAACATGATATTAAAAGCCTAATTACCTTAGTTCCCATAATCAGAAACACTATGTCCAGCTTTCAACAACAACAACAACAACAACAACAACAACAACAATAAAATCACAAAGCATATTACAAGACAGGAGGAAAAACAGTTGAGATGACAAAGTATCAAAACAAGATTCATATATGACACATATTTTGGAATTATCAGACAGGGAATTTAAGTAATTATGATTAATATGTTAAGTTATCACTGAAAAAGTAAATAGCAAGCAAGAAGGGATGGGTAATGGAAGCAGAGAAATGAAAACTCTAAGACCCAATAAAAAATACGCTAAAAATAAAAAATATTAACAAACAATGAAACACTTTTATTGGGATTGTCAGTAGACTGTATACAAACGATGTGTCAGTAGAAACTATCTAGCTTCAAATACAAAAATGAAAAAAAAAATGGGAAAAGAAAGAATATCCAACAACTATGAAAGAATTATAAACGATGTAATATCATTAGATATATTTATATGTAATAAGTAATTATATATTTATATAATTTGAATAGAAGGAGAAGAGAGAAAGAAGAAGAAAACAATTAGAATTAATAGCTAAACATTTTCCAAAATAAATAAAAGACACAAAAATACAGATCGAGGAAGCTCATAAACCAGAAAGCAGGATAGTTGGATAAAAAGAAAAAGTTTACAATTAGGCATACCATGTTCAAAGAGCAGGCAAAGACAAAGAGAAAATACTGAAAAAAACATTTGAAAGAAAAACACCTAGCCTGTAGAGGAAGGGATAAGAATTACATTGGACTTCTCATCATAAAGTACACAATAAAGAAGAGGGTGGAGTAAAATTTTTAAATTGTTGAAATAACCCACCAACACAGGATTCTTCAACAGGAAAATTTTCCTTCAAAAAGTATAGAGAAACAAATAAAACTAAGGGAAATTTTGCCAGTTGATATTCCATGCTAGAAATGTTATAAATTCTTCAGAGAGAACGATATAGGTCAGAACAACGATATAGGTCAGAAACTCAGATCCACATAAAGAAGAGTCTTAGAGAAAATAAAAGTAAAATAAAATATTTCGTTTTTTCTTATTTGTATTTCTTATTTCTATCAGTTAAAATTTTGTTCAAAGTAGTAATAGTAACAATATATTTGGTCATTTTGGCTTAAGGATAACTGAAATGAATGATAGAAGTGTTTTTAAGACATGGGAGGAAGAATGTGGGAATGTTCTGTTACAAGGTACTTACACTCCTGTGAAATGGTATAATGTTACCTGAAAGTGAACTTAGGATAGCTGTAAATGCATATGTATATTGCACTAAGAAATTTTTAAAAAGTAGAATTGATGTGCAAAGAAAGGATATTATATAAGATCATAGAGACTACTCAGTTAAAACCAGAGAAGGCAGAAAAATAGGGGAAGACATAAAATTTAAAAAGGAAGACAATGAATAAAGAACACTTACAAATATGGTATATATTAATCCAAGTACGTAAATAAACTATATCAATAGTCATTTTGAATGTGAATGGTCTAAGTGCAAAAAATAAAAGATAAAGGCTCTCAGTGGATTAAAAAAGAAAGACCCAACTATTTATTGTTTACATTAAAAACATTTTAAATATAAAAACACATACAGATTACAAGTAAAGGGATCAAGAAAGATATATCATACTAACACTAGTCAAATGAAAGCTCAAGTCACTATATTAATTTCAGACAAAGCAGTCTTCAGAGCAAGGGAAATTATCAGGGACAAAGAAGGGCACTACATAAAGATCAAAAGGTCAGTCCTTCAAAAAGAAACAGCAATCCTTAATGTTTATGTGACTAACAATAGAGCACCAAAATACATATGCAAAAACTGATAGAACTTCAAGGAGAATTAGAAAAATCCACTATCATTGTTGCAGGTTTCAACACTCCTCTATCAATAACTGACAGATTCACTAGGCAGAAAATCAGTAAGTATATAGAACAGCACCATCAGTCTACTGGGTTTGACTGATATTTAGATGATCCTCCACCCTGAAATAGCAGATACACATTATTCTGAAGCTTACATGGAATTTTCACCAAGAATATTCCCAGATTTGGGGACCATATTTGGGGCCATAAAATACAACTTATCAAACTTAAAGGAGTAGAGATGATACAATGTCTGTTCCTAGGCCACAATGGAATTACTCTAGAAATCAATAACAGAAAAACAACTGACAAATACCAAAATATATGAAGATCAACTCATGTGCTTCTAAATAACACATGGTCAAAGATCAAGAGGTCCTAAGAGAAAAAAAAAAAATTAAATAAAAAATAAATTGATCATGGGGCACTTGGGAGGCTCAGTCGTTTTGGATCAGGTCATAATCTCAGGGTTCTTGAGTTTGAGCCCAGCCTCACCCTGGGCTCTGTGCTGATAGCACAGAAACTATTTTAGATCCTTTGTCCCCCTCTCTCTCTCTGCCCCTCCCTCACTCTGTCCCTCTCCTGCTCACATGCCTGTGCACTGCCTCTCTCTCTCAAAAATAAATAAACATTAAAAAATATCGATCACAATTTGTGAGATATAGCAAAAGTAGTGTTTAGAGGAAAATTTATAGCTTTAGATAAATATATTAAAACGAAAAAATCTAAATTTAATAATCTAATTTTCTACCTTGAAACATCAGGAAGAAAAAGCAATGCAGTGCCCTAAAACAGGCAGGAAAAAAGAAATAATAACAATGAGAAGAGGAATCAGTGAAACTGAAAACATGAAATTAATAGAGAAAATCAATAAAACAAAATTTGGTTCTTTAAAAACATCAATAAAATTGATTAACCTTTAACCAGACTAAGAAAAAAAAAGAGAAGACACAAATTACTATTGTCAGAAATAAAAGAGGCTTGTAACGACTGATCCCCTAGACATTTAAAATGATAATAAAAGAATATGATGAAAAACTCTGTGACCACAAATTTGATAACTTAGATGAAATGGACCAATTTATTGAAAACCACAAATCACCAAAACTCCCACAAAGAGATATAGATCAGTTAAACAGCCTTATATCAATTAAAGAAATTGAATAAACAATTAACCTTCCAAAACTCTCACACTGGTAAGAGTTACTAAACATTTAAGGAAGATATGGTACCAATTCTCTATGATCTCTTCTGGAAAACAGAAACAGAGGAAACACAGCCTAACTCATTCTATGAGATCTGTGTTACCCTAATATCAAACGAGATAAAAACATCACAAGAAAGGAAAACTATAAATTAATATCTACTAAAAACTTAGATGTAAAAATTCTCAAAATATTGGCAAATTGGATCCAACAGTGAATAAAGATTTATACACCATGAGCAAACAAGATTTATTCTGTGTATGCAAAGCTGGTTTAACATTCAAAATCAATGAATGTGATCTATTGCATCAATAGAGTATAGAAAAAATTAATTACATGATCAAGACACAGAAAAGCATTTGAAAAAATCCAACACCTATTCATAGCAACTCTTGGCAAATTAAAAGTAGAGATGAACTTCTGTAACTTGACAAAGAACATCTACAAAAAAATTCTACAGTTAGCATCAGACTGGTGGTGAGAAAGGATGGTGTGCTTAATGGGGAGCTTTTCCAGTAAGATTAGGAACATGGGAAGTATGTCCCCTTTCACCATTCCTATTCATTTGCTGAATACTGGAAGGCCTAGCTAAAGCAATGAGACAAGACCAGGAAGTGAAAGGTATACAAACTGGGAGGAAAGAAACAAAACTGTGTTTATTTGCCGATGACATGATTGTTGTATATGTACAAACTCCCAAGGCATTGACCAAACCACACCAAACCAATCAACAACAACAAAATTAGAATTAAACTGCAATCATAGCAAGGTTACAGAATACAAGGTTCACATGCAAAAGTCATTTGCTTTCCTATGTACTAGCTGTGCAATTGGAATTTTTAAAATTAAATTAAATTAAATTAAAATTTTTTTAAATTAAAAAAAATTAATGTTTATTCATTTTTGGGAGACAGAGAGAGCATGAGTGGGAAGGAGCAGAGGGAGAGGGAGACACAGAATCAGAAGCAGGCTCCAGGCTCTGAGCTGTCAGCACAGAACCCCATGTGGGGCTCAAACCCACAGACGGCGAGATCATGACCTGAGCCAAAGTTGGCCGCTTAACCAATTGAGCCACCCAGGCTCAATGGAATACTACTCAGCCATAAAATGAATGCGATTTTGCCATTTGCAATGACATGGATGGAGCTAGGGAGTATTATGCTAAGTGAAATAAGTCGGTCAGTGAAAGACAAATACCATAAGACTTCATTCATATGTGGCATTGAAGAAACAAAACAAATGAACAAAGGGAAAAAGAGAGAGAGAGGCAAACCAAGAAACAGACTCTTAACTGTAGTGAACAAACTGATGGTTACCAGAGGGGAGGTGGCTGGGGGGATGGGTAAAACGGGTGCTGGGGCTTAAAGGGTGCACTTGGGATGAACACCAGTTGTTGTACGGCAGTGTTGAATCACTACATTGTACACCTGTAACTAACATTACACTGCATGTTAACTAACTGGAATTTAAATAAAAACTTAAAAAATAAATAAATACATAAATACGGGGGAAAAAGTAAGCATGAGAATTTTACTGTGATGAAAGTATTTTGTAAGATACTGTAATGGTGGATATATGATGTGTGTTTGTCAACACTCTCAAAACTGTAGATCATGGAGTGAATCTTAATGTAAACTATGGACTTCAGTTAACAGCAAGGTATAAATTTTGGCTCATTAAGTATAACAGAGTATTATACTGATATGATATGTTAATAATAGGGGAAACTATGTTTACATATACATTTAGAAGGAAGGATATGTGTCTTTCTGCTCAACTGCTCTATAAATCTAACACTTCTCAAAACTAAAGACTATTAATTTTTAAAATTTCTATTATGTACATCAACGTAAAACTTAACATGCCTTGATAACCTTAATGAAAAAATCCTTTTAGTTTATTTTACATAAATACACAAATATATACATATATGCCATAAACATACCTATATACAATGAACACATCATTTTTCCCACTGTGAGCTGGAAATTAGTTGACGACACACTAGCTCAGAGTAGCTATTATGTCTGCTCTTTCTTTCTCACTCTGGAGGGCAATAACTTTGCTGTATTCATAGCTCTACCCTTATAGTTTTAAACAGTACCTGGCATGTACTGGGTACTCAGTAAATACTTGTTGAACTAATAATCAATGTGTGAAGAAAGAAGAGGCATCAAAATTAGCAATCTAGTAAATGGTTATATCTTCCATTGGATTTGTGTATCGTTGTGAGAGATATAATTTGGTTAAAATAGCAACTTCAAACAAATATGTATTCTCAACGGAATTTAGAAATAGACTTGGAAATTACTCCAGCATTTTGACTAATGGTAATTTTTTATAAAATACTTTTTGTATAAGATTAATTTCCACATGTTAAAAGATGCATTTTTTACATCATCCTATTTAATGCCTACATTTGAAGATGTTTAGGCATATTACTATTAGAGAAATTCATTTATAAATTATAAATGCATCAATATACACATAATAAAAACAACATAGAGATTTACTGACATGATTGATGCCTGATTAAATGTTTGAAGATAACTGCCTTTCCCAATACAGCCTTAACAAGGTTTATTTTTTTTTTTTTTAGTGTGTCGGAAGTTACCTTTTCCCATAGGAAATGCTACACGAGGTTGTAAATTCTTTGAGAAGCACAAGAATCATTTTTCATTATATGTATATTCCTAACATCACACACAACTGAAACTTGACATATATGTTTTTTGAAATTATGAAACTCTATTGAATTGAAAATACTGAAGGCACTCTAGATAATAAAATAAAAATATCCTGGTATTATACAATAAAAACACATCCTTAGGGCAGGAGTTTAAAAACCATGGTACTTAATCTAGAAGTCTTCAAATTACATGGCTTTACATACCACCCTTTTACTTGAAATGGTTGCCGTGCCTCAGTGAAACCTTAATATTCAGATTCTGAGACCATGAAGAAGTGGTCACTTTTCACCGGGTGGCAAGATGGCCTGAAAGAAATAGAACTGCTGAGCTCACAAATCAAGCTATGAAGGGAAAGAACCGTCACAGACGTAACTGTCTATCTTCAGCAAATTTCAAAGCCAATACCATACTGCCTCAATAACATATTTTCTCTAAAGATGTAATTGGATCCATATAATTTGGAGTATTGAGAGTCTACAGCTGATAACATCAGTCTTCATAACAGAGGGTGCCCACAACACAGTGTTAACTTTTATTTACAGTTGAACGGCTACGGTGTGTGTGTGTCCAAGATAGAATTACACAAGTGTTACCTCCATTTTCTACGGGTAGATTTGTATAAAAGGAGAGCACATACCCATGTCAAATCAAGGTTACTGTGTCACACAATCTAATCCCTTCTCTTTTTTTCTGCATTTTGCATCCAATAGTCTTTGACACTTTTAAATATATTTTGGGATGTAAAAGGATATGTTATAGTAGACATCTAGATGATAGAAAGATAATGCTATAGTTTAGATATATAGACACACAGATGTGTGTGTGTGTGTGTGTTCATGCAAGACACACAGTGTGCTATTAAATGTGTCACTTATGCTATGCATGTTACATGTATAATAGCACTCAAGGTCCCAGTGAGCCCATAAGGTATGTTTTTAAAGTAATTTACAGTTTTTTTTTAAGTTTAGTAATCTCTTAAAGTTGAAATGAATTATCCAAAGGCATACAGCCAGCAAGTGGCACAATCAGGATACAGTCTCAACTTGATACCTGATCTCACCTATAATACATCAGACGGCTCCTTGTATGTATTTCTATATTTTCATGGTTGCATAATCTCTCATTCTTTCCCCTTCTTTTCCCAGCAGACCATAGCTTCTTTCAGTTCTTCCTTCATTATAGTTCTCGCATCCATTTCTTTCGGATCCCACTCCAGTCACTAGACTTTTTTCACCTCATATGTTGAAAAGTAAACTGTTTTCCTGCTTCCCTGTGTCCCTCCTCAAGGTGACAATTGTAGCACCTCTAAACAGCACTTTAAGCCAATCACTCACCTGCTAGCCACCTGTGTCCTTCAAGATTTCACCTCCCCTCTTAGAGCTTATAGCTGACCCGTTTTATGGGAAGACAGTCTCGATGCTGTTTGTGATTCTCATCTCACCCTTGCTCACACTTCCTTCTATATGCAGTGTATTCTTGCTCCCCCCACGCCCCCCAGCCAGCTCAAATCCAGTCCAGGCTTTGATAACCACCCACACTGAGTAGAACAGGTATGTCATCATTACGGTCATTACTGTTGTCATCACCACCACCATCATCATCATCTCATCATCATCCCTGTTCTATTTTTGCAGACATTAAGAGCATTGCTACTCAAAGAGTAAAGCTTGGGAAGCCCTGCCATTTAGCCAACTAGTTTCTACCACTCCACACAAGATGTGGACCGAAACAGAAAGAAAGCATATAGAAACCTTGTTAGCAATTTAACATTGTTGTAACATTGAAGTGTGGAGACCGAAAAGTATCAGTTCCGGATAAATTGGAAATTAAAAACCAAGGGGGAAAAAAAAAGCAGGCCCTTCATCATAGTTGGCTGGAGAAATGTTGTTTTATAGTCCTTTAAAAACATTTTCGCAAAGAATATAGCATTCAATTTACATGAGATATCAAGAATAGAGACTGTTTTCATATTATAAATGAAAAAAAGCAAAAAAAAGAAAAAACCAACAGGGCTAGGAAAAGTGATTTGCCAAAACACATATCTTGTTAGTGGTAAAACTTTGTATTCCAAATCTGGTTATCCTCCTCTTTGTCCTTCTACTTACACACATACTAAGAGGAAATTCCTTTCTTCTTGGCCAAAATGGGATAGACAAAATAATTTGTTTGGGATCACAGAAGAGCCACTAGCTGCCCAAATAAGCTGTATCTGTCAATACAAATTAATTAAACATTTGTCATCAAGAAAACAAAAGAGTAAAAAATATATTCTTTGCACTGAGAATTATTCTAAGGGCTGACTTACTCTTAATTGTTTATTCATCTTTTCAATCAGCTAACATTTACTACATTTAGTGAACATCTACTATATCCCAGGCATTGTGCTCCCAGGATTAGGTATACATGTAGAATGACATAGATTCTCTACAATGAGTCATAAGTAGAAACTAATATGGGAGTTTGGATAGGTTTTCTTAAATTTATGCAATTTGTTGTATCATTTGGAATCAAACTGGAAACTCAATTTCCTGTTTTGTAACACGAAAGCTTTAAAAGAGTTCCATCTCATATGGAAATAAAATTCCGCACAGCTTCACCCTGCTGCAAGCTACCAAGCATTAGCTTCTGTCTAAATGTTCTTTCTTTCTCTAATTGCTTTCTTTAGGATCACTAATCTTCCAAAGAATCACTGTTTACATTATGCTTTTTGCCCATTAACCAGAGAAGCATTTCTTTCCACCCTATCCCCACTCCAAGGAAGGATTAAGAGCAACTGTTAACACAATAATTAAAGCTCAGTTTAATTTCTATGATCCGTTTGCATTTGCAGTAAAACACCATGACTGTGGATTCCTAGAGAGTTTTAAGTGCCATGGGATCGAATTCCTTCTTCTGCCCTAAGTGACCTGTACAGCAAGAAGGAAAGGCTTATCACGTGGAACACAGAAACAGATTCGATCAACAAGGTCATTTTGGATGCTCTGCTTGCATAGGAATAAGCATTCTAATGACTACCCTGTTTTCCCACTCTGTGTAAAGCTGAGAATCAAACTAGCATACGCTGTGCCCAAATATCTACTGCGGCTTGAAGCGGAGTCTCAAAAGCACAGTGGCCCAGAACTTTGATCCACTGAGGAAATGAATTCAAGAGCAGATGCCCTCAATATATGACCCATTCTCAGAGCCTGTGATTCTAGGTAGCCTGCAAATTCCCAGAAACGTGTTAGATTAGAAGGATGACAGTGGTGTCACACAGACTTAGGTAGTTATTTAAAGTTTAATTAATTTAACTTGACCTTTCCCTAAAACTGTAAGGTACAATAGACTTCTAGTGATAATTGATTCTGGAGAACCTCTGAAATGGTTCAAGGAAAACACAGCTGTGCTGTGTAACAGTTCTTGTTTGCTCTGGATTATAAACTATTTTTAGTACTTAGTTAATAAAGCTGATTTTCTTAAGGGCCCCGTAGTGGAATACGTGAGCTGCCGTGTCAGATGCTGTTGGAATTGGGATTTGCAATGGATGAACCCAAGAAAATTAACTCTGCCAATACTGGCTGATTTTTAGAGCTGAGGCATTGCTGTGCTTGCATATGGAGATATCTAATGAAGGTAGTGAGAGCCTATTTCATGGTTTCCCCAAATAAATATACTTTTGAAGTCACAGAGGACTCAGTAAAGTCTATCTGCCTTTATTTTTTATGCACTGATATTTTATTAATTATAACAGCAATAAATTAAGATTTCTGAATATAATGATAAGCAACATAGACAAAGTGCTCCTTATAAATGCTTTATATATTTTTTCCATGTTATGATGCTCATTTTATATCCATTTTGACATCTTTCAAGTTGATGATGTATCCTAATAGTGAATCCATGGCACCTTAGGTTCAGTAAAATCTGGCAACTAAGGTAATCTAAGCAACTTTCTAAAGGATGTACTGCTTTTATTCCCATCTTACAGAAGAGGAAACAGAAACACAGAGAGATCTTTAGTAACTTATCCAAGCTGACATATCTAGTAAATAATGGACTGGTGATTTAAATGTAAGCAATCTGGTTCCGTATTCAAATGCTTTTTAAAAAAATGTTTTTAATGTTTATTTATTTTTGAGGTGGGGGGAGGGCAGGAGAGAGAGAGAGACAAAGAACTTGAAGTGAGCTCCAGGCTCCATGCTGTCAGCACAGAGCCCAATGGAGGACTTGAACTCATGAACTGTGAAAACATGATCTGAGCTGAAGTCAGGTGCTTAATTGACTGAGCCACCCAGGCACCCCCAGATTCAAATTCTTAACTACTGTGAGATGTTGTCCCAAGGATCCATTTATATATGACACAAGTGCCACCTGAATAAGACCTTCTCAAAAGGAACCACCATTATCAACTTCATTTTGGCCCATCGATATGAAGAAGGCATTAATATGTATACAATAGAAAATATATAGTATGCTGTGTGTGTTTACAGAAGAAGGTATCATGCTATGTAAATCTTTATATTTTGTTTTCATCACTCAATAATTCTTGATGAAGCCCTTTTTACTGTTTAACTTTCTTTTCAACTGCTACCTAATATTCTATTACATGAATGGAATTTCTATTACATGAAAGTGATTTTCATGTTTACATTATTATAAACAGGCCTGTAATAAAACATGTAAATGTTCTCATTTAAACAAAGTATTTTCTTGGTAGATATCAGGAATTGGAATTTTCGGCTCATGGATATGCTTCTATTTGCCTTTTAGAAGATTTAAATATTTTACCTATGATACACCAAGCCTGTTACATAGCCACTTCGTTTCTAAGATCAGTGAGTTATTTATAACTATATATTAGAGCAGTTACTTCTCAAACTAATTCGAAGTGATTTTCTGCATCATGCAGAGAATCCTTATAATACCATTTTTATTTAGGCTCATGCACACTCTAAAATTATCTTGTATAAAGAACTTCGTACATTTGAAGAGCACAGCAATAGGTCAAGACTTGCTTCTAAAAGCAGTTCTCCTGTGATATGCTTCCGGAACAAAACAAAAAACAAAGTTGTCCTTGTTATTTTGCATCATTCAAATGCCTCTCAAATTTGTAAAACATGTCAAGACTGTGACATTTTGACTGTCACAAATGATGCTAATGTGGAATCAAATGATACGATAATTTATTTGCCTTGTATCGAATCAAAAAAATCCTGTGTTTGTCATATACCTTCATGAGCAAAATGGGTTTAGTCCTCCTGACCCCAAAGTGTTTGTTTCCATAAATCATTTCTTCCTAACTGTGGCAATGTCTAAATGACAGAATGTCTGCTAAGGAGAGTATAGGTGGAATTGCTTATTACCATCTCTGGGATAAGAATGCAGGTTCTCAGCTACCTGCACAGATGCTTCTTGTCTGTGTTCTCAATATAGTTGTTTTGCATTAACACTAGTTCTGTCATCATAACATTGAATATGAATAAGCAGGACTGTAATCTTGAAATGGTGTAGGCTTTTGTGTCTTAGCTCATCTGCTGTAAACCAACCTTTCTCCAAAAGCCGTTTGCATTAAAGATAAACTTATTAACTGAAGTATCGAGCCCATCACACGGTCTAAATACAACATTTTTCTCATAGCTGCTGAAACACACAAGAGCACTTCAACTGAAAAAAAATACTCACATGGTTTGGGAATAACTAATATAATAGAAAGAGCCATCTAGGAGCCACTGAGTGCTACCTTTTAAAAGGCACCAGAGGGTTCTCATTTGGAAAGTTGCTTACAAACTTCAGTATCAGAGGATGCATAAACCTAAAAGACTTCAGTTAAGGATGTTTCTGATGGTTCCTGACAGTATCCCTTTGGTCTTACAACGGAGAGTTGACATTCTTTCTTCCTTTCTTAGTGTTTTCACCTTACAAGGAAAATAAAATGCAAGAACAAACCCTTCTCCCATGTTCCCTTGAGCTGTTAAGTCAGTCCACAAAATTAGTTCTTGGCCATGATTTGGAGCTGCATGGCAGTAATATAGCTAATAAATTAACTAGTCTTTTTAAATGTAAAGATACTATGGATATGCAAATAGCATGCAAATCAAGCCATTGAAAGTGACTGAAATGGCATTATGGCTTCTCACCCAGCCTGCTCTAAAGGCTCCAGAAGTACAAAAATAACCATACCATAGTGATTTTGCTACTTAAAATATGGTCTGGATCGGCAGCATCAGCCTTTCATGTGAGCTTCTCAGAACCACAGACATTCTTGTCCCATTCCAGAACTTGTAAATCAGAATTTGCACTTTAGCAAGATCTCCTTATTCTCAAAGTTTGAGAGACATTGCCCTATATAACAGTAATATATTTTTTTAAATTTTCATTAAACCAAGTATAGGAGCAGTTGCAACACAGTGATTTGCCCAGCTAATTCTATGGACTTTTTTTTTTTTTAATGTTTATTTATTTTTGAGACAGAGAGAGACAGAGCACGAATGGGGGAGGGTCAGAGAGAGGGAGACACAGAATCTGAAACAGGCTCCAGGCTCTGAGCTGTCAGCACAGAGCCCGACGCGGGGCTCGAACCCACGGACCGTGAGATCATGACCTGAGCCGAAGTCGGCCGCTTAACCGACTGAGCCACCCAGGCGCCCCTCTATGGACTTTTTAATAAAGAGAACAGTTACTTGGAAGCTTCCCCAGATTCTCCACTTTGTCCTCAAAAAAGGGCTCAAGAGCCTTTACATAAAGGTAAAAAGTGATTAGGAACATCATGCTTATAGGGTTTACATTTAGAATCTTTACTCTGGAGGATGGAATACACCTTAATACTTCTCACTACTTAATAAAACCCTTATTAAAATATTATTCTGAAAATCAATATTATTTATGGTTATTTGGAGGTGGCAGATTTATGCCCTGTCTCCCACCACATTAAAGATGTGTCATAAGAAAACACCATACATCAATCATGAGTTAGTTTGTATGTAGATAAGATTATTATCTCACCATTTTGTCTAGATTTATGACAATGTCTTAGTAGTTTGTCTTCTCATCAAGAACCCTATTTTTTATTTTATAATCATTTGTTCTATAAGAATTAGTTCATGGGGGAAAAGTCAAATTAATTCGGAAGTTCGAAACATGTATCATTTAAAATAATTTCTTTATCTTTAAGAATAAACTAGCAAATTCCTTTTCCTCTCATAAAAAGAAAAATAAATAAAAATGTTTTTCTAACCAGACAAGTGTCTAGCTACATTTACCATGTCAGTTATTTATTCTAGGTTTTTGTTTTTCCATCTGTAAAATGAAGAGGTTTTACCTGATCATGAAATTTTATGATACATATTCATATATGAAAATGTTTGATGACATGAATCTACCATTTATTCTCAGCCATGCTATTTCATGATATGAATAAACATGTACAGTTAGGCAGACTTTGCCAAGATTCCGAAAGCTTGGAATGGCATAAGTTTAAATTAATTAACTAGAAATAATGAGAAATGGGTTTAGGTGATGCACAAGGATTTCTTTAGAGAAAAATAAAGCATATTGACTGAAAACAATGGTCATTTCGTTTTTATCGTATTTCATCCAATTCTTGCACATATAAGGGTAGAATTTATATGTGTGGAAAACATGACTGTTTATTAAAGCAATGCATTTCTATCACTGCCTTTGAGGTTCTTTCATTGGCTAAGGAGGCTGAACCACAGGTAAGCACAATTGGTCTCAGATTGAGACCTGCAATACCTTCTCATCTATTTCTCTGTCCTCAGCAGGACATCATAGCTACTAAGTCAAACTTCCGTCTTTCAAAGGGATTCAATTTGTCCTCTATTTTATGGCATCTTTACTGCATGTTAAGAATGAAACACAAAGACTTAGTGTTGATGTATAACACAAGACAGAGTAATGATGCAGGTGGTCTGCAGAGGGTAAGGAAGACACAGGGATTGTTGCATGATTGCTTGTTCCCATTTGACAACAAAAAATTAGGATTGCTAAATGCAACACGTGGTAAAAACAACTGCTATGAATTCTATTCAATATTATTTTGGCAAAATATAATTTGCCCATGCAAAAATGGCCCTTTGACTTGTATTATGCACAGTCTACCAGTTATGAACACTGTGTTCTAAAAAGGTCCTTACAAGTTGGTTGTTTGGAACCTGAGATTCATTTTCTCATAGAAATAGCATCTGAAATAGTAAGTATATTCTTTAGTCAAATCAGAGGTACAGAGGGTGCCTTGAAAATCAGTAGACAGGGGCGCCTGGGTGGCGCAGTCGGTTAAGCGTCCGACTTCAGCCAGGTCACGATCTCACGGTCCGTGAGTTCGAGCCCCGCGTCGGGCTCTGGGCTGATGGCTCAGAGCCTGGAGCCTGTTTCCGATTCTGTGTCTCCCTCTCTCTCTGTCCCTCCCCCGTTCATGCTCTGTCTCTCTCTGTCCCAAAAATAAAATAAACGTTGAAAAAAAAAAAAAAAAAAAAAAAAAAAAAAAAAAAAAAGAAAATCAGTAGACAATGCTAACAATAGTTTTGCCTAAGTAAAACATTCTTGCATTGTCATTGCTATCTGAGTGTTCCTCCTAATGTCTTTATCTTGTAGCTATGTTTCTACCCAATAGTTACCCTGTGGAATAGTTTCATGCCCTTGACCCAGATTTTAAGCTGATTCTTGACCATGGCTAGTGGTCTGTCGGAGCCTACTTGTACTGGTTCACAAGAGCTAATTCCTAAATTTTCAGGAATTTTGCAAGCCAGTTATTCGACAGAGTCAATATTAAATATTAGATTATTTATATTTACAATTAAACTATATAAAAATAAAAGCAATAAATAGAACTCACTGGTTCTTAGTTATTCTACGACACTCTACTCTCTTCTATTCTCTGGAGGTTATTTATGTGTATTGTATCTGCAGAGTGGAAATTCTATACAACGGTGTAATATTGCACATCTCTGTCCAACTGTAGATTCAGTGACATCACGTTGGGAGCCTGAAATCAACCATGATGGAAGTATATACACCAAGGACATCAGCAAGCATAACAAATCAAGGCTTGATTACTTTGATTGCTGCTTTCTAGCCTAGGGGACAGGAAAGTATGACCTCTGAACCTGCTACCCATTTTTGTTAATACAGTTTAATGAAATACAGTCATTTTCTTTAACATCTTGTCATCCTGCTTCACACTACAATGGCAGAGTTGAATACCTGAGACTCAAACTATATGGCCCACAAAGGCTAAAACAGTAACTATCTGGCCATTTAAGCAAAAACTTTACTAACTCTTGCTCTGGATTTAAGAAAAAGGGAAAAACATTAACTAAATTAAAGTTAAAAGTATGTCAGGTTTGTCCCTGTTATGTTGAGAATAGCACAGAAATTGAGGACAGTTTTTCCAGTATTGTAAGACTATTATCCAATTCAGGAAAGAAGTCAAATGAAGTTCCAAAATACATCTCTGTTCCTCTACTTTTGTCTTACTTGTTAATAAAAACTAAAATAGCAACTAACATTTTGTGTCAACCTATTATGGTCACAATGATGTGAGTGATTTCTTTGTTGAGTTGAATAATAATTAAACATTTATTTGTAGTCTGATTTTGGGACATAAGTGTTAGTGACAGAATCTTACAAAACTGATAGTGGACTTCACAAGCTCACATACCAGATTTTATAAAATATCTTTATTGAGATGAGAGTGAACAGATTGGGAAATAACTCCATTTGTCAAACCATGGTTAAATGACAACCACATGCTAGCTAGTAATATAATAGTTTGTCAAAACCAAGAAAGCATGTGAGAATCAATTTACTATAAAAAATTTACAATAGAGTTTTGCATATTTTATTATTTTTTAAACTGTGTGCTACACCATTTTTATAGCAGTAACATTTATAACAAACTTCTGTATATTGTAATAGTCAGGGTTCTCTAAGGAAATAAAAACCAAAAAGGATAGATGATTGATAGATCGATTATAGATATAGATACGGATAAATAGACATATAGATATAGATAGGAGACAGAAATAGAGAGATTTATTTTAAGGAATTGGCTCACAGATGGTGGAGGCTCGTTAAACCCAAAATCTAGAGAGTAGGCCAGCAACCTGAAGACCCAGGGAAGGGTCCAAAGAAAGTCATCTGGCAGAATTCCTCCTTGCTGAAGGGAGGTCTGTCTTTGTTCTATTAAGGCTTCGGAAAAATTGGATTAGGCCCACCTACCCACATTATGGAGGTAATCTATTTTACTCAGGATCTACTGATTTCAATGTTATTCTCATCCAAAAATTACCTTTACAGAAACATCCAGAATAATGACCAAATATCTGAGTGCCAGATAACTTGACAGATACGATTAACCATCACAGGCAAACAGACACATGAAAAGATGCTCAACATCACTAACTGTCAGAGAAATGCAAATCAAAACCAAAATATCACCTTGTATCTGTCTGAATGACTGGAATCAAAAAGACAGTAAATACCAAAACTAGCGAGGATGTGGAGAAAAAAGAACCCTGCTGCACTCGTGGTGGGAATGTAAATTGGTGCAGCCACACCAAATACGAGGGGCCCTCAAGAAAATTTAAAATAGAAATACCATATGATCCAGTAATTCTACTACTGGGTATTTACCCAAATAAAATAAAAACATTAATTCAAAAAGATATATACATACATGCACACACACACACACACACACACACACACACACGTCTATGATCATCATATCACATCACATCATTATTTACAATAGCCAAAATATAGAAGCAACCCAAGTGTCCACTGATAGACAAATGGTTAGAAAAGAAGTGGTACACACACACACACACACACACACACCACACACACACACACACACACACACACACACACACACACACACAGTGGAATACTACTCAGCCATAAAAAAGAGATCTTTCCGTTTGTGAAAACATGGATGGGCCTAGAGGGTACTAGGCTAAACTAAATAAAACAGAGAAAGGCAAATACTATGTGATTTCACTTGTATGTGTAATCTAAAAAATAAAAAATAAACAGGCAAAACACAAGAAAACAATGAATAAACAAACACAAAACAGAAACAGAACCATAAATACAGAGAACAAACTGATAGTTACTATAGTGGAGGGGCTAGGGGGATGAGCAAAATGAGTGAAGGGTAGTAGGAGATACAGGCTTCCAGTTATAGAATGAATAAATCATGGGAAGAGAAGGTACAGCAGAGGGAATACAGTCAATGATACTGTAATAGTTGTATGGTGATAGATGGTATAACGTATCAACTTGTGGAATCTCGATGTTATATACCTAAAGCCAATGTAACATTATATGCCAACTATGCTTCAATAAAAAATTAACTATTACATATATTTACACATGCTTTTTTCTTTTTTCACGAAGTGCCATATAAACACTGACCAGCACACACTGACCCTGGTCCACCCCCAACTCTGGATATCCTTTAGTGGCCTTCCTATTTCATGCAGCTTTGTACTTCAAAGTTACAGCTGGAGGATGCTGAACCCATCCCTCCTATGAGTCATGGCCTAGATGAGATCACACTCAACTTACTGCACAACGACTGTGGACAGAGTAGCTGGATCTGGGTGCGACTGATGCATGGAGTGGAGAGGAGGAGGAGGAAGAACCTTGGTTCAGAACTTGGGTTGCTTGGTTCAGAGCAACCTTTTGAAGTGAGCTTTGTCTGCATTTGGCATCCATTCACTCTTCTCTCTGAGCAACCCTCTGTCACTGATGTCCTTGTGACTAGCTCTGGCCTTCATCCTATCTGAAGAAAAAGGGCCCCAGGTGGATATGGGATAGATGGCTCAAAAAAACCATACCAATTTTTACAATTATGAGTCTATGTAAGCCCGGTCTCATTAAATCTTAGAACACTTCCTTGTCCATACTGAACTGGAATGTGTCTATACGAAGAAATAGAGGCATGGGCAGCCTGTAGTTATTAATGGAATATTCTCTGGTTTACATTTAGCAAAGACCAGCATAAATTGATGAGATCTGAGTTCAAATGCGTGATTAGCATCGGCCTTGCAAAACAAATCTAACAGTGTGCTGTGTGTTTTTTTTAATAATTGTTCCTACGTACCAGCATTAGCTTCATCTTCATCTGTGGTCATGATTAGGTCCCCAGTGTCTCTGTGGGTCCCCTTCCAGCATATTCTTTCATTATATATGTGGGCCACCTGCTTAGAATATCTGGCACCCCATTAGATGCCAGACTGTTTCAAGCAGCTTAGCAAGTGCTCCTTCCTTTATTCTCTTCTTCGAGGATATCCCTCTGGAAGAAGCATTTATTGGTTCTTTCTTAGGAATTTTTATGTTTCTCCATTATGCTTCTACTAGAGGAAAGAAATGTCCCTGCCCTATGGGGGTGTTTACATTAAAATTCATCTTTGGGAAACCTTTAGGAGGACAAAAAATTTGAACTTGGATTTTTTGCAGTGTTTATTTTTAAATTTTTTTTAATGTTTATTTATTTTTGAGAGAGACAGAATGCAAGTAGGGGAGGGAGACACAGAATCTGAAGCAGGCTCCAGGCTCTGAGCTGTCAGCACAGAGCCTGACATGAGGCTCAAACTCATGAACTGTGAGATCATGACCTGAGCCTAAGTTGGATGCTCAAACCACTGAGCCACCCAGGTGCCCCGACAGTGTTTACATTTTCAATTGTTGGTGACAATTTATTTCATGTATTGAAATGTCATGAAAGATGTTTGCTATTTGTGGATTTAATCTTAAATAACGGTTTGTTTCTGAGTGTGACCCTTAGCTATCTACTACCCATAGTTGATTTTAACATTCTGGCCATCAAATCATTCAAGGAAACACAGGCGTGTGGCTTAATGTCATGGTTTATAAAAAATATGAATTTATGCAAAGAAGAGAGAATACTTGTGGATGGAGACCTTAAAAGAGCAAACAACAGTAACACAACACGAAAAATTTTAATCTTTGTAAGTCTAGCAAATGCTGTGGAAATAAGCACACCAAAAAAGAAGTTTGGTTTAAGTTTTAGGAAACACATTTATAACAATTATAAATACATCAACAGCTGCATGTTCAGGAGGCAAAACTTAGCAACATAGATGGAATTTGCTCCTCTGCAAGCCGCTTAGGGACAAAGCGGTGTGATAAAAGCAAAAATAAAGTAAGTAATATGAATAGCAGTCATTCAGCAAAGGGAACAGTGAAATTATGTTTGAAATCATCTAACAAAGTGGCTAAGACTAGGCCCAGGCTCTGATGATTCCTAAATAAAGAATGTATAGAAAAGGGATTTCTAAGATGCTTACCACCATTTTCTGTGTCACTAGGAAGAATTTAAGGGACTGAAGAGAGGGGGGAAAAAGTATGACTAATAAATTGGTAAAATGATTTTAAATGTTGCTTTTAAAAATTGTAACAGAATGTTTCCAAATGGATGACATATTTCAACTGAAAGCATAGTAATGTATTGTAAAATAACTTGAGCATTTAGTGAAGAAAAATTACATCACAATGAATAAAATTACTTGTAGAGTGATTAAATGATTAAGAATTTATTTCCCTTTCATTTTTCACTTTTATTCAAATTCAATCATTGTTCCCCCTCTTTTTTGGGAGATAATCTACTGAAAGTTTCTAATTCCAGGTAATTCTTCCTCCATTGTTTGACTGCAAAATCTTGTATCAAGTCTAATAGTTCAAAATTGTATAGCTTTGAAATGTTCATTGGGTAGTTAAATAAGGATCTGGAATTTAGGAAAGTGAATTCGTGTGGACCTTTAGATTTGGAGGTGATTAGAGAAAAAAAAAATTATACTGGGTGAACGTGCAAAGAGAGAAAGAAAAAAGGGTGCCAAAAAAAGAAACCTGGAGATCACTAGCATTTAATGAAGGTAAGAGGAAAAGGACCTTTTGGAAGGTGAGAGAGAAAATAGGAGAGAGAAGTGTATCGGAGCACATGGAAGAAACAGTTGTAAGAAGGAAGGAGAGGTTCAGAGTGGTTCATCGAGACTTAAAAATTCTAGAGTGGCCAGAACTGAGAATTGCACATTGTTGAAGTAATCAAGAGTTTATTAATGAATTTCTTCCAGGACAGTTTTCAGTGTTGCTGTGGAAGTGGCAGATAAAACTGTGGATTGAGGAGTAAGTGGAAGAAAATGGAAACAGGCCCAGCTATTTTTCAGAAAGGTTGGCTGAAAAGGAAAGAGAAATAAAGTGCAGGGGCAGGTGGATGGGTAAAGGAGGAATAAAATGATTACAGGATATTAAAACTGTACCTGGTTTTCGTTTTATCTAAGACTTCAAAGTGATAGGGAAATAATAGATGATGAGTTTTCCACAAGTGAGATGCCAGTTCACCTAAGTTGGGGGTACCGAGGAGATAGCAGAGGGCCATATCTGACCACTGACCTCCGGCCAAGTACCTGTTCAAAAAGCAGGATATGCAGGATGAATCAACCAAACATAAAGAAGGAATGACACCTATTCTTGTCAAACAATTCCAAAGTGTAGAAGAAGTAGGAAAACTTCCAAATTCATTTTATGACACTATCACCCCGATATCAAAACCAGATAAAGACACCACTAATAAAGAAAACTACAGGCCAATACTTCTGATGAGCATAGATGACAAAATCCTCAACAAAATATAAGCAAATGGAATTCAAAAATACATTAAAAAATCACTCAACATGATCAAGTGGATTTATTCCTGAATTGCAAGTGTGGTTCAATATTCACAAATCAATCAACACTATACATCACATCAATAAGAGAAAAGATAAAAATCATATGATGATTTCAACAGATGCAAAAAAGTGCTTGACAAAATACAACATTCATTCATGATAAAATCCTTCAACAAATTAGGTTTAGAAGGAACATATCTCAACATAATAAAGACCATACACGAAAAACCCACAGCTAACATGATACTCAATGTGGAAAAAACTAAGGTCAGGAATAAGACAAGAATGTCCAGTCTCACCATTTTATTTTATTTTTTTCCACTCTCACAATTTTAATTCAACGTAGTACTGGAAGTCCTAGCCACAGCAATTAGACAACAAAAAGAAAAAGTGTCCAAATTGGTAAGGAAGAAGTAAAACTTTCACTATTTGCAGATGACATTATACTATATATAGAAAAACCAAAAAAAACTCCATCAAAAAACTACTAGAATGGATAAATAAATTCAGTAAAGTCACAGGATATAAAATCAATGTACAGGAATCTGTTGGATTTCTACATACTAAGAATGAAGGAGCAGCAGAAGAAATTAAGAAAACAATTATATTTATAATAGCACCAAAAATAATAAAAAAATTAGAAATAAATCTAATCAAAGATGTGGAAGACCTGTACTCTGAAAACTATAAAACACTGATGAAAGAAATTAAAGACAACACATTCCATGCTCATGGGTTAAAAGAACAAATATTGTTAACATGTCTCTACTACCCAAAGCAATCTACAGATTTAATACAATTCCTATCAAAATACCAAGAGCATTTTTCACAGAAATAGAAGAAACAATCCAAAAATTTGTATGGAACCACTAAATACCCTGAATAGCCAATGCAATCCTTAAAGAAAAAAACAAGACTGGAGCCATCACAGTTCCAGAGTCCAAGCTGTACTATAAAGTAGTAATAATCAAAATAGTATGGCACTAGCACAAATATAGACACACAAATCAATGAAAGAGAACAGAAAACCCAGAAATAAACCCACAATTATATGGTCAATTAATCTTCAACAAAGAAGGGATGAATATGTAATGGGAAGAAAATCTATTCAACAAATGGTGTTGGGAAAATAGACAGCAACAGGCAAAAGAATGAAACTAGACCACTTTCTTTGATCATACACAAAAATAAACTCAAAAATTCAAAATGGATCAAAGACTTAAACATGAGACCTAAAACTATAAAAATCCTAGAAGAGAGCACAGACAGTCTCTGACAATGGCTGTGGCGACATTTTTCTAGATATATCTCCTCCAGCAAGGGAAATAAAAGCAAAAGTAAACTATCAGGACTATGTAAAAACAAAAAGCTTCTGCACAATGAAGTAAACAGTCAACAAAATTAAATTAAATAGTATACATGTTCTAGAAAGTTATGTTTCCATTGTTTATAAAATGGTTAAAATAATACTTTCTTTGTACGGTTTTTATGAAAAATAAATAAAACAATAGAGGAAAATATATGATACATTGCTTGGTAAATAGTAGGTACTCAGTAGTAGATTTTTATTATTGTTCTGTTCTCAGTAGTAAGACTCTCATCATCGTCTTGTTATCATCATCATAATTTTTCAAGTTTGGAGGTTTGGTGGTTAGATGGGGAAAGGATGTTGAGGAGTTTCGTATGTTTCTGTTGTTTTTGTGCTGCGTAACGAATTACCAAATCTTAGTTGCTTAAAACAACACATGTTTATTATCTCAGTGTTTCCATGGTTTAGGAGTAGTCATGCTTAGTTGGGTTCCCACAAGGTTACAATCAAGATATTGACAAGGCTACATTCTCATTGGAGGCTCAACTGGGGAAGAATGCACCTCCAAGCTCAATCAGGTTGCTGGCAGAATTCATTTTCTTGCAGCTCTATGACTTGCGGCCCTGGCTTATTACTATCAGTTATAGGCTAACTCAGATCCTGCTGGCATCCGACAGTTCCTAGAGATCACCCAATTTTCTAGATGATCCAGAGTTCCTAGAGACCATCCTGAGCTCCTGGAGACCACTCACAGTTCCTAGAGATCACTGAGTTTTTAGACACCACTCTGAGTTCCTTGGCACATGGGCTTTTCCTACATGGCCAGTTACTTCATCAAGTCTATAAGGAGAATGTCTAGTTCCATTTTGCTGAGATAGAGTCTTTTATAGCATAACATATTCACAGGAGTGCCATCTCATTCCCTTAGTCACATGCTATGGTGAGGAGCAAGTCACAGGTCCTACTCACACTCCAATGGAGGGCTGATGCAAAGATGACAACACCAGGAGGCAGCAAGAGTTAGGTGTTACTTTAGGGTCTGTCTACCCTACTTAGGGTCTGCATCAGGATGTCCTCAGTTAGTAACCAATTCACAAAATTGATTGACTTAATATGTGGATTCTCTCATTCTCCTATAGTTACTAATAAATATCTTCACTTACTTTGACCACTTAAGGTGGGTCTATTCATTAAGATGCTTAGAAAAAACACATGATATAAATGATATTTATTCTATTAAATACAAAACCAAAAATAATCAAACATAAAACAGTCCATCAAGCTATGCTTATAAGTCAAATAAAAACGTTCTTTCCCAGGGACGCCTGGGTGGTTCAGTTGGTTAAGCATCCAGTCTCTTGGTTTCAGCTCAGGTCATGATCTCATGGTTCAGGAGATGGAGCCCTGCATTGGGTTGGGCTCCATGCTGGCAATGTGGAGTCCGCTTGGTATTCTTTTCTTCCTGTCTCTTTGCCCCTCCTCCACTTGCTCTCTTTGTCTTTCAAAATAAATAAATTTTTAAAAATTAAAAAAAAAGTTCTTTCCCTAACAAAAAAATAATTATCTTAAAAGAATAAAAATTAGGTATCAATTTGGCAAATATGCAGATAAAATAAAAAATCAACTAAACATAAGTTTTCTCTTATTTAATCATACCATATTAGGCAGTTTCTACAGAAAGTTCTTCAACATTGTTCAGAGGCAACAATGAATATTAAATAGAAATTTCTGTGATTAGGAATGTCTAAAGGCAAGCCATTTACCAGTATTAAAATGCAGGGTACTCTAACTTTCATGCGGAGAATGCACAAGGGGCAGTGAACTGGAGACATAGGTGGGGAAGGAAAAGAAACTTATTTTGATACCTTGAAGTGTAGCTTCTAAGAAAAGGTAGGACATGTTCAAACCTCTCTTCCTCAGAGGGGTCTCCTCAATCATCCCAACTAAAATAACTCTTCACTTTCCATTTTCCAACACCATACTCTGTTAGTTTTTCCTGAAAGTCTTTATCACAATGATCAGACACTATAATATGTGGTTGTTTATTATCTGTCTTTCTAACTAGAAGATAAATAGTGTAAGCATATGTTTTGTCATTTTCACATGTGCGTTTCTAGTTTTCAAAGAGAGTCTAGCACATAGGAAACAGTAAGTATTCACTTAAGAAATGAATGCTATGACTTCAGAGCAGCAGCAAATATCCAGCTAACATTCTACCCAAGTGGTTGAATCAGTCTGAAATCAGGTTGAGAAGTCTTGAAATGTCTTAATTATGTGAGACATAAAGAGTTCGTATTCTATTATCATTATTACTATGTTATATAGCTAAAATTCTGAAGACACAGTAATTTTCTATTATTTTAAAATCTATACTAATTCACCAAATTCAGTAATCCATAGAAGGATTATCTGTCATTGATGTAATTTAGAAAAGTTCCACTCTGTTTCCTTAATAGTCTTTTGAAATAGAAATCCAAGCTGATCACAAAATATTAAATCAAAAGGATATTATCAACAGCAACAAAGATATTGGTCTCTGTGTGTGCATGCAAAATAAACATTTTAGTTCAACTGAAGCTTATATGATATCTATTCATTTCAAGGGCAACTGAATTTTACTTAAAAATTAAGTTCCAATACCTGCTTCATAGGAGGCATTCTGAATGAAAATACTACTAAAAGCACTAAAAAATAAAATACCTCAAATAAAACTTCATTTTAATAATTAAAATGGGTGAATGAATGTAAATTTTTAAAGAGTGAGAGATGTCTGAATTTTTCAGATCCTGTAGTTTACGGCCTTGAAAACCTACAATGTCAGGGATATGCTGGTTCAGCACAGAAGCCTCTAGGGAAAAACAAGAGTAAATGACTGCCTTAGGTTTGCTCAAACAAATTCCTCAAGAAATCTCTAAGGATATCACCATCCAGAAAAATCCTTCTCAAAATGCACTCTTGTCCTCAACTCAACAGTGCTTCTCCAAACAGACTTGTTTGTGTTTTTGCTCACATTAGATTTAAAATAGTTATTACCCTTAAGGATTTAATTTGGTTAAACTCTCGTTAATGTAAGTATGACTTTGTTGAAATACATTGAAAAAATATCAAGATTAAGATTTATTGGTTTCCTTCCACAACAAGTCTTATTTATATTCAAAGTAGCTAAACCCTGCTCTTTAATGGATTTTTAATTTAATTTTAAAGACACTGGCTCCATCAACTTTCCTACTCCTTTTACTTCAACCGGTCTAAGACCCTCTGAAGTTATTTTCCAGAAACTATTTATTCACAGAGCAAGACAAAGTCCACAAGGGAAGTGAAGATCATTGTTTTCCGAACCATGAGCTGTGACCAATTGGTGAATTGTAAGATTGGTTTACTGTTTTGTCTTAAAAAATGAAATAGCAGAGAATAGAATGCAAAATATCATATAAATGATATATTGTAAAAGATAAGTGTTTTTGGAAAATGTTTTCATTACATGTATCTGCATTTGATCACATGGAGAATGTTTAGAATAGATTTCAATCAGAGAAGTTTGGAAAACACAGGAGTAGAGAAAGGAACAGACTTTAAAGGTAGACAAGCCTAGTCCGAATGCTAGCTCTAATAGTCCCTGTGTGACACTGAGTAAGTACCTCTCAGAACTTCATATTTCTCATCTAAAATGGTGATGATAAATCCAGAATACCAGGAGATTAGAACCACCTTGAACATAAGATAGAACAAACTGGATTGACATCATATCTCACCTGCTTCTGTCACAGATATACCAGATTCCAAATGTGAGTTACCCATTTACAGAAGTGAGGAAGATCTGGCACAACATTTAAAATACTAGTAAAAATACCAACAAATGAAAAAGGTGTCTTGCACATTGAGACCAGCCAACTGCTTCTTATCAATGCCCAAGTCATCAACCCATTTTACTGTGCTGCATGTGGTCTGGGAGCTAGCACAAGCGATATGCAAAAAATGAATCATGATTCTCACGAATAATATTTAGAAAGGCTCAACCATAAATAACTTAGCATTTATAGGAATTATAAAGCTCTTAATGCTTTAAATGTTTTAACGTGCTCTCAAATAATTTACCTCATCGAATGTTTTTCCACTGAACTCACCTAAGTTAGGTTACCTTGCGAAGTCCATCAGAAATTTTAAGTTTGCTAAGAGAGAGCATCAGTCCGAAGGTTGAAAGTTGCTTCATAGAGAACTTTGAAACTGAGAGCCAATTACAATTCCCTTGTTAGAATTCCCTCATCTGGCTGCCTGAGAGCTTAGAGAATCACTAGAGAGGCATTCCACACTATCAAAGCCACTGTTACACATTCCAGTACCTGCGTTAGGCAATCATCAGTTTCTACTCTATTCAGACTTTCCCTAACAGCATCACTTGAGATTGAATTTGGTCTTTTCATTTTATCATCCAAAAAGAAAATTATTTTAATTGTATGGGCTTTAGAGCAATCTACAGATAATCACTGCCTTAGATGATTCACAAAAGCAACTTTTTAATACATTCAAAACTTTCACCCAGACTTAGCAAGTTCTGAAAGATCCAATGATAGAATCTTTGTATGTGTGTCTCTAGGCAATTACATATGTGTTTCACACTTCCTAAAACCTCTCAAATTTTTGAACTTACATAATCATGTATATCAAACATGGTATTTTAAAATTGCCAAAATCTGACTTAGTTCACTTTCAAAAATATAACAAGAAACCCAATGTCTTTATCTCTACAAAATTAAATAAAATGAAAAAATTTAGGCCACGAGTTAATAACAAACCACTCCAAATATCACTAATACTGTCTTAAGACTAGTATTTATAATTGGTCTATTCATCTAATATCACCAGTTGAAAAACATGTTTCTTAAAAAATAAGTTTAAGAACTATTGTCATAAATACAAAGAAAAATGCTCAACTGATGTTTTGCACTAAAAACATCCCTGATTTGGGGCGGGGGGCACCTGGCTCAGTCAGTTAAGCATCTGATTATTGGTTGTGGCTCAGGTCATGATCTCGTGGTTAGTGGGCTCAAGCCCTGCATTGGGCTCCTCTGTATCCCTCTCTCTCTGCCCCTCCCCTGCTCAAGCTCTCTCTCTCTCAAAATAAATAAACATTAAAAAAATCTCCTTAAAAAATAAATAAAAATAAACACACCTCTGATTTTGGGATTTCCTATTTTTTTCCCATTTGCTATCTTCCTTATCTTCTATAACTTGTCCTTCAGATCAAAACAAACTTGGACTTTTATCTGATTTCCTTCCAGCTCACAGAGAGGTTTAGTTATTACTTTAGATCTGCAAAACTCACCTTATTTTAAATTTAAAGATCTACTTTATAATTATCTTTAATTAACATAGTTTGTAAGTGGTAATGATTCTCTAAATTCATGGTATATGGGCTCCCTCCAGTGGCTAATTTAGCATCCACAAATCTCTTAAAATGGCTATTCTGTACTATTAAGCTTATTTAAGCAATATCAGCCATGGTTTTAAAATCTCTAAGTTTAAATCTTACAAGGAAAAATAAGTATCAGGTGAGCATATAGCCATAAACTGGTCATCTATTTTTCCATTTAACAAGAAATGGTAGAGCTTAAAATATGTGGCAGGCACCATGCCAACCTCTGGAGGTTCAGGATATGAGGCAACTTCTTTCTAGGAGCTCAATTTGAAGGGAGGACACAGATGTTTATAAATAATGACAAGCACCACCCACCAAAAACACAGTGAGGTGAGCACAGTAATGGCGGCATGCATGAGTGGAGAGACCCCAGAGAGCAACTGAATAATCCTAGGCAGGTAGACCAGGGAAGACTTCTCAAGGGATCATAAAATAAGAATATGTGGTTTGAAAGAAGGGACATTCCAAGCAAAGAGAATATGTTCAAAGAGAGAGCATGTTCAAAGGCCTAGATTCATAAAATAGTTGAGCATATATGGAAAATTAAATATTTCTATTTCACTGATTAGAGGTCACCTGGGTAACTAGTAAGAGCGAAGGGTGTTCAGGAAGATAGGAATCAAAATATGGAGGGCACAAGATCCCTACCTTCCTATCTGGAAGATACCATCTTGGTACGGATGAGCCACTAAAATATTTTTTAAAAGGAAGTGACATGGATAGATTTGCATGTGGGTAAAGTGTGGTGGCATATAGGGCAGACAAGCAAGGATTGAAACCAAGTTCAGAGGATTCTGCTGAGTAATTTTTAGGGAAAAAATAAATGAAAAGCAGGAAATGAATGCCAGAGACTGCAAAATGGAAATAAGTAAATAGAGTCAAGAGATATTAAGATCTTAGATGTAGGGCAGAGAAAAGAAAATGTGTCTATGATGGTCCTAGAAGTCAGGTTTACATTAAATTCAAACTAGTGTCTAATTTGTGATTTTTTAATTTTTTTTTTATTGTTTGTTTATTTTTGAGAGAGAGAGAAGAGAGAGAGACAGAGACAGAGACAGAGAGAGAGACAGAGAGTGAGTAGGGGAGGGGCAGAGAGAGAGGGAGACACAGAATCTGAAGCAGGCTCCAGGCTCAGAGCTGTCAGCCCAAAGTTGAGGTGGGGCTCAAACCCACAAACCGTGAGATCATGACCTGAGTTGAGGTTGGATGCTTAACCAACTGAGCTACCCAGGCTCCAGTAATTTGTAATCTTTTTTTAATTTAAAATAAAGTCATTGGAAATTTGTTTAATGTCATCAATCACAATTAAATTTAATGAGGACAATAGTTATACAAACAAGATTAAAAGTAAATTTAGGGCATGGTTAAGAGATTCCTTGCTCAACATTGGGAATCAGTGATGTTACTGAGATACCTTTGCTCCTATGTCAATAAAAAAATTTGTGACACTATTGTCTATTGGAAAGATGGTTAATGGAAACTGGGTAAAGAAAAGCTCAGGGAACCTGAAATTCCAGCACCCGAACAGTTTAACATGTTAAGTTTGAGTGGGCAATAGATGACCTTTGGGAAGCGCTGATGCTTTGGAGATATGTCATTCATAGCTGTCCCCAAGCTCCATAATTTGAGAGTTCCCAACAGTATAGACACCAGTTCCCAAAGTAGAATTAAAAAAGTCTACTTTTCCCAGCCTTCCCTGATACTAAGACACATACAAGTGAATTGGGTTCCACAATCAAGTATACTCAAGGGAATGATTTTGAGGTGAGTCATCTGGAGGGAATGAGGAAGGGTTTGGGGTACCCCCCCTTTTTACATGATGTACTTTATGAACAGGCATCATGTTCCAGGAGCAAACAACTATGAAAGCAACTTCCTGTTGAGGAGCCCCCTGATTATGGTAGACAGTGTGTGGTTTTAGAGCCAGCAGTTGGGAAGTAGTTTTGTGATACAGTGATACATGATTATGATAGAGGCAGCAGCTCCTGTCTGGGGGGTGATGAGAGCTGGCAATTTAGCAACAGGATATAGGAAAATGCTCTTGGCCTGCCAGAGTCTGTTTCTCTTTTTCTCCAATGTGTTCTTAAAAAATTTCTGCCTAAACTAGACAGAGGTGAGACTGTTGTCTGCAATGAAGAATCCTGGCCAGTGCACAAAATGCTAGTAGAAGTCATTGAAGGCAGCAGCTCCTTAAGGAAAAAAGACATTGGGATTAGTTTTCTGACGGCTATGTTTACAGGCAGTGAGGACAGAACACTGGTAAATCCATGAAATGTCATAAAACAGTTACTGCAGTTATCAACCAATGACACATGAAATGCAGAGGCTATTGAAGGCCGGACTTTGGCTGATTGGGCAGAGGCTTCAATAGGCTTGCCATTTTGGGCTTTGCTACTTCAGAGGTTTTTAAATACCTAAATAAGAATCCTTAGATCAGTGACTACAGTAGTGGCTCTCTTGAGACTGCCTGCCACCTGGCTATTTCAGACTGCTCATACTATTAAAAATAGACAAAAGGTGATTAATTAATACATTGCCTGGGTGATTGATCTTGACTATCAAGTGAAAACAGAGTACTTTATAACATTTAGGAACATTTAGGAAAATAATTTATATGGAACTCAGGAGATCCATTGTGACCCTTTTGTGCACTGATAGCCTTATGATTAGTTGCAGAAATCAAGACTGGAGCAGCTATTTTTATTTTCTTGCCTCCTTATCGTGTCATATTTATTGACATATGTTAGTTAATTCTCCTTCTGCCTCCCCTCCTCTTACTATTTTATGTAGGGTGTGCTGTCTGTGGCTAACTTGATAACTTATTTCCTAGATTTCAGAATATGAAGATGGGATTGTGGACTGAGCAAGAGAGGGGAACATCAAGCAGAGATTCCCCATTGAGAATTATGTGTGCACAAGTTCATCAAGATGAATTCATGTGACCATCATGTTAATTTAATTCGGTCTGAGAGTTGAATCTTATCATTATGTGTACAGCACAGGAGCAAGCTAAATCCTAATCCATATCCAACATGAGTTTATTTGTTGTTGTTGTTGTTATTGCTAGTTTTAAATAAACTATACTATCTAGCTTTTATCTTTATAGTAACCAAAACTTATTCCTCATTTTTTACCTCCTAAAAGGTTCTTTTTATAAACACAGATGACTAAATTATAAGCACTGGGGTTGTATTTTTATTCATTCAAATGTTAGACTATGAAGTATGCAAATCAAAGTGTACAACTTTCCATTCTTCTATGCACTTAAGTATTATTTTTGAGGCCAATTATTTTAAAACAACAACAACAAAAAGGAACAATGTGCACTAAAGAGAGAAAATTACATTTCAGTGATGTTCAATATCACAAAAAATTTCATTATCATTGAACAGCAAAGACACCTGGGCATATATTCACTAACAACCCCCCCACCCTCCTGCCGAGATCCAGCATAATGGCAGTACTCTACTCTAAAATAGCTCATTCTAATGGAATTTTCCTAATATAGACATCTGAATGTGATTTCTGGAGCATTTCATTTTCATTGCTATTGGAAGACAAACGTCGTACATAAACACATAAGAAAATGTTGTTCATGCAGAAACTACTTTCAGATTATCTTTCTGTATAGTTTAGTATTGTTTCATATTATTTATATTTGTGGCTTGCTGCAGTTTGGTTATTTGAGAAGGTCTAAGATATATACTAACTTCCCATTTACCAGAATTTATAAATGCAATATTTCCAGTCATAGTGCATATATCAAGATGTTTTAGCTCCAAGTAACATAAATCAACTAAAGATTACAAAAACAATAGATTATTTTCTCAAATAACAGGAGGACTGATGGTGGCTGTTTCCTGGACTAATTGATGTAGTAGCTCAATTATGACCAGTTTCCTCTGATCTTGTAGGCATTTCCTATACGACAGCAAGGGCTGCCGTAGCTACAAGCATCACATACACAGAAGATAATGCTCAAAGAGAAGGAAGAAAGAAGAAGGTTTCCTCTTGGACATCTTCAATTTTACCGGACATAAAAATGTTTCTGAGAACTTCTCAAAAGACTTCCCCTCTGGTCTCACTGACTAGAACTAGGTCATATACCTAGAATTCCATCACAGGCAATTAGAAATGGGGTTATGATGCTCAGATTATGAATCATCCCCCAGGGCAGTGATTCTCATTAGGAGAAGGGGGAGGGGTTGTTCCCCAGGAAACATTAGGCACTGCCTGGAGACATTGCTAGTTATCACAACTTGAAGGGGGTTGTTACTAGAATCTAGTAAGGAGAGGGCAACAATGTGATTATGTATCCTAAAATAAAAGATGGAACAAAGGAATAGCTCCCTCCCCCGCAAATACTATCTGGCCCAAAATATCAATAGTGCCAAGGTTGAGAAAGCCTGTCCTAGGACTTTGTTCACCCTCTCTGGATAGAATGTCTTTTGATAAATGAACAAAATCAAGATTCTGTTAGCAAAAACCCAAAGGGGAAAAGACTATAAGATCAGCGGTTCTCAAACCACAGAAAATATCGGAGAGGGGGAGAAAAGGAAACCATCAGAGGGCTTATGTAGAGGGCTAATTAACAAAGATTGCTGGACCCCATTCTCAGGTGTTATGATTCAGTATCTCTGGGGTGGAGGCTCAAAAATTTGCATTTCTAACAAGTTTTAAGGAGATGCTTGTGCTGTTGGCTCACACAGTACATGTTTGGGATCCAATGTATTCAATCATGCCCCAGGGGTTTGTGGATAGATTGTGACATTGGACAACTACCCGCTGTCGGCTTCTACTTTCTCACTGGGAAAATAAGCAATATACTAGAGTTACACCATTTTATATTTGGTGAACCTTGACCCCTCTGTGACCAAATTTCTCATCAAAATGACACCCCTATGGTATTAATACTGCCTAACAGAAAATCAGAAAAGTTGTTTGCTTAAGATATAGTAAAATTTGAACCATATTAAAGAACAAACAGATCAGTTGAGTTTCTTCTAAGCAGAAGACCAAATCAGCTAACCTCTATGGCAGGTGATGTAGTTTAAGTTGAATGGTCGGACAGCTGGTAAGGCACAGGATCTCAACACTTTTGTGAGAAATAGGGCTTGAAAAACAGTAAGATCCTGAACAGGCTATTTACAAAGCAAGAAATAAAAATTGCTAATGACAGGGGCGCCTGGGTGGCTCAGTCGGTTGAGCGTCGGACTTCAGCTCAGGTCACGATCTCGCGGTCGGTGAGTTCGAGCCCCGCGTGGGGCTCTGGGCTGATGGCTCAGAGCCTGGAGCCTGCTTCCAATTCTGTGTCTCCCTCTCTCTCTGACCCTCCCCCGTTCATGCTCTGTCTCTCTCTGTCTCAAAAATAAACTTAAAAAAAAAATTGCTAATGATAAAATGTTCAAGCTAACTAACAAAGACATGCCAATTAGCATAACCTATGTATTGAAAAAGATAAAAGAAAACAAAGAAATCAATGAACGCTGGTGAAGGGTGGGGGGGGCTAGAGCCACACTGGGCACTCTTGGGCAAATTTTGCTCTAGAAGGATGACAGAATCAAATAAGAAAGAGATATCAAATTATGGAAAAAATCAAACAGGTAACAAAGTGTAATTTTACTATATCTATGTAAGAGTAATAACCAGCTTCAAAACAAGAGAACAACATTACAGCTATTTCATCATGATGCTGTTGATGATGATGACGATGATGATGATATACTTTTATTTATTAACACACTAAAAAGGAAGCGACATTAGAAAAATATTCAATTTAGTATAATAGGGAAGTGGGTAATATATATACTTTATAAATGCTCATGTGGGTATGAAGGAAAAATAACAAAACAATTGATCAGAAAATAGTAAGAAGTGATGAGTCACATAAGATAAACTATAATGTGGAACTAAGCCAAGAAGGTAAATTGAAAAAATAAAAGTAGTGAGTGGTATTAGGGTGGCATCATGGTGGCTGATACACACATGTACACACACATACACACATATGTACACATATACATACATATATACGTGTGCACATACACATATGCGCACACACACATATATACACATATGTACATATGCCCACACATACATACATATGGACGCATGTACATACATGTGTACACACAGACACACATGTAAAGAGAAAAATAGTTCATTCATTCAGTAGGTAAGCCTGGCAAAAAGTCTGACTAACTTTGCCCTTGGATTTGGATAAAGGCTGGTGATTACTAAACCATCTATTCCTGGTGCTTTTTATGGATATCGTCATCGTCTAATTTAGGGCACATAACAGCCCTTTAAGGAAATGAATGTTATCTCCATTTTACAGATGAAGACACAAAAGTTCAGGGAGATGAAGTGACCAGACTAGTGCTGCCTGTTATCAAGGTCTCTTTCTACTACTCTTTCTGCTGTAATTCTGGTGTTGCCCTTGGATGGTGATGATAAACCTCATAGCATTAATGACTAACACTTATTGAGTAGCAAGTGCTGTGCTAAGCAAATTGCCTGTGTTATCCCATTTAATTCTCAAGATAATCCTGTTATCTATTCCCATTTATAGATGATAAAATTAAGAGGCTATGTTCAAGGTCATAGAATTCTTAAAGCCAGGTCTGCATGATTCCAAAGCTTACACGTAAACATTTTTCTCATATTTTCTTCGTTAAAGTTTTTTTTTTTATTTGAAATTTTTTTTAATAAAAGGAAAACAAGGAGAGGGGAGTCCAAAGGGAGACACAAATTTAGGATGGTCACCTAATTAGTTTCAAAGAGGCATTGGTTACTTTATTAGGGATTAAGGAAGATGGGAAGGCCCTACCTGTCTTCATTTAGCTCCGAATTTCTACCCTCACCTCCCAACTCTAAATTCTGGTTTAAAATGGAATATTCATCATCAAATTTACTAATGATTTTAGTCCCTAAAGTTTGAAAGAGTGTGGAAAGCAGGAATTAAAATGGATTTAGAAACTGTATCTCTCCAACAGTACACTAAAGAGGTAAAAACATATTCGTTATGTAATTTTGTACTAATGGTGGAGGCAAGATACCAATGCCTGGTCAAAATATTTGCAGAAGATATATGATCTATTTGCATTTAAAACGTTATTCTATTCATTCCAAGTTAGCGAAAACATTCAAAGATACGCGTTTTTGTAGAGGCTTCAATGACTCATAGAGGCCTCAAACTATGGATCAGTCAACACGGAACAGCTTAATATTTGGTGGGAACAGATCAAGTTCTCTGACTTTATGTTCTATTCCTCCCCTCTTTTTATAGAATAAGGTTGTCTTCAATGAAAAAATTTAAAAAGGGCAAAAAGAAACAGAAAATGGAGTTTGGGAGTAGCACTTAATGAAGCTTTTCCAATAACCAATGAACAGAATGATATCAGTGAAGTTATTTTTCCTTGATTATTTGTATCTATCTTTAACATTTTGCTTTTATTTTCTAGGAAGCAAGGCAAAGGTGTCTGAAAGAAAATGGAAGTTTTGAAATATTTGTGATACAGTTGTTCCATAGGAATATCTAGCTACTTTATTTTTATATAATGATAATGGTCTTTGTCCTTTAGCCTCAGCAACACAAGCCTGTTTCTTCAGTCTTTGCGATCACCACTCAGATGTCACCATTGGCCCAAAGGAAAGATAACTCAGTTTCTGTCATGGTGACTTTAAGTAAAAAGCATTTGCGGTGCAAGGCCTGCAACCCCACACCTATAAAATGATTGCACCTGTCACCCACGACATGCGGTCTTGAGACCATAAGATAAACCAAACCACCCAGTCATCTTTCTAAAAAGGGATGACCCATTTTAATAGCTAGTAATATGCATAAGCTTTTTAGCCTGAGGGCAGAAACTGATCATTAGAAGGATTTGGGGAGGCATTTCCTCCTATTTCAAACACGGCATCACAGAATTAGATGTGTATGTGAGGAGGCTCACTTCAAATAAGAACCACTGCCAAGGGCAAAATACAATATGTGATGTAATGATTCAGTCATTTAAAATAGGACCCAGGCTCTATTGTGTCACATTCACACCTGTGCTCTATTTTAAAAAGATTCTCAGAGTCTGCAAGCCTGGCTTAACAGCACCATCTGAGACAGGCAAAAGGCCAAGTGTCTAAGCAAGCATTCTATGAGAATCAAAATTGATGGCTGTCACAGAACTTTATAGGTTGATGGAATTGTTCCGTATTTTGATTGTGATGGTTGTTACCTTGGTGTAAACATTTGTCAAAATTCACTGACCCATACATTTAAAATGGGTGCTTTTCATTGTATGGAAATTATACCTCAATAAAGTTGATTTAAAAAAATGACAGCTGTCCGTGTTGACCGTGAACACATGCCCCTCTGGCAACAGCAATAGACACCATGAGGTTAGTTCTGGGTGCAAACCAATTAAGATTAAATATAGCATTTCAGACTGTGCAGGCAGGAGCAGAAGGGCTTCCTTGTGAGAAACTGGATACGATAATTAAAGACCAGTATGAGACCCTCGAATTTATTCTTTCCTTTATCAGACTAATCATGGAGCGTGTCAGAATGCTCAGTGGATTTCTAAAGGTTTGTACCCTTGGATAGGCACATAAACTCATTAAAACTGGTAAGGCTCAAGGTCAGTGTGCACATTAACTATGAACAGTGTTATCTTATTCTTGTTGCAAGAAAATATACTGCAGCATCCTTCCCTGGGATTCTTGAAAACATATCTAAGAAATATAATTATGAAGACTAATTTCCTAAATATGTAATAGTGTCCATACCGAGAGGCAACACACAGTTCTATAACCAACCTTTGATTATGTGACCTTGGCAAAATCGTATCTTTCTGAATCTATGCCTATTTTTTTTTTTTTGGCTTCTGTAAAATGAAAGTGCTAGACCAAAGCTCTATGCCATAGAACAGCATAAATCATACTTATCTCATGGATTACAAGCTCTATTTTTACTAACCAGAGATTCTCTCTTTTTGTTATCACCTAATACTTTTGATATGCTAGATGTGGAGAAAGGGGATGGTGCTGATGAGAGAATGAGGACATTTTTTTTAGTTATCTCATTGAGATACTCTAAGTATACTAATTTCTTTTCAGCAGATTGGACTTGATATGAGGAATGTCCTAGAAGTTGACAGGCAAACATTAGAAAGAAAAAGAATATTATTGACAAGGGAAAAATAAAAAAGAAATGAAGCTATGTTTCATCCACTGATATTTAAGAAAAGATCTATAATAGATTAAAATATTTTACATTGGTAGTAGTTGAATTCATCTTTGTGGAAACAACCATATGCTTTAAAAATTATGACATTATAGAGTTTTGGGTTTATAAGGGAACATAAATGGGTCACCATTACCAGTTTCCCCACTCAGAGTCTGACGGTAGTCAGTATTTTAACATTAAAAACAACAACAACAACAACTACACCTGTCTCAGTTATTTTACTTGTAAAGGAAAAGGCACAAAAACAAGTTTGCACAGCTGTCACTTTGCATGTTTAAGGCAAGCTGTGATTAATATTTTAGAGATAAATATTCAGAGATAGTAGCAGGGGCTTTCTCTTATCACATAAAGGCTAAATTTTATCGGAGGTTGCATTTATTCATCAACTTTAACTTGTTAGCAGCAGGCAACCTTTCTCCATTTCAAACCCGGGCACATTTTTCAACCCAAGAAGCACGAATAGTATAACAGCTTTTCCCAGGGAAATCTAAACCCCTCAGTTTGGAGAATAAAAAATAAAGCAAGGAAAACAAATGATAGAGGTATAGAGCATCAGAAAAATTATCTAAAACTTGGTCATACAGCGCAAAGGTGGTGGCCCATCACTCAAATGTCATTTGGCAACAATGGCCACTTAAGGATTATCTACGGTTCAGGGCTGAACTATTGTTGACTATTGAGTACAGGTCTCAAACTTAGTTAAGTCACTTCTTTACTTGTTAATTTAATTATTTTTTCTGACAGAGGTAATTTTTTTTTTCCTGAAATAAACAAATCCAAACTTAGGGCCTTTTGAACACTTACCATTTTTTTTTGACCAAACTCAGCCATCTTAACCTAGTATTTATTTGTTATATGGTCCACGCATACTTAATTTTCCAAATGCTTCCTGGATTGGTCAGAACAACTTTCTTTTGTCTGATTGACAAGTGAAATGAAATAAGAGATCCTACATGTTCACTTTATATTTGCCTGCCAGTCTTGATTTTGCTTTTTGCAAATTCTGTTTTAACAAGAGATCAAGATGCTAAATGAAAACTGTTAATTGCTGTTTTCTTTTTTTTTTTAAAGAAAAGGTTAAAATAAAAGGGCTGGGCCATGTAACTAGAAGTGTTGTGAATCATGGATACTAGGGAGAAAAACCTACAAGGAAATATCTTAAAAGTGGTCCAAGCCCTGGAAACAGGACACAGCACTCTATGTGCAGTTCCCTCTACTTGGAAAGAACCTTGTCAAATTATTCTGCCAAATTATTTCTTTTGCCAGGTTGTCAGTTTTCCCCAAGAACAGTTATTTCCTTCCAATCATTTGACTTATTCTTTTTTAAAGCAGTTCCTGCATTATAGTTGCTCCATTTAAATGTCATTACAGACTCGTCAGCTTCACGTCCACTTCACGTCCCAAATAAATGATCACCTCGGGGACCGTCCTGGGCTTTGCCACCCACCTGTGACCTGAAGAACACAGATTGTAGACTTTTCACTGTGGATCCGGTTCTTGCCTCTGTTTCCTTCCCTTACTTATGATTTCGTATCTGACCTTGCCTTCACCCAACATGCTCTCTGTGGTGTCACTGGGCTCTGTGCCCACAGCCACGGGCTAGCCACTCTATTCTCATGCCTCGCTGTGGCTTCTAAACCACAGGTTTGGCCAGAGACTCAGGCTGTTTAAAAGTCATCCCCAGGTGTTTGGCTTCTAGATGCTATTATTGTTCTCGCATCCTGGGTCCTTGTCTGTCTGCCACACTACTTTGTCCCCCAGCTGCCACTGGTATGAACAGCTGAGAGAACTCGAGTGATCACGGAGGACACACCCCAAGTTCCTGCATTCACTGTCTTCAGTCTTCAGCCTCTGCGCCCTTCAAAGCCCAATGACAGGTGACCCTCCGTTCTGTATTAATTCTAGGGCTCTTCCCTGCCCCATTCCCCACTGCTTGAGAGCTAACAACATGTTCACACTCTTTAGAATGCAGCCGTACGTATTGCTACCCGGGATCTATGTTGACACCAATTCCCAGGGCTGCGACCATGGCCCCCTTGTACCAGACCATTTGAAAATACATTTTCTACCCGCTCTTCAAGAAAGTCTATTAAAACTCATACCTTCTCCATAGGCAACCCAATGGTCTCTTAATCTTAGTTGTTTTCATTACCTATATAATAAAGTTCAGTTTAGTGGATTTTGAATACACATTAAATATACTATTTAAATGCTAAATATGTAAATGTTTAAATTTAAATTTATATATCATATAAATATATATTTTAAAAAATAATTTACTTTTATTTTTTTTATTTTTGCAAGAGAGAGAGAGAGAGAGATAGGGGAAGAGAGACAAAAGGAAACAGAGAGAAAATCCTAAATAGGCTCCATGCTCAGGGAAGAGCCTGACATGGGCTCGATCCCATGATACTACGATCATGACCTGAACGGAAATCAAGAGACACGTAACCGACTGAGCCACCCAAGCACCATATATATATATACACACACACATATATATAATGTGTGTGTATATATATATATATATATATATATATATATATATATATATAAAGTATATGTTAAAATATATAAGTACATTTATAAATATATAAAATATATAACAAATATATATATATATTTACCTATTAGATATTTAAATATATAATATGTAAATATATATTTGCAGTAAGATAAAAGATAGCATAGTTGTATTCTGCCACTTAGAGACAAATAATGTTAACATTATTGTGTATAGCTTAATGCTTTTACCTGTATACTACATACATATATACTTTTATTATGAAAGTGACATTTTATTACCCCTTGAAATCTTTGTTTCTACAAGAAAATCCATTTTAATGTCAATATGTATACCTTTAAGTAGCTAAACTATATTTCATTGTATAGATGATCAGTGTTTATATGAATGATTCCTTATGGTTGGAATTTAGGTGGTTTCCATTTTTTTCCACTATTCTAAACAGCACTGCAGTGGACATTTTGGTTATGAACGTGCATTGGTCAGGCGAGGAAAATTCCTACCCATGGAATCAGTTCAGGGGAACACACACTCTGAGATTCTTTGATACACATGACCCCGCACAAAGTTGTTCCAATTATTCTTCCAGAAGCACGCCCTCATTCTCTCACCAACATGCAGTACTATCAATCTTTTATAATGTTTGACAATAAGATATAAGAAAAGACTATTATCCTCAGTAACAGAAAATGCTGCTGCAGGCTATACACATTACTGCGGCCTGGAGCTTAGGCTCTGGGATCGGAATGCCAATAGTACCTAAGCAGAGGATGAGGGAGGCCAACGGGGTGTGTCAATGAACTTGCCTGCTAGAAGCAACAGGCCCAGAGAGACCTTGTCTTTTCTTTTCTTTTTTTTTTTTTTTTTTTAACAAAAGAAATTTTTTTAATGCTCATTTATTTGTGAGAAGAGAGAGAGAAAGAGAAAGAGAGAGTGCAAGCAGGGGAGGGGCAGAGAGAGAGAGGGTGACACAGACTCTGAAGCAGGCTCCAGGCTCCGAGCAGTCAGCACAGAACCCAACACAGGGCTCGAACCCACAGACCGCGAGATCATGACCTGAAGTGAAGTCAGACACTTAGCTAACTGAGCCACCCAGGTACCCCCAACCCCCAGAGTGACCTTTTCTGGTGGAAGGATAAGCAAACTATGGAAATAAAAACCACAAGGGGTCTGTGAAAGGGTGAAACACTTAAGGAACAGAGACCATTTATACTGAAGATGAGGAGGAAAAAATATGCTTAAAACTGGTATTGGGGCACCTGGGTGGCTCAGTCAGTTGAGTGTCTGACTTCGACTCAGGTCATGATCTCCCGGTCCCTGAGTTCAAGCCCCGCGTCGGGCTCTGTGCTGACAGCTCAGAGCCTGGAGCCTGCTTCAGATTCTGTGTCTCCCTCTCTTTGCCCCTCCCCTCCTCATGCTCTCTCTTTCTCTCTCTCTCTCTGTCAAAAATAAATAAACGTTAAAAAAATTAAAAAAAATAAAACTGGTAGAAAGAGGGTGAAGGTTATTTGTTTACTTTCCTAATATATTTTACAAAAACTAGGACTCATGGACACGGGAAAAGAAGGATGAAACCTTCTTTTGAAGGTTTTGAAACCTTTTGAAAATTAGATGGGTGAATTAAGAAAAACCGTAAGGAAAAGAAAAATGTAACACCAGGTTGCAAAACTGCATTTGACACAGGAAAGAGTCAGAATGATACTACCTGAGAAAGATACTTTTTCTGAGAATGGTGTTATGCTCTGTATCATTTGTTTATTTTACTGAACAATTCTAGGCACCTACTGTGCATATCAACATTTGAGGATAAATGCCAAGGACCCCAGTTGGTAAAGAATTCACCAGCCAAGTGGGGAGACCAACTGAAAATATTGTATAGACTGAATTTGCAAACTGAGGCTTGGCACAGTGCTGTAGGAGTAGAATGAAGGAAGGGTTAACTACCCACAAAGTGAGGAAGGTCTTCACACGGGATATAATCTGTAAATCAGGGCTTGCAGAATTTAGCAGATTTGGCCAGACTACAGAGGGACAAGCGAATTCCAGGGAAAGGAAAGAGCATGGGCAAAGTTCTGAAAACCGTGTTCATCTAGACTCAATCACCCTTAGCATACTGGTTATAAACAGTATGACGGATTGGTTTAGCTCCTTAAAAAACCTTTGCCTGAGAAACATGCAAATTATGAGCATGCACACCCTTGTGTCAATGTTATGACAATTGCAGCTGTTAAAAAAGGTTGTGTGACTACAGAATGGGAGAGTTATTTATAGCCATGGCCTAGCTCTATTTAGCATAGTAAAAAATCACAAGTTTTTTTTAGCTTACGAAAAGGTTACAGAAAACTCAAATTAGTAATTTAAAAAAATATGGTAAAACAAACCGGAATACAGTTTCCGATAGACATTTAAATTGCTCTTTCTCTAAAGGTCTCAGTGTCTAAACAAAGAGTTAATCGCTCATTGATAGCTCAAGTGTTGAAAACACAGATGTTCCATTTCTTTAAATAACTTCTCTTTCTACAGAATGGCCATGTCCTGTGAGATGTAAGTTTGTCGGAATATAATAAGTACTGCATATGGAAGCAATCACATTCTATTTTGGAACCATTTGACAAAACTCTGTCACTGCATAAAATACAACCACCCCTCCCCCTCATTTTTTTTTTATTTATGCAGCATGTATTCAGTTTAACAACACAAAATAACTCTGATATTCTGAGAATTTGGCGACATTGCATTTTCCATTATGTCAGGTGGAAACGAAAAAGGACCAAACATTACTGATAGTAACATTAGAAAGGCTTGTCCTCTTGGCTTATGTGCAGATGGGAATCATTATTGGTAACAAAATCTGTGTAACAATCATTTTATCTCTAAATATAGCTAGCTAAACATTGAGCTCCACAGTCAAGTTTGGAAAGAGAGAAGGTTCATAGATGGGCATTACAAATTCTACTTCATCCTTAGAATCTCCAGGTCCAGGTCGAGAATCCCAATTCGAGGTCTGAATTAAATGCTCCAAAGTCATTATCCCATTTCCCATGGATAAGCGGGCAGGAATGGCCGAGGTGTGGTAGTTATTTTCGGGGAGAAAGAACACTGGACATGGTGTAGGAAGACAAATTCCAGACATCTAATTCTGAGAACGCTTTCCAAAAATTACTTACATTTAATAGGTTTCAGTTCTCTTGAATGAAAAATGGGACTACTAATGGGGATTATATCAGGCAAAAGAGAAGTGGGAATATATATGAGGCAACTCTTATAATGTCTTGCAAGCCTATCTCTATGAACAATGTATCATTATTATTATATAGGATAAGAATTTATAACAAATCGCTTGTGCGACTGTGACAATGAACAGGCAACTAAAGGGCTGGAGAAAAAGTATACACTGCTTTTCAGAAACCATTTAGCTAACTGCTGCATTTCAAAATGTATAGACTTAACTAGCTCTGGTTAAACATATTTAACACACATGGCCAAACATTCAAACACACACACACACACACACACACACACACACACACACACATTACCACTTGTCTTTCTTTTTCCTAAACTATTACTGTAACTACTTCAGGCCACTGATAGGATTACTCTGCCATCCAATAGCTATGTGCTTTAGGGCTTCATTCAGCCATTTAGTTCATTGTTTTTGGAAATGATAACACTTGCCAGGCATTATATCTGTTCCACATGTTTAGTATGCAGGTTCCATATGTTCTGTGTAGTTTCCAGATCCCTGAAATAGGGAAGAGGCAGTTGCTTATTAAAAGCTGCTCTAGTGATAATCTTGAAATTTCTCAGCTCAACAAACAAACTTTTAAAATGTCAAAATGCAAGAGAGCTTTGGCACTTACTGTAAACTCTTTTAAATATTGTCTCTTTTGCTTGCTTCTAAAAATACAAATAGTAAAAAATGGAATTTACTGTTGTCAGGAAATTATTAAAATTTTCACTGAAAAATGATATAACTGCTCCACTGCAATGAGTTAAAAGTCTTTGAAAGTCTAACCAGACATCCAGAAACACAAGTAATCATTGCATCTCACGTATAATGATATTCACGTGTGAATGAACAGGTATGATTGATAGGTCACAATATGAATGTGGAAATGTGGGATATGATGTGGGCCAGGGAGGGGGATTAGACAAAGTTTTTATTGGAGGAAGCAAGAGAGAATGTAAAGAACACTACCTAAATTCTCTGAAAATAAAATGATGGCATTTGAGGAATAAAATAAATGACTCATATTTTCAAAATACAGAGTTCATAGGCTTTAAAATTAAATTTAGTTGTACACTTTTGTAATATTTGATGATGACGTATTCACATACATTCATATGAAGTATAAAAGAAACATAATGCTCTTTAACTCATATTTTAAAAACAACACGATATTTTCTAAAATTCCTAAGAATGAAATGTATATGTGTTTGCACATGTGCTGTGTGTTAGGGGAGGATGCTGATGAGAAAGGGGTATCTGTGTGTTTTCAAAATGATATAGTTTAACAATCTCTTATAAAGAATGTTGGAGCTTCTAAAACTCAAAATGAATTGGTGAAAGCTAATGACTTCTAAAACTGCAAATACTTGTGGTAGTTATAAAATGGAGAATTAATTGGTATTTTTAAATAAATGGATTTTATGATACCTCATTAACTCTCATTTTTATATTTAATTCATGTTGTAAGAAAGATTAGTAAAGCTTATTGTTAAGATACTAAAAAAAGTGTATATATACATGTGTGTATATATATATATATATATATATATACACACATATACATATATACATATATGTGTGTGTGTGTATATATATGTGTATATATACATATATACACATATATATATATACATATACATAAATACATATATACATATATGAGCTTTGTAGACTGCTGGTTTCATGGGGACAATATGCCCACTGTGCTAACGTCATGCTGGCAGGAGGCTGGAGACCTGAGTTCGTGTTCTTCCTTTGCCATCCTTGAGATACGTGATCTGAGCAACTTACATAAGTTCTTAAGGTTCTGCATTTGTAAGATGGCCATCTCAGTAACATTCACTTCATAAAGTTATTTGACAATCACAAGATCTAAGATGATACTCGAACTGATTCAACATGACACGTTGGAAACACTGAACTTATTTTAACATTCTTATTGAAAATTAAGAGCCACAATGCAGACGTTGTACAATTTTTTTAACATTTTAACTGAGTTTTATTTTTTTCAGCTTTATTGAGATATAATTGACACATGACATTGTGTACGTTTAAGTAAGGTTTATAAAGTGATGATTTCATCAAACTTATACTGTGAAATGGTAACAACAAAAGGGTTAGTTAACATATCCATCACCTCACATAATTACTTCGTATGTGTGATAAGAACATTTAAGATCTATTTTCTTAGTATTGTACAACTTGTATTACCATTAAAGGCCATTAAATAATTTCTCTAACTATTTACCAACAAGTTATTTTATTACAATTGGAGAGCTATGAAGGATTTACCATGTGTTTATAAGTAGGTATTTATCATACCTGGAAGTCATTCCAAGGTTTAGAGAGAATTATATTTATAAGATGGATTTTTTTAAAAAAAATTTGTATCATGGTGACTTTAGTTAAGTTTCTCAGTGGTCATAAATGATAGTAAAATGGACATTTATCAATATGTCAAACTAAAAATAAACCGGAGAATGATTTAGGACATTGAAAATGAAATTCATGAGAACCGAAAGTAAAATAAGGTCCTGTTTGTGTTAAACAATACTCAGACTAAACAAAGTTAACCCAGTTTCTTGCTCCAGGAAATATTTGCTCCTGGAATCTAAGACTGTAAACCAACTAAAAAGCTTATTTATCAAGACTAACAGTTTGCTTATTAAGACTTACTTCAAGATCATTTGCTTTTCACACCAATTCAAAACAATTATGTCAGTAACTCTGCTCGGTCTCAACCATTTTTCTACCTTTTCTACCAGTGTTAGTCCCTAACACTGGTGAAAGTCCTGCCTAATTTCCTATTCTGAGACATTATTAACTTAAAGTGATATACTCCCTTGCTGCTGTAGGTTTACTAAGCTTGGCTTTACTTCATAAACACATTTTTTTTTCTACTGGACATTTAAACTATTTACTGACAGTAATTTTTTTTTATTTTTAAATTTCTATTTTTTTTTTTTGAGAGAGAGATAGAGAGCAAACAGGGGAGGGGGGCAGAGAGAGAGAGAGAGAGAGAGAGAGACAGAATCCCAAGCAGGCTCTGCACTGTCAGCACAGAGACTGATGTGGTCTCGAACTCACGAACCGCAAGATCATGACCTGAGCCAAAATCAAGAGTCAGATGCTTAACTGACTGAGTCACCCAGGAGCCCGAAAAGCAATTTTTAAGACATCTCTTATATTATCCAGAGATATAAGATATGATTATCTTTGACCTTGATGGTAAAAGATAATGTTCTTCTCACCCATGTACAGATAAAACTGAACATGTGTTCAGGAAACTGAAAAAACTGTCATGCTTTTATCTAGGACATGTGAGCCACTCAAAGCAATCCAGGGGAATGTTCTCTATTAAAATGCAAGTTAGATACATATATTTAATTGTGTATCAGTAGGAAATGGATATCATTAAAACTTTCACCATCCTTCTGGAACTTACACAAGGAGAAAACCCAACCAATTATATTACATTCTACAATATACAGATAATAAATTTGCTAAGCTTGGACCTCTACAGAAAAGCTGTTAATAAGATAGATCGGCATTCCTATTCTGTTATTTGCCATTTTACTCTTGAACACATCTCTGAAATAGCATTTGGCTCCCTACCAAGATTACAAAGAAAAATCTTAAACTATCTTGGCTTCCACATCTAAGAAATTGAAATAGTACTGACAATCTTACTGTGGTTTGAGAAGATTGGAAATAGAATTGCGATGATGATAAGGAAAGCGTAAATTGTTCACTTTCTGGATAGGGTTCTCACTTCTGTGAACCAGCGGATAATCACTCTGGACTAGGATTCTGGGAAAGGACTCGGAAAGAGTGATTGAACCAAATTGAATCTTCTGCCTGGGGAGGCAATGTTCCTCCAAATGTGAGTAATGTGCTACCTTCTCACCAGGAGAATGACTCCTGATCACACTGGGGGTCAGTGCATGGGGACAGGACTATCGGGGAGAGGAGAATGTGCATGCAGTGCTGCGACATGTTCCTGACTATAGCTGTCACACCTTAACCTACAGAATAAAAGTTTCATAATCTATCTTCCTCCAAAAAACTATTTCCTCAGGTTATGTATCAGCTTTGGCGCAAAATTATGATTAAGGGAAAAATGTGGCACATTCCAACTCCCAAACTTGATGTTCGAGGACCACCTACACAAATCCCTGAGTTTTGTACTGCTAAGTCATCGAAGAGTAGTTGAGGAATGCCTATTACATTCCAGGGATTATTACTCTCCTTAAAGAGATGGTTTTTAATATTCCTGTACAAAAGGTGGATTTCTACAAACAGGTGCTCATATCAATTTGTCTATTCTGTTTACCTTTGGGGAGTTTCTACATCAAAAACCTTGTCTCTATTAAACTACACTTTAGTAAATCAAAGGTCTTGTGCCCTTCCTTTTGTTCCTACAAAGGTTATTGTGTTTCTGTCAGTTTAGGATAAAAGTATCAAATCCCTGGCTTTTTAAAGAGAGATTAGAGCTCTGATTTGGTGAGGATCAGTAATTCTACCTCCCTTACCACCGACTCCACTCCAAAGGCCATTCTCCCAGGCTTTGATCACAATGCGAACTCATCATAAACGCATACCTCATAATGATCCATCTGTTTAGATTCCCTCATCAGGAGTTGTTAAAATTAGGCAAGGATTTGTTGGTTGGTTATTTTTATTCACAGCCACATTAATGCAAGCCCTAAAGTAATCAGCTCGTATTATGTGGCCTTTCATGCAGGGTGCACAGATTTGCAGCTTGTTTGGTTTATCTAGGCTCATGCTTGTGAGGCAGCTGTTAGGCATTTAGTTAATAAAATCCTCTTCCTCCCGGGAACTGGGAACTGTTTTTTGTCCATTCACAAGGAGACACATGTCGCCTACAGTTAACCCTGGAAGCATATTAAATCACCCTTCTTCTCTCCCTCCCTTCCTTCCTCCCTTCTTCTCTCCCTTCCTCCCTTCTTCTTTGTTTTTGTCCTTCTAAACATTTTTTATTCAATTGAGGGAAATATGTTCAGATCAAAGCAATAAACACTGAAAACTTGTGGTTGTCATCGTAGTTCCAAAAATGCCTATTTCCCATTAAAAGTATAAATTAATATATTTTCTTCTTTTTTAATGTTTATTTATTTTTGAGACAGAGAGAGACACAGCATGAACGGGGGAGGATCAGAGAGAGAGGGAGACACAGAAGCAGAGGCAGGCTCCAAGCTCTGAGCTTTCAGCACAAAGCCGGACACGGGGCTCAGCGGGGCTTGAACTCACAGACCGGGAGATCATGACCTGAGCCAAAATCGGACGCTCAACCAACTGAGCCACCCAGGCGCCCCTATATTTTCTTTAATCCAGATGCAAATATAGTCAATTGTTTTCATAATACTATATGGTATTCTTATAATGACAGTGGTTAAATATGTCACTTGCATGTAGATGAATTGATCGCTGGTAATGCATACAGCTATCATGAAGATAATCTTCCTTCATTGCTTAGAAGATAGATAATATATTATCAATATCCATCAGTTCTTTGTAAAAATTTATTTATTTAAATTCAAGTTAGTCAACGTATAGTGTAGTATTGGTTTCAGTAGAACCCAGTGATTCATCACTTGCATTTAACACTGAGGGCTCATCCCAACAAGGGCCCTCCTTAATGCTCATCCCCCATTTAGCCCTTCCCCCCACCCACTTTTTTCTTTTCTTTTTTTATTGAGCTCAGCAATTTTAGTGGATACTTTCTCTAAAGCTAGCCAACTAATTCAACCATGACAAAACTTGTCCACTGTGTTTTTCATTTTAATTTTCTTTAAGAGGGCAGGTTAACATTTCCTATTATATTTTTGAGATAAATCATATTGACCTCAAGTGGCAGTAAGTAAATGATCTTTGGATGTACTTAAACTATTCAGCCTCCAACCCATCTTCTGTTCAGTGCTTCTATTTGACTTTTTTTGGTGATAGTTGGGGGGTGGGAGTCTTATCTGTCTTTTTCAAATGTTGAAGAAATGAAAATATAGGAGATTAAACCTTTCTCATTTGATTGTGTCCCGTCAAAAGATCATATCAATGGAAACTCATTCAAATACCTCATTAAAATTCAGTCCCTAGATGAACAAACTTAATTGGCATGAAGTCAAGATACATAATTATTTAAATTATGAATATTTCTAGAAATAGAAGATAATGATGAAAGGCATTCATTTATGCTGCATCATTTCATTGTGTTGGAAGTTACAATAAAAATAAATACTGTGTATTGCTTCTAAAAAAGTAGAAAATAAAATCATAAATGTATAGCATCTCTAAAACAAAAAAGGTTTTATTTAAAAGATCTTGAATGCCCTTTGGTTCATTTGTATTGAAGAAGAGGTTCATTATCTGAAAGATGAAGTCTTACTCTTATGAGGAGTTCAGATCAAATCTAACAATATTGTGAAAAATTACCACGGTGTTTAGCACAGACAGCTTGGGATATTAAAAAACATATATATCTAATCGCAAAAAAAAAAGCCTTCAATAAAAAGTAGTATATGTGCACAGACCACAAATATGGGGAGAAGTTAAGAGACTTGGTTAGTGTGGGTCACCACAACCATATTCAGTAAAAAGCCAGAGTGTGAAAATAACCTTAAGAATTCGTAAAAACACAACAAGAAAGAGTTGCACGTTACTTAACAACCTGTATACTTCTCTGTCATTCCATTTACATGGCATATTTTTCCTATTACCCAGGGACCGCGTGTGCTATGCCTTGACAGTGCTGTGGTTATCTGGGAATAAGATAAATACTTTCAGAATCTCAGAAAGGGTTTATAGTTCATTAAAATTCAACACACTATGGAACTGCTGACACTACCTTTCATTTCCCAAAAGGCACCTTGGGTGGAGGTTATTTTTCTTTTTTAAAGATCGGTATTATTATTGCAGGTATTTGCTAGTTCAAGACAATGCAAATAGAGTTGTAAGCACAAAACATCTAACAGCACTGTGTAACTTTGGAACTGCTATCATGCTTCTTTTTAATGTAGGTGTATCTCTTTCATTTCACCTCTTAATGTTCTTGTTTTAACTAGTATTTTTCTGTCATCAGGTAAAATGAGTAAGAGTTTCTCTAAATAATGTCTGTACTGATGATTTATATTAGTGGTTAGAGTAAAGCAATTGGTTTATTCAAGAAACCTGAAACTACTCTCCCACCCCCTACAATAAAAGGAAACATGACAACAAGAAAAACAAAAAGTGGCATATATCCCTATAAACAAACAACAAGTCGGTCAGTTGAATACAGCTTTAAGAAGGCCATAAATGGGAAGTCAAGGACTTGTTCAGAATGTCAAAAGAAAGCAAAGATACTGTTCACAACTGATACCTTCTATGGGACTCTGAGAAAACAGAGGGCTAGTTGGAAAATTTTTGTCCCTGGTGTATGAGTTTCAACATACATATTAAGAGGTTACTCAGAGGGGCGCCTGGGTGGCTTGGTCGGTTAAGCGTCCGACCTCAGCTCAGGTCATGAACTCACTGTCCGTGAGTTCGAGCCCCACATCGGGCTCTGTGCTGACAGCTCAGAGCCTGGGGCCTGTTTCAGATTTTGTGTCTCCCTCTCTCTCTGCCCCTCCCCTGTTCATGCTCTGTCTCTCTCTGTCTCAAAAATAAATAAACGTTAAAAAAAAAAAGAGGTTACTCAGAAATGAGGTTTCCATGCTGAGACTATCATGGCTATGGCTCTTAATTACATTGGCCAATGGCAACTTAAACATTGAACTGGTACCATTAAATTCTAGCTTAAACCCAAAAAAGATAACCAATAACAACCAGATATATACTACATTTTGTTTTAATAGATTTTAAGGTTCTTATTTTAATACCAGAAATTATTCTTTCTTGGGACACCTGGGTGGTTCAGTTGGTTAAGTGTTTGACTTCAGCTCAGGTCATGACCTTGCAGTTCATGAGTTAAGCCCCCCATAGGGCTCTCTGCTGTAAGTGCAAAGCCTGCTTCAGATCCTCTGTCCCCTTCTCTTTCCCCCACTTGTGCTCTCTCTCTTTCTGTCTCAAAAATGAATAAACATTTAAAAAAAGAAATTATTCTAATTGTCCATGAATATTGAAGGTATATGTTAGACCACATCAAAGGGTTAATATCTATCAAAAGGTGAAAACTCTAAAGGTTATGTTCTGCTACCTGAAGGTAACAGAACTTGACATTTACAACAAAGTAATATAGAAAATCAGAATATTTGGAAAGTAATAAAGATTTCTTGGATAGATATTATCCATCTAAGTAACACATATTGTTGTGTACATATTTTTTGTATTCAAATCTTATTTTTTACTTTTTTGTTAAGTTCCTCAAGCAGATCTTTCACATTATTTAATTTCATTTATGATGTGTTGATACTGTACTTGGCTCCTTCTGATGCATATTTTTTAAATTATGCATTTATATTTGAAATATGATCTTTACACAAAAATTATAGAATTTAGAGAATACATAACCATAAAGAACAAAATGACAGAGGTTTCTCTATGCACAGTAACTACTTTAACCGCTGATACTATGCTTGCATATAATCAGCCATATATCTTTGGCATAGACTCTTTCCAGTATAGCATTGATACTGCTTTGTAACTTTATTTTTAATGTGAATTAAAATTAGTCTTTTCAAATATAGTTTAACTTTCTCTACAAAAGCAGCTTCAATTCATTCATACTAATTACTGTCAAGGTCTAGCACAATTTATTTACCCAGTCTCTTATTGTTTGATATTTAGGTGCTGGAAGAAGCCATTATTATTGTTGTTACTATTCTGGTTCATCTATGAAAGAATGCAGCAAGCACAATTGGTGACTTTTTCAGGGGATTTTGTCATTCTAAAATTGTCTTCCTTGATATTTCAGACAATTGTGGGTAGGTTGCCTGAATGATACAAGTATTGTTATGGCTCAAACGAGAGAATGTATGTGACACATTCATAATTGTCCTTTTGACACTAATGCCAATAGTTATAGTGATCAGCATATCTGATATGAAATGTGAAATAATAACACAGAGGATTACACACTCTATTGTTTAAAAACAACTATTCATTTCGTTTGACATGTTTCCTCTCTTCTTCTTCATTCCAATATTGTTTTATAATTTTTAAAGTTAAACTGCCAGCTTGAAATGACTTTTTGACAGGGAGATCTTGTGATATTAATCAATGTCTTTATCTTCAGGCTCAGCCTTTGTTATTTATTAGCTCCAAGGTTATTTCAAATGCTTGCCCCAGATCCTAAATCTAAGAGGAAATATTCAAATCCTTCCTCCTCCTATTAAATAAAGACAGCCTTAATTTAAAATCTCTTCACTTGCTATCAGATGGTTTCATAATGCATTAAACAGTATCAGGAACATGGTCTTCTCTAATAACATTTGTTTGAATAGTTGTCCCTCATATCTTGTCTCTGATAGTTTTATTATAAAATCGCCGAGGGATTTAGAGAATGTTAGAGAACAATGCCAGCCTTCAGTCTCCATTCTTTCATTATGCAATATTATTACGGTCAACCATTTATCAGGAACCAATTTTGGCACAAAGAGTTCAAAGACGTAATATACATGTTGCCTGGCATCCAAGAGTCTGCATACACAGACAATTATAACTATAATGCACCTTGAAAGGTGCAAACCTGGAAGTGACCTTCTAGCAGCTTCTCTTCTATTTCCTAGCCATGTAACGTGGGACAAATTGATTCACCTAAGTCAGTGGTCAAATATGTAAAATTGAAATTATCACTGTATATAACCTATGGATTTGATCAGAGTGTTAAACGGCCTACACATGTAAAGAGTTTAGCATAAATTCTGGCACATAGTAATCACTTAACAAGTATAAATTATATTCATTACTAACACTGCCACCATTTATGAGAGAATGAAATCTACGGCCTTGTGAAATACTGGACCTTATACTGGTCTTATACTGTCTTGATACACCAAAGGCTTTGCAGGGAAGGGAATAACTGTCCTATGACTTTAGGGACAGGTAGAAGCTGATCTGAAGGTAGAGAAGGAGAAAAAAAGCTTTAAAAGAGAGGGTACAGCTGAAATAAAAGCACACAAGGATAAAAGTTCATGACGTGATCATCTGTGAACAATTAAAAATAGGCACCGAGCTGCTACTTAATAAAAAGGGGATGGTTATATAAATTACTGTGAACCTATGGCAGGGGTTGGCAAGTTTCTCTGTAAGTAGTGATATAATAAATATTTTAGTCCTTGAGAGTCAGTTTCTGGCAGAACTTTTCAACTCTGCCATGGTAGTGGGAAAGGAGCCATAGACTATACATAAACAAATGAATGTGGCTATGTTCTAATAAAACTTTATTGACAGGAAATCAAATTTAAATTTCAAATAATTTTCAGGTAATAAAATATTATATTACTGTTATTTTGATATTTTCAACTATTTAAAAGTACAAAACCCATTTTTTTTTTTTGGTGCTTGTGGGCTGTGCAAAACAAAAACAAAACATCAGATTTGGGCTGCAGACCATAGTTTCTCAATCTCTATTCTGTATAATATTATATAGCAATTAAAAATATTGTATTTATTTGGAAGAATAAGTAATAGTATACCAAAGTGCCCCTGCTTAATAATTGTAAATATAGATAAACGTGTGAGAGAAAATGCACCAAAAAGTCAACAATAGCATATTACCAATTTTATAGATTATATGACATTAAAGTGATTTTACTTTTTGTCCTTCCCAAATTTTTTAGGCTGAGAATGAGTTGGAAAATTAGAAAATACAGCTTTTATGCATTAATATGTACTCAAAGTCGTTAATTAATAAGTGGTCCAAGGTGATTTTAGTCTATGTTCATTCAAAATAAAATTCAAATATTCAAAATCAAAATACAATCTATAACCCGCACAATTTTACTTCTCTTACAATTGCCTTTACAATTTTAATTGGCATAATGTAAAAAACTGGCTGGTTAAAGGTGAATTTGGAAGCTTATAATTTGTGAAATCTGTGTTAATTTTTAGGATTTCCTTTCCTTTCTAGTTTCACTTTGTGTATATCCACAGTTATTTTGAGAAAGAAAGATGTTATTGCCATTTGCTCATGAGAGATGGTAGGCACACTGATAAGTGTGAGAACAGAGAAGATACGAGGGAGCAGAAACAGGCTTGTAGGTAAGCAGAAAATCTGAGAGGAAATCATTTTGGTTATCCTACTGTAAAATTCCCAAGACAGAAAAAGAACTTCCTCGGAAAAAGAATCATTAAAGATTAAATATGATACTTACTGAGAAACATAACCAACTTCAGTCACATTCATTCACAAATATTTATTAAATTTCAACTAAGAGCTAGACATTAATTTAATCACTGAAGATAATATTGAGATGACGTCATCAGATTTAATGGGGAAACACCCCCTTTAAATAAAAAATGAGACCAGTATTCCCACTACCACAACTTGTACATGAACACCCCAGCTGGTGCAATAACAACAATGACAATTATAACTTCAAAAGCCTAAAGGTTTGCAAAAGAAAAAATACAAGTATCATGGCCTGCTAGTGCACTCTAGAAAACTGTGCGAATCTGTAAATTATTAAAAATAATAGAAATATTGTAGCTAGATTCATGATCAATCTAAAAATAAATTCTATTACTATATAACAACAGTAAAGACTGGAAAATAAAATTAGAAAAGTAAGATAGCATCACAATGGCCACTTAAGTTATCAAGTACCTATAAATAAAGCTGTAGCAAAAGCAGCCCAGGATCTTTTCACAGAAAACAGTATTGAAAGGCATCAACTAAGACCTAAAAAAACGAAGGACAACCTATGTCCTCACTAATAATTTCCTGAAAATTAAAATATACACTTAATGCAATTTTGATCTAAATCTCAAAATGTATTTTATGGCATTTGAGAAGATGATGGCAAAATTGTGTAGAAAAGGACAATGAGTAACACGACAATACTGAAGATAAACAAAATGAAAAAAACTTGCCCTATCAGGTAACAAGTGCTATTTATAAAGTTACAGGAATTTAGAGAATGTGTATTGGTATTAATATAAAATAGATTAATAGTTGTGGAACAGAATGGAGAGCCCAGAAATACACTTATGTTGATGAGGGCTAAAACAACAACGACAACAACAACAACAACAACAACAACAACAACAAAACTAATAATTCATCTAGGAAAACATTTTTAGTCTCCTATATAGCACAATACACAAATATAAAATCTATGTTCCTATATATATTTTCCATGATAAAAAAGTAAACGAAATTAGGCTCTGACAGTCCTTAAACTGCATTTTGGCCCATCAGAAAAGAATGCACTGTTATCTAAGTCAGTCTGATTGCATTGTTTACTATTCTAAAATTATGGGTACTCTGTGATTCCAGATGCCTTAAATGTTTGATGGCATGGTATTCTATTAGTAAAGAGCACTTGAAGCTCTCAACTCCAGGCGCCTGGGTGGCTCAGTTGGTTAAGCATGTCCTGACTCTTGATTTCAGCTCAGGTCATGCATGGTCTCACGGTTCATGAGTTTGAGCCCTGCATCAGGTTCTGTGCTGACCCTGTGGACCCTGGGTGGATTTCTCTGTCTCTGTCTCTCTCTCTAAAAATAAATAAATAAACATTAAAAAAATATACAAAAACACAGAAGTGGGATTCAATGAAGATGCTATAATGAACCCTCCTTTCTTAATCCAAATGTCATGGGATCAGCTCAAAATCTGCAACTCCAGTGGTTCCTACTTCCAGTGAAATACTAGCTCCCTAAAAAACAAGGAAAACCTACCTTCCCCTTACCTCATATAGCTATGATTGATCTTACAACTATTGTTGAGCAGAATTATTATTCTCTTGGAGACTATGAGACCCTCTGCAGAGCCAGATTTGGACCAGAATATTATCTGATTCTAGTGGCACTGAGCTTATCACATGGCCAATAAAGCAACCCTAAGAATCTGTTTGCTTTCCTAGAATGAATATTCTGTATCTTGCCACCGCTGTGGGCTACAGGAATGTAGGCATTTGCCAATGCTTACTGAACTGTACATTTTAGACCCATTTAATTGATCACATGTAAATTACATCTCAAACAAACTTACAAAGTTCTCAAGATTAAAATAAAGTGGTATGTTAGAGGGCGGGCAGCTTGGTTAAAGAAGTTTGGGAAATATTTCTTTCCATTCCCATCTTCCCTCTTGGAGAATGCACAATGCACATAAATATTACAGTCTAATAAATGCTGCAGGAATACTTGAGATTAGCTGTGTTGATGCAAACTCTCTGATGCTGGCACAAGGAGAGACAAGGGACAAAACTAAGACCAGAAATTAATTCTTGTATTTGGAGTCAAATGATTTTTGATGGTGATGCCAAGGCAATTCAGGCTGGCAAAGGAAAACCTTTTCAACAAATTTGCTAGGAAAATCAGGTACCCATGTTCAAAACATAAATTCCAACCCATGCTTCACACCATTACACACACACCAAAAAAATTCAAATTTTATCCGAGGCCTAATTATAAGAGGTACACTATAAAATTCTTGGGAAAAACGTAAGAGAAAATCTTTAGAGCTTTTGATTAGGAAAATATTTCTCAGCTAAGACACCAGGAGCAGAGCATTAAAAATTATAATTTTAATTTTGTCAAAAGTTTCAAAATTTGTGCTTTAGCAGACAACATTAAGACAAAGAAAAGCCAAGCCACAGAAGGGGAGAAACCATACACAAATCATTATTGTTGAAGAACTTGTATCCAGAATATATAAGGAACTTTTACAACTCAATTATAAAAGACAGCACAGTTTTTTCAAGTGGGCAAAGAATCTGAATATCAAGAGATATACAAACTGCTAATTAATAAGGACATGAAGAATTCTCAACAACATTAGGAATTAGGGAAATGCAAATTAAAACTACAATGAGATAGGATTTTTCACTCAATAGAACAGCTATAATCAAAATGATAGACAGGAACAAGTGTTGGGGAGATTGTAGAGACACTAGAACCCTCATGAGCAGCTAGTGGGAATGTAAAATGATATAGTCACTTTAGAAGATAATTTGGCAGCTTAAAAAGTTAAAGATAAACTTATCACATGACCCAGAAGTTCCATTCCTAGGTACCTAGCTAATAGAAATGAAAAACATATGTCCACACAAAGATGTGTAGGCAAATATACATTATGGTATTATTTATAATAGCTATAAGTTGAAACAACTCAACATCTCCATCAACTGGTGAAGGGATAAATAAAATATTTTTAAATTTTATCCGTACAGCAGAACACGGTTCAGCAATAAATAGGATCATGATACAACATGGACAAACACCCAAAACTGAAATTGCATGCTATTGTAAGATACCAGCTGCACAGGCACACACATTATATGACTGCATTGCTGTGAAAATCTATACAGACAGAACAGAGATTAGGGGTTACCCTGGGCTGAGAGTTAGAACGGGGTCTGACAGCAACAGACATGGGAAGTACTTTTAGGATGATGGAAATGTTCAAACTATATTGTGGGGACATTTGCACAATTCTATAAATATGCCTAACATGACTGGATTGTATACTTAAATGGGTGAATTTTATGGTATGTAAATTATACTTCAACAAAGCTGCTAAAACATGTTGAGTTGATCAAGGCAAATAAAAATTTAAAAGGGCATTTGCGATAGAGGAATAGTTTGAACACCATCCTTCCAGTAAATACCATATTTAGCTGCCTTTGTTAATCTTTCTAAATCTTTGCCTATGGAAAAAAATGTGAAAACGAAATTAGTGAAAGCAAGTTTTTGGTACATGATGCAGCACTCTATGGCTTGAAACCGGGATAGATTTTTTACATTTAAGTGACGGGCAGCATCTCCTTTAGGCTATCTGCGATAGGTATTATATCTCTCTACCCAGCTCTTGATTAAATATTGAATAGCAGTGAGTTTGACGTTATAATCCTTGACAAGTATCTAGAGAGCAGTTATTCTGTGTGGCTGATTAGGTGGGGAGCCATAAGCTTTAACAGTCAATTGAGCTGGAGTCAGGATTACACTCTTCTTGAGAAAGTTAAGTAGCTTGAAAATACACATACTGGAACAGAAACCTCTCTACCTTATTTCTTGACTTTTTGGCTTCTCAAACAGGTGAACAACTTAAAAAGTCAGCCACAGCAAAGTCATATCTGCACCAGAAAATGCCACAAAGGAGCCTATAAAATAATTTTACAATCATGCCTGTTCCTTTTCATTGCCATGGTGAAGATTTTATTTTTAAATAACTATGACAGCAATAATTACTTATGGACTGTTACCTGGATCTATCTTGAAGTATTTCCTGAAACTGTCTGTAGAGATAGAAGGTCATGTGACTTTCCCCAAACCAGGCTGGGCAGGCTTTCCTTAAGGAGCTGTTAACATTCTAAACCCAGAGAAAAGGAAACTTGCCAACTTTGGCAACTGTGAACCGATTCCTGTGTACCATTTCCCCATGTGCTACTGACACTCTATACATTGCAATATTGATATCTGCCTTGACGTGGGGACTAATATATTTAAAGACCAATAAAACATGATTACATTAATCCCTCATTTCCAAAAAATATGTTGATTTCCCTCCTACCCTCCACACATTAATATCCTCTAGATCTGTTACCTAAAGTAAAGCATCAGTAAGGTTCATCACAGCTTCTTTTGTTTCTCTATCATCAAAAGGAATTTATGTGACATTCTCTAGATTTTTCTACTTAACATGCGTGCTTTGATTCATAGTGCATTTGAAATCATATAACTGTGAGCTGATTTATAACCTTATAATGAGGCTAATGATAGAGATTTAAAAAAGATATTGTTAATATACAGAATTTGTACTCATTTGCAAAAAATTCAAGGCTTCACGGGTATAATTTTCTTTGTATCTTAGGATCAAAACCGCTATATCTGGTTGACATCTACTTGGCCTAATCTACTGGTTTTTAGCACTGAGACAGTGCTATTTGGGATAAGGAGGAGAAGCTTTATTAATTTTTGTATACCATGGAAAATACTGATGAATGGGTCCTATATTAATATGACTCTACCAGTGAATCTTCATATACTTGAAAAAGTCACAATATCTCCAATTCAATTTAAAGGCTCCTACAAACAACAAAATCTGAACAGCTTTCATATCTTCTGGTCTCTTACATATAGCATTAAAACCCTTGGCTTCCATTTTCCCAAGTCTAAATGAATTAAATTTTACGGGTGGCTCAGTCAGTTAAGTGTCTGACTTCAGTTCAGGTCACGATCTCACGGTTTGTAAGTCTGACCCCTGTGTCGGGCTCTGTGCTGACAGCTCGGAGCCTGGAGCCTGCTTTGGATTCTGTGTCTCCCTCTCTCTCTGCCCCTCCTCTGGCCATGCTCGGTCCCTGTCTCTCAAAAAATGAATACACGTTAAAAAAATTAAAAAATAAATAAATGAAGTAAATTTTAATTCCACTTAGATCATAAGACTGCCAAGACTTTTGAATAAGATAATATATATCAGGTATTTAGCAAAGTTGACTAGTGCACAGTTGGCTTTCAGTTAATTAGTTGTTATTATTTCCACAGTAATTCAATGCTAATAAAACTCATTTGGGCAGAAAATGAAAATTTTGAAAGTTGGGTTTCAGTACAAAAGGTACCTAAGTATGTTTTTCCAGACAAGCAAAAAGAACCGACATTCAATATATCCTATGTTTTCTCCCCTTAGCTCTAAGATGCAAGCATTAACTGATTTGTTGAATCTTATTTTGGAAATCATCTGAAAACAACTATTGTTGATTATATTTCTCCGTTTGGATGGGAATATATTCAGAGGAAAGTCTATAAAACCTGGAATACCAGGGGCTATTTTCTATTGAAATACTCTGTATGCACTTGTCCATATAAAAAGTGAAATCGCTGTCAACAGATTGAGTTCCAAGGAAATTTATGTTGCCACTTTTTAAGTTACTAGCATTCATCATCAATTATTTATTCTGAGATTTGTAATAACCTATATTTTAAAACATCCAGCAGCATGCAAAGATCTTGGCTTTTTACCAGAAGACCCTTTCTTAGAGTTAAATATAGAAAAAGTAGATGTAGCTTTGACCTCCAAGACAAACTGTTTATTGACTACATCATCAAGATATTAAAATATATTAATGACAAAAATTGGTGACAGACTGACAACACAGCATGAGGGAATCCCAGTGATGTAATAAAAGAGCTCAGATTTGGGGATCCAACTGCTACAGTTAAGGGATAATTAAACAATTTTAGCCTCAAGGAAGGCTGCTTTGGCTGGCAGCTTCACTGTACTAACAGATGAACTTGTTTTGCAAGCAAATGAGTAAACAAATCTGTTAAATACAGTTGATTTGGTGTTTTACACATTGATCCTCCACTTTCTTATATACCAAATAATTCTGACCTCTATCTGAACAAAATAGATTGATGTCACATATATTAGCTATGGTTACTTTTTAAATATTTTTATTTAAATGACATGAATGACAGTAGACCAAAAATTGTTTTACCTCTCTGTCCTGTGTTGAGCACACTGTTTTCTCTTAGTTGTATTGTTACTATTAAGGATGCTCCTTAAAACACTACAGTTAATTTATCTGAGTTATCTACTAAGTCCCCTTTATAGGTGATGTATCTAGTTAAAAGTGCCATTATCTAGTAATAAATTGTACAGGAGAAGACAGTGAAGGAGTATGTGTCCACTGAGCATGAAAAGAACACATTGTTGGTATTAGTAATTAACAAATTTTAGTCCTAAGCATGCCTTAAAAGTCTTCATAAGAACATGTCAATAAAACAGTGATCACTTATTATATATAACACTTACATAGCACTTACTAAGCAACATACATTGTTCTAAGGGCTTTATTAACCCGTTTACTCCCCAAAATAACCAAAGGATTAGGTGTTATCCCTGTACGATGAGGAAAGCAGGACATGGACATAAAGTGAAGTAATTCCCTGAGGTAGAGACAAATTTTATAAATAAATGGAATGAGGATATGAAAAAGGGGAACAAGGCAAAAAAAAAAAAAAAAAAAAAAAGGTCTAAGGTAATTCCAGAGCTTCAAGCACGGGAAATGAGAAGAATATTGTTGCATTCACATCACCAGATGAAAAAAAAAATCATTGCTGAGAGAAGAGAGACAATGAAGTTGGCAAAGAGTTAGAAGAGAGAAGATGAAAGTGACTTTTGAACAACTTACCAAAAGGCTTATGTACTATTTAAATTTGACGTATAATTAACGTAGAGTGTTATATTAATTTCAGGTTTACAATACAATGATTTAAGATTCAACGATTCTATACATTACACAGTGCTTATCACACTAAGTGTATTCTTAATCCCCTTCATGTATTTCAGCCACCCCCTTTTCCACTTATCGTCTGGTTATCATTACTTTGGTCTCTGTGTTTGAGAGTCTGGTTGTTTTTTTGTTTGTTTTTGCTTTTGTTTTGTTTTGTTTTGGCCCTTCCTTTCCTTTTTCCTTTATTCGTTTCTTAAATTCCACATATAAATGAAATCGTATGGTATTTGTATTTCTCTGACTCACACACACACACAAACACACACACACACACACACACACACACACACACACACACACCACTTTTTTTTTTCACCACTTCTTTATCCATTCATCTACTGGTAGACCCCTGGGTTGCTTCCATATCTTGGCTATTATGAACAATGCTGCAATAAACACAGGTGTATATATATCTTTTTGATTAGTGTTTTGCAGTTGGGTAAGTACCCAGTAGTGGAATTACTGAATAACATAGTAATTCTATTTTTGAAGTTTTGAGGTACCTGTTTTACATAGTAGCTGCACCAGTTTGCATTCCCACCAACAGTGCATTAGGGTTCCTTTTTCTCTACATCCTTGCCAACACTTGTTATTTCTTGTCTGTGTGATTCTAACCATTCTGACAGGTGAAAGGTGATATCTCATTATGGTCTGATCTGCATTTTCCTCTTGATAAGTGATGCTGAGCATATTTTCATATGCCTCCTGGCCATCTGTATGTCTTCTTTGAAAAAATGTCCATTCAGGTCCTCTATCCATTACTTAATTGGATTATTTGTTTTTCATGTTGAATTGTGTAAGTTCTTTATATGTATTGATATTAACCTGTCTTTGGGTATGTCATTTGTAAATATCTTCTACTATTCAGTAGGCTGCCTTGTTGTTTTGTTGATAGCTCCTTTCACTGTGAACAAACTTTCAACTTTGATGTAATCTCAATAGTTTATTTATTTTTTAATATTAAATATGATTTATTGTCAAATTGGTTTCCATACAACACTCAGTGCTCATCCCAACAGGTGCCCTCCTCAATGCCCATCACCCACTTTCTCCTCCCCCCCACCCCCCATCAACCCTCAGTTTGTTCTCAGTATTTAAGAGTCTCTTATGGTTTGCCTCCCTCCCTCTCTGTAACTTTTTTTTCCCCTTCCCCTCCCCCATGGTCTTCTGTTAAGTTTCTCAAGTTTCACATATGAGTGAAAACGTGATATGTCTTTCTTTACCTTATTTCATTTAGCATAATACCTTTCAGTTCCATCCACGTTGCTGCAAATGGCCAGATTTCATTCTTTCTCATTGCCATGTAGTATTCCATTATATATATAAACCACATTTATATATAAACCACATTATCATTCATCAGTTGATGGACATTTACGCTCTTTCCATAATTTGGCTATTGTTGAAAGCACTGCTATAAACATTGGGGTACAAGTGCCCCTATGCATCAGCACTCCTGTATCCCTTGGGTAAATTCCTAGCAGTGCTATTGCTGGGTCATAGGGTATATCTATTTTTAATTTTTTGAGGAACCTCCACACCGTTTTCCAGAGAAGCTGCACCAGTTTGCATTCCCACCAACAGAGCAAGAGGGTTCCCGTTTCTCCACATCCTCACCAGCATCTATAGTCTCCTGATTTATTCATTTTAGCCACTCTGACCGGTGTGAGGTGGTATCTCAGTGTGGTTTTGATTTGTATTTCCCTGATCAGGAGTGATGTTGAGCATCTTTTCATGTGTCTGTTGGCCATCTGGATGTCTTCTCAGTAGTTTATTTTTACACATCTTACCCTTGCCTGTGGAAACATATCTAAAAAAAAAGTTTCTTGCCAATGTCAAAGAAATTAGTCTTGTTGTTTTCTTCTAGGAGTTTTGTGGTTTTAGGGCTCACATTTAGGTCTTTAATCCATTTTGAATTTATGTTTGTGTATGATATAAGAAAGTGTTCCAGTCTCATTCTTTTCAATGTAGCTGTCCAGTTTTCTCAGCACCATTTACTGAAGAGACTGTCTTTTCACAATTGTATATTCTAGCTTCCTTTGCCATAGATTAATTAGCTCTATAAGTGTTGGCTTATTTTCTGGGCTATCTTATTCCATTGATCTATGTCTCTATTTTTTATTTTTGTTTTGCTCCAGTACCATACCGTTTTGATTACTGTACCTCCATAGCAGATCTTGAAATCTAGGATTATCATACCTCCAGCTTCGTTTTTCTTCCTGAAGATTGTTTTAGCTCTTCAAGGTCTTTTGTGGTTCCATACAAATCTTAGGATTCTTTGTTTTAGTTCTGTGAAAAATGCTGTTGGTATTTTGATAGAGATTGCAAAAAAAGGCTTATTTTGATCATCATTGAGTGTAATAAGGATAAAAGTGCTCATGCTTTGGAAAAGTAGAACTTGGCTGGGATGTACAATTTTTTGCTTTGCTTATGTCAGCATTGGTGTGTTTAGAAAAACTTTTTACCAGTACTATAATTCCTGCACTATAACTAGACCAACTCTGTGAGGCAATCAATCTAAATTGGTACATCCTGATATTTTATTATGGTGTCTACGTTTTCCTTTTCAGCATTTAACACAGTTTGTAATAATATTCATTTACGTGTTTACTGGTTAAGTGTGTGTTTCCTCCACTAGACAATTCTTCCTGAAGCCGTGCACTCCATCTCTTTTTATAGCAAGGTATATCCATTTATTAGCAGAGTTTATGGCACAAGATGAATAAATGCAACAGGTTCCTTCTCCTCGCTAAAAACGGAAATCTTTTTAATCTTAAGGATTAAAAACCTGCGGTAATATCTGGCAGTCGCTATGCATTTTATTCTGTTATGGGCTTTTATTAGCAATCAAAGATAAGGGATAGTAGCAACTAAGTAAGCAGTGAATTTGCCAAATTTAAACATTCCTCTTCCAAGTGGTTAAAGTCTATTAACATTTCAAACTTTTCAGGTTCTTGGATGTAAAATATTGAAGAATACAACAGATTATAACATAATATTGTAATAAGCAGAGGAAAAATACTAGTCTAGATCAGGGATATGTATGTTAAAACTAACACAAGTTAGCCTCACAGCTGGAGTGCTCCCAGAAAGAAAAAGTACTTCTTGAAATGGAAGAAAAAATGTGTGCTCATAAAAGTTCAAATACTTCAATCAAAGTAGAGTGCAGCATACACTAATTTTTTTCACAGATGAAAGACCCAAATAAAGTAAGCTTTAAAAAAATCCAAGTACAATAAAGGTCTGTGATCCAGAACATCTTCAATCACAGCCTCTTATTCTGCTCTGTCATCTAATTTCACCATTCTCCACTCCAGTGCCTTTGACCTTCGGAGAACAATAATGCCAATGGCTTTTACAGTTATTTGCCCCATTGTGCCACTGTAATTGAGTTCACCTAAGGACCTATTCGACATTGTATTAATAATTGTTTATGCTAGAGGTATTTTAGTCACTCTAACAAGGGTTTGTAAAATCTAATCAAGACACTTAAAAGATGTTTTGTGTTATTGATGATGAAGCAACCTCAACCATGTTGAATTTTTCACTACTGCTTGAATTATAAACATTATTTATCTTTACATCAATGTTTAGAAATAAAAACACAAAGGACATCATACTTTATTATGCTCGTCTGTCTTGAAATTAAAGGAAAAAGTCCAGATGGAAGTACTCCTATAGATATTAATGAGAAAACAGTTACTGTTTTCCTTCTGATGGTGAATGAAATATATATCAGTAATTTTAATTGTTTTATACAGTCTCCAAGGTTTTATCATCCCCCAATTCTCTGAATACATATTCAGTGTAAACTATGTATGCAGCATAGTCTCTATAAAATAAATATATTTGTCTGTCATTAAGATCTCAAGCCAAAAGACCAAAAGCAGAAAATAATATTCTTCTAAAAAATGTCTCCCCTTTGCAACAAATGTCCAAACTCTTCCATATGCCACACATGCAATTTCCAGAAGTAGTAACACAGTGCCAAATCTCTATGTAAAAAGTTCAAGTTTTTTTTTATTTGCTTCAAATAATACTCAACACAAAAAATCAGTGCATAGAGTATCACGGACTCTAGACTCTAGAATGACACTAGGCTAAATGTTTCTCGTCAATTATCACTTGCCCCCTTTCTATACATGAATCACCCTTTGTCAGGCAACCATTCATCATATACTGCCCCAGATGAAACACGTGAGATGTTTCTATCCACTCTCTACTACTGCACAGTAAACTATTCTTTACGTTTTATCTCTAGGGTTTGTCCATGTCCTCTCCAACTGTATGAGACACCGCCATGTCAGTCACACGTATTGCTCATCACCCACTACACACTAAAGTCATCTATTCTCCTCCATGTTTTAAGTGCCCTTTGCCCTAAAACTCATTTCCATCCCAACACCCTGATGTCAAATGGCCATCATTTTTACCTTTACTTGGTACAGAGTTCACCATCCCTCAAAGCCAAGAGCAAGTTCACTTCTACTACTGTTTATCCAAGTTCAGTCCATACCAATTATGCGTACTCTAATTTTAGTCATTACTTTGAAATTTAGCACATAACTGTTTTTTAATTGTTTCAAGCCAACTGGATCATTACCTAACTGAACTGTGAGATCTTCCAGGTCATGGCCCATTTTTTGTGCTTCCTGGTACCTGCAATTTGGTTACTAGCAGTGCTGGATGTCATATTGAAAGGACAGGTTTATCACTGAACTGCTTTTTCATGCTGGCAGCTGAACAGAAAGTAGAAAGCCACCCAGTAAAGACAGGGACATGTTAACAGTAACTTTGTACTGTCATTGCCAGGGTAAGAAGAGTAGTGAAATCCCTATGTTTGCCTACTGAAATATCTATGAAATTACAGTGAAACAACCACAATTACAACGCCGACTAGCATTTGCTAGGCTCCTACTTCGTGCTAGGCTCTAAACCAGGGGTTTAATAGATACACCATTTCATTTAGTCAGAATAACAACTATTAAGCAGGCATTCTTTTTTTTTTTTATTTTTTTAACGGTTATTTATTTTTGAGACAGAGAGAGACAAAGCATGAACGGGGGAGGGTCAGGGAGAGGGAGACACAGAATCTGAAACAGACTCCAGGCTCTGAGCTGTCAGCACAGAGCCCAAAGCGGGGCACGAACCCACGGACCGCGATTTCATGACCTGAGCCGAAGTCGGCAGCTTAACCGACTGAGCCACCCAGGCGCCCCTGAGGTATTCTTTTTTTTCAATATGAAGTTTATTGTCAAATTGGTTTCCATACAACACCCAGTGCTCATTCCAACAGGTGCCCTCCCCAATACCCATCACCCACCCCACCTCCCTCCCACCCCCCATCAACCCTCAGTTTGTTCTCAGTTTTTAAGAGTCTCTTATGTTTTGGCTCCCTCCCTCTCTAACCTTTTTTTTTTCTTTTCTTCCCCTCCCCCATGGTCTTCTGTTAAGGTTCTCAGGATCCACATAAGAGTGAAAACATATGGTAACTGTCTTTCTCTCTACTACTTATTTCACTTAACACTCTCCAGTTCCATCCACGTTGCTGCAAAAGGCCATATTTCATTCTTTCTCATTGCCAAGTAGTATTCCATTGTGTATATAAACCACAATTACTTTATCCATTCATCAGTTGATGGACATTTAGGCTCTTTCCATAATTTGGCTAATGTTGAGACTGCTGCTATAAACATTGGGGTACAAGTGCCCCTCTGCATCAGCACTCCTGTATCCCTTGGGTAAATTCCTAGCAGTGCTATTGCTGGGTCATAGGGTAAATACATTTTTAATTTTTGAGGAACCTTCACACTGTTTTCCAGAGCGGCTGCACCAGTTGGCATTCCCACCAACAGTGCAAGAGGGTTCCCGTTTCTCCACATCCTCACCAGCATCTATAGTCTCCTGATTTGTTCATTTTAGCCACTCTGACCGGTGTGAGGTGGTATCTCAGTGTGGTTTTGATTTGTACTTCCCTGATGAGGAGCGACGTTGAACATCTTTTCATGTGCCTGTTGGCCATCTGGATGTCTTCTTTAGAGAAGTGTCTATTCATGTTTTCTGCCCATTTCTTCACTGAATTATTTGTTTTTTGGGTGTGGAGTTTGGTGAGCTCTTTATAGATTTTGGATACTAGCCCTTTGTCCGATATGTCATTTGCAAATATCTTTTCCCATTTCGTTGGTTGCCATTTAGTTTTGTTGATTGTTTCCTTTGCTGTGCAGAAGCTTTTTATCTTCATGAGGCCCCAATAGTTCATTTTTGCTTTTAATTCCCTTGCCTTTGGGGATGTGTCAAGTAAGAAATTGCTGCGGCTGAGGTCAGAGAGGTTTTTTCCTGTTAAGCAGGTATTCTTAACTCCATTTTACAGATCAGGAAAAGAAGTCTTAGAAAGAGTAAGGGACTTATTAAAGACCATTCCACAGGTAAAAGAAGTAGAACTTGAATAAAAAACTATTTTGGTCTGACTTGAAAATTTTTTTGCCACAGTATTCTAGGAAGAGTTTAGGCCCTCAAACTTCTAAGAACTATGAATCCATTCATTAAAACACTAATCACCCACCAACATTACCTATAAGTTCCACACTATTCTATGCTATTAGAAAACAATTATTATTCAGTCAAATCTTGTTTAGTAGCTAGATATTGTAAAGCATACAAGGAATTAAAATAGATAATTCTTAGCAATATGTGATGTGTCTAAGATCTGATGCCGTGAGTGTTTTTAGGGGTAATTTTCTGGTTTTTTAAAGTTTTTACTTCAATTCCAATTAGTTAACATACAATGTAATATTAGTTTCAGGTGTATAATATAGTGATGCAATATTTCCATATACAACATCGTGCTTACCACAGCAAGTGCACTCCTTATTCCCCATCACCTATTTAATCTGTCCCCACATCCATGGCTCCTCTGGTAACCATCAGTTTGCTCTCTATGGTTAACAGTCTGTTTCCTAGTTTCTCTCTCTCTCTCTTTTTTTTCCCCTTTGCTCATGTTTTGTTTCTTAAATTCCACATATGAGCAAAATCATGGGGTATTTGTCTTTCTCAGATTGACTTATTTCACTTAGCATGATATTCTCTAGCTCCAAACCACATCATTGCAAATGAGACGATTTCATTCTTTTTTACAGCTTAGTAATATTTCATTATATATATCTATACAACATCTTCCTTATCCATTCATCAGTCGATGGACACTTTGGCTGTTTCCATAATTTCGCTATTGTATAAATGCTGCTATAAACATTGGGGTGCACATATACTTTTGAATTTGTATTTTTGTACTCTTTGGGAAAATAGGTAGAAGTGTAACTACTGCATTGTAGGGTAGTTCTATTTTTAATTTTTTGAGGAACCTCCATACTGTTTGCTACAGTGGCTTTACCAGTTTGCATTCCTACCACTCTGCAAGAGGGTTCCCCTTTCTCTACATCTTCACCATCACCTGTTGTCTCTTGCTTTCTTGATTTTAGCCATTCTGGTAGGTGTGAGGTTGATATCTCATTGGAGTTTTGATTTGCATTTCCCTGATGATGGGTGATGTTGAGCATATTTTCATGTCTGTAGGAAAATAGTAGGAAAAATATCTATTTATGACTTTTGCTCATTTTTATTGGATTATTCATTTTGGGGGTGCTGAATTTTAAATATTTATATGGGGTAATTTTCATTGCAGGTTGAAGAGTTAAGTAACTAGGTGGATGGAGAAAGACCTTGGAAAATGAATGGAAAGCATTTCTATCATAAGAAGGGAAGGCCTCAGAGTTGGGGGTGGGAGTTCTGCCTAAGTCCAGTTCTTTCAGTTCAGACGACTTTCTAAAAACACACTTGATGAAAGGAGGGAGACCACATAGGACATGATGGGTGGCAAGCTAGAAAACTGTCCCAAGGAAAAAGAAATTAAAACCCTTCTAGACTAGTGTAGTAGGAAAATTTGGAACTAAAAAAATTTTCTCTGTGCATGTTTCACTTCTTTCCAATTCTTTCCTTTACTTTTCTTCCCTGGGCCCTTTCTTGTAGAGGTCTTTGGAAATGTGTTTTGTTTATGTTCTTTTATAAGTTTCTAGCCAATCATGAACTATGACACTGTTTATCATCATATTTACCCATTTCTCTATCCTCCACCTCCTTACTTATAAAAAAAACTTCCTTCAAAAAAACCTTTTTCAACATATGAAATAAAAACTTTTTGCAAGGACAATATCATCAGACAACATGATGTAGAAAAATGTATTCACAGGTTTTGAAGCAGATAGAGCTATATTTGACTCCAGCCCAGCCATTTAATGGCAAGTCATTTACACAATGTGTCAATGGGGAAAATGGTAACTACTTGACAAGACTGATGTGAAAATTAGAAATTACATACGAAAAGCACCAGTTTACAACATAGTAAACATAAAATTAGCTCTGGGTATTATCAATTCTTCAACATTCATGTCCAAAGTTGATATTTTATGTCAGACTCTCCTTCTTATTGTAGAATAGGAATAAGGAAAACACAAAACACAACAGGATAGGTGCCATCAAGAAACTTACAAGCTAGTTAGGGAGATAAAAAGCAATCAGATAATAAACATGTAATGAATATTATCTGCAAATGCTGAGAAGAAAAATAATACAGGCTAAGAGGATATAAGATAGGTTAGGGGTGTGGACAGTTCAGATAAGATGGCCGGCTAAGTCCCAATATATGAATTTGTTCTTAATGAAGAAGATATCATATGTAAAAATATGTTATATTAAATATATGTCAACAAAGTTATGATTTGGAAATAGTTTGGAATACTGTAAAATATTATCAACCTTATAAGAATTTATTTCAAAAAGATACATCACAGAGGATCCATACAAGCATTTTTGGAAAATAAGTATTTTTTCAATGGCTAAAAGATAAAGAATTTTTGTACTCGAACCTACAGTGTTCAAAAATCATCACTAATACAGATTAATGAGAAACAAAAACAAATTGTCTTTGAAAGCGTAATTTCAGCCATTGAAAAATTTTGATACCTTTCAAGTATCTACTTTGTGTTTTTTCAAGAACTGTTAAATAAAATGAATTGAGTGCTACCCTTTTTATGGGGTAGTTAAAAGAGAAGGTTCAGGAAACAAAGTATCTGGTTCCCAAGCTCTGATTTTTCTTAGCTGTGTGGTGTAGCTTATATAACTTATGTGTTACTTTTTTGATGATGCCAATTTTGTGGAAATTTAATTTTCTGAAAAGTCCAATACACCCTCTGGTGAATTATGTAACTCTTTGGAACTAAAGTAGTAATATATATATATATATATATATACACACACACACACACACACACACACACACACACACACACACACTAAGATGAACCACATGTCAGCTATAATTCAATTATCTGCTTAACTAAAAAATGCAAAGAAAATAATGGTCTATAAAATGCAGTAATTAGGCTGGATTTTTTCCTGTGTATTTTCTAATACTAATTCTATGCTCTTTAATTTCTTTTTATATGGTTCACCTTGTTTACAATTAATTTATGGCAACTTAAACTTTAAGATCTACAGGAAAGAAAAATAAAATTTAAAAAATACTGTGTTTTTTCTTTCTCTTTTACAGACTTAGCTTCATTTAGAAAGTGACATAACGAGATATAGGTTACATATAATAATCCTGTTTGATTTTGGATAATTCTCCTTTACCAAACTTTGTCTTTTTTTAATAAAAAAGTATATGCAACATACACATATGTGGATGAATGTATACCTTATAGCTAAGAACATGACAAAACAATAACACCTTAAGTCAATGTGTTAATATTATTTCAAGCAATCAATAAGCTATCAACAATTTTGTACCATTTAAAATATCCGATATACTCATGGGTTCTCATTGCAAGAGAAATATCTAGTTGGTACTCAACTGGTTTATATTTGAAATAAAATGGCACACTTGTGAGCAGTCAGAGAAGAATAAAGGAGTGACAAATGTTTCAAGCTACTTTTCTAAAACTGAGTACTAGTAAAGGCCTCTCTAAGATTATGCTCTGTGTTCGAATTTGTAGTGAGTCATCTTGCTGTCCTATAAAATATGTTACAAACAGAAGACAGGGACTCATCCTCTCGCTAATGCATTGTTTAGAGATATACTAACTTTGGATAAGACACATGGCCATGAGGAGACGAGAAAATCTAAGCACTGCAGAAGCAACCACATAATTTGTTCCTTGATTTATTACAACTTTGGCAGGCAAAGCTCCAAGCTTCCATGCATATATGGGCAATTGGGGCATCCATGATGAAGTGCTGTTGACAGAAGTATGGCCCGTGGTAACGTGATTGCTATAATAAGGAAGCATGGTAAGTCAGACAGCTGTATCAATGGTTATTCTCTGCTTTGATATTTCAAAATGTCAACGCGCCATCACAAACTGTCAGGGAAAGAAATGTAAAGATGTAGGGAGAAAAAGGAACACTTCTATCTGTGGTTCTTTAATCAAGTCATTGTTTGAGATGTCCCTAATCACAGGTACATAATACATGCAGCTCTGCTACTTTTTTGAAAAATGAGGATTTCACCAAAAGCTGAATGTCAAGTTCATCAGTCTTACTTTAAAGCCATCATTTATTTTGGCTCATGGGATATTACAATTTAACCCTGCTAGGTCCTTCTTGACAATACATGAGAATGTATAATTATAATATCACTTCACATAAGCACTTATGGTTCCAATAATAAAAAAAATTATATCAGAGAAACCAGAAAAAGTCTTAACATTCAGCTGAATTTAGCCATTTTATTCCTGAAGACCTAAAAATAAGGGAGGAATTAATTTAACACACCTATTTCACATTTTGATTCTATATATCCTATCAGGTAAAAAAAAAATACACTAAAGAAATAACTGTTCCTTATTTGACTCATTTTGTTTTTCTAGTTTCTTTCTCTATGCTCCAATTTATCAAATATTGAACTTTAAAGTATTAATGACTTGTGCAGTAATAACTTCTAAGCAAACAATATATTTACTGACTATAATATATTCAGTACATTTCATCAATCCTTGAATTCAGGAATTAGTCCACATAATAAAATACAGAGTAAATTATAAAATAAAAATTATTAACAACACACAACCAACAAACTATACAGCAGTTAAAATCACTTTACAGGGAAAGTATCTTGCTTTTACATGTATATAGTACATAAATGCATTCATAGGATAGTCTAATGTGGTGTACCAAATATCAATTTGTATATCTTGTCAACCAGAGTTAGAGATTTTTCTAACCAGTTATCCTTTTTTCTGGCAAAGAAGAAAAGAGGAATGCTACATGAACAGTAACTCAGTTCTGGAGGTTTAATGGAATGGCCAAAGTAAGCCTGAAAATACAACAGAAATGCCTGAAAATACAACAAAAATGCCTGAAAATACAACAAAAATGCTTCAGTATTTTCAGGCTTTCTTTGGCCATTCCATTAAACCTCCAGAACTGAGTTACTGTTCATGTAGCATTCCTCTTTTCTTCTTTGCCAGAAAAAAGGATAACTGGTTAGAAAAATCTCTAACTCTGGTTGACAAGATTTTGTTGTATATGGAAATACAAAGAAATCATTAAATATTGTTACATTCTATGACAAGAACTAGGATTGTGCTGAAAATTCAATCAGGCTTCCTTGTCAGTCCAATAATGATAATTTTAACATGTTCATCCCAAAAATCCAGTGAACCATGGTATTGCATTCAACAAACAGAATGAAGCCAAACACTAAGTCTATGATTTAGAAAACACAAAGTATATTTACTATTTCTTTATGTTTTCAACTGCATTGTTCTTAAGTAAAAGGACAGTTTTTTTAAATGCTATAAAAATTCATATATATATAGCACTCTGCTTTTTTATAGTCTTTCACATTAACTTACCCAATAGCATTGCACTTGCTGCTAATGAAAAGAGAGCAGGCTATAAAAATCTTCTTAAGTCTCCTGTGGCAAGAAAACTATTACAGAAATGAATAGAAGGAAGTTTCTGGAGCTTTTCCCTTGCCTTTTTGTTTTACCAAAGGCTGTTAGGATCACACTGAGAACTGTCAAAGCTGAATCAACCACTAGCAATTGGGTTTATACCCTTTGGGCAGTCAGGCTTTCATAGGGGATGATTCGACTTTGTCCAAGCACCAATATATTAGAAACAATGTGAAAACTCCCAGAGACTGAAGCCTGGCTTATAACTGTAGACAAAGAGGCACTTTGCTGCTGGTGGTTTGCAAGAGAGGGTTTGTCAAAGAGAGTTAATTCAAGCAGCCTGAAATTACATCAACCCCAGACATCTAAGTATTGTTAATCTACAGCTTTGCACATTGTATTTTCAAAGCCGTTCAGCTGCAGGGTGGGAGAAAAACTGGGTTTACAGAATCATTAAGAAATGTGAATTTTTTTAACTCTCATCTTTAACAAGAAAATGTTCATTGCATTTTATGGGGTGAGGTGGGAGGGAAGGCTTCCAAGTTCTCTCTTGGAAATTATTTGAAAGTCAAATTCAAATTATTAAAATATAAATATAAATGTATAAATGTAAGGTCCTTGTGAGGTCAACACTTTCACCTTTATTTCACAGATGACTATACATGAGTATTTCATGTAAGTTACAGAAATCTTGTTTATGTAGAAAATATTAAAAATGTATTATCAATATGAATAATTTGAAATTCCTGTTCATCTTCAATTTACGCATAGGCAGAATCTTAAAAAATATACATTATAATGTTAAGAATTCTCAAATGCTATAACACCTGGGTGGTTCAGCTGTTGAAGTGTCTGACTCTTGAGTTTGGCTCAGGTCATGATCTCATGATTCCTGAGTTCGAGCCCTGTGTCAGGCTCCACACTGAGAGTGCAGAGCCTGCTCAAGATTCTCTCTCTCCCTCTTTCCCTGCCCCTTTCCTACTTGTGCATGTGAGCGCTCTCTCTCTCTCTCTCTCTCTCTCTCTCTCTCTCTCTCAAAAATAAATAAATAAACTTAAAAAAATTCTCAAATACTCAATGCATAAATTCAATGACCCTATATGAATGTGCATATCATATAGAAATAGAAAGAAGGAGAGGGAGAGAAAGACAAGGCATTGTTTCTATGCCATGAAGGCACTGGCCAGCCTGAGAAAATGGTATCTGACTTAACAGAGTTTATAAATATATTACTATTCTCTAATATTGTCTGGACTTCAAAAATTTTTTATAACCTATACTGGTATATAACCTATACATGTACAAGGCATATTTATGGTGAGATTCATGTTAGTTGTATGTTTTCTGCAAGGAAGAGCCACAATTTTTAAGTCTGGTTCTCCTATTTACTCGTTTGTGAACTTTGCCAACTCTAGTTGAATTTCAACTTCTATAAAACAGAAAAAATAATAACTACTTAGAAGACTGTCAATATTAAATTATTTTGTTCATGGCAAGGAATATGACATAAAGAAGGTTGAACAAATGTTGATTTTCCTGGACTCAGAATTTTAGGTGATAGCAAAAATCTATCTAAAAATATATTTTGTGCTTACATTAAAATGTGTATTTGCTCAATGATCTCATGCCTGATTTATGTGCCATCTTAATTGTAACCTTAACTAGACTGCTCATATTAAAACTGTATCACCAAATTGCTAACCTTTGTGAAAATACCTTAAAAGAAAAGATATTAAAATATGTGCACTGAGATATCAAGTTTATGACCTGGTACTGTGTGTTTATTCCAGAAACATAAGTAACTATGCTTCATTTCCTCTTTAAGAAATTCACATTAATAATAATAAATACCACATTTTGCATTATGCTGTTCAATTTTAAGAGCTCTCTAAAAAGATTAAAAAATCAGCTCACAGTAATATGAATTTAAGCTCAATCCAGTAATCATCTCTTAATTTTACTTAATGGGGTGTGTATATTCATATGGCAAATTAGCTGATTTAGCTGACCCCTGCTCAGTTCATGGATCAGTTCACCAAATGTATTTATGTATTTCTCCAAAGTCATACACCAGTGAACCACAAAATTAGGATCTCTTCTTTTGTGGATGCACTGGTTCCTTTATTTTCTGACTCTTCTCTTTTAACTTAACTATTTCTTTCCTTTCTTTAAAAACAAAATAATTAGAGGGATTAGAGGTATAAGATGACAGTGTGGAAAAACCTTGAAGTCACCTCCTCCCATGGACATACCAAATCTATACCTACTTATAGAGCAACCCTTGCCGATAACTGAAAGCTGACTGAACAGCTTCTGCACAACAAATGATAGATGGTCCACACAGAGAAAAGTTGGAGAGATGGAGACCTGGTAATGATGGGAACCCAACCCCATAGACAACAATCTACAGTAGAGAAGGATATCACTTAGGGTCTGCACATAGACTCACCTGCCCTGGAGCACAGAAAAATCCCCCCAAAAATCGAAAAAAAAAAAAAAAACAACAGCAGTTCAAGGGTCAACTAGATTATAAATTAAGGAAATCCGTTTGCTAATCCTAGAGCAAATAGCAAACATGTAGGTAACCACTGCAGCTTACTTGAGGATCACAGGCCTTGGTAATTGCCATTTTTATATCCCCCCTCGACCTTGACAGTGTGGGCAGGAGCAGAGTCCATGTGCTCTATCCACCCTGTTATGGCCACCTCAGTATGCCTTGGGTCCTACCCTATGTCAGCTCCAGCTATCCATCTAAGGTGGCCTTGGCGTGGCATGCCCTCTGACCTCACCTGTGCTTACCCTAGTTCCAGCCATCCCACAGTACGGCACACTCCAGGACCCCACTGGCCTGCACCTGACCCAACCATCCTACCGGGGCAGCCCTGGGATGGTGGACCCTGGAACACTCCCAGCCCAAGTCTGTTCCAACTCCAACTGGCTAGCCATCCTACCAAAATAACCCTGGTATGGCACACCCTGGCCTGTGCCTACTCCAGCCCCAGCTCTCCCACCAAGGAGACCCTGGCACAACACACCCCAGGCTTTCCTGGTTTATGCCAAATCCAGCTGTTCCACCAAGGCAGCCCTGGTGCATTATGCCTAAGAATCCCTACCCTGAGCCATATAGTTTCAGCCATCCCATCAGAGAAGTCGCTGAACCACACTCCCAGGGATTCCACAACCCAAACCCACTTCAGCTTCAGCCCACCTGCCAAAGCCAGGAACATACATTCTACATAGGGGATGCCCCTAGAGAGGTCTACTCCTTCAAGACTGATAGAGATAGCTGTTCCATTTCCATTTAATTCATACAAACAAATACAAGAAGTCAAACAAGATTATAAGACAGAGGAATATGTTCCAAGCATAAGAGTAAAATATGACCCCAGAAATAAAACTAATAAAATAGAGATAAGTAATTTACCTGATAAAGAGTTCAAAGTAATGGTCATAAAGATGTTCAGTGAACTCTGGAGAAGAAAAAAAGAGCCTAGTAAGAACTACAACAAATAATTAGAAAATATAGGAAGGAACTAATCAGAGCTGAATTATAAAATAAACAAAATGAAAAATACAACAAAAGGAGTCAGAAGCAGAATAAATGATACAGAAAAAGAGACCAGCAACCTAGAAGACAGGGTAGTTGAAAAACCACCCAATCAGAACAGTACAAACAAACAAACAAACAAATAGGATAGCTTAAGGGACTTCTGGGACAGCATCAAGCATATTAATATTCGCATTATAGAACTCCATGTGGAGAATAAAGAGAGAAAGGGGCAGAAACTTATTTGAAGAAATAATAGCTGAAAACTTCCCTAATCTGGAGAAGGAAACACATATCCAGTCCATGAAGCAAAGAGGATCCCAAATAAGATGCATCCAAAGAGATCCACACCAAGACACATTATAATTAAAATGGAAAAAGTTAAAGACAGAATCTTAAAGAATATTAAATCTTAAATCTCTTGAAAGCAAGAGAAAAGCAAATAGTCACATACAAAGGAAACCACATTAGAATATTAGCTGATTTTTTAGCAGAAAATTTGGAGGCCAGAAAGGAGAAGCAGGATATATTTGAAAAGCTGAAAGGGAAAACTTAACAACCAAGAATACCCTAGATGGCAAGGTTACCATTCGGAATTGAGAGGGAATGAACAGTTTTTCAGACAAGTAAAAAATAAAGGAATTAATCATGAGTAAATGGGCCTTGTAAGAAATATTAAGGCGTATTTTAAAAGCAAAGCGCAAAGGCCATTCTAGATATAAGTAAATATATTTTAAAAAATCCCCCCAGTGGGGTGCCTGGGTGACTTAGTTGGTTAAGCATCCAACATTTGATCTCAGCTCAGGTCATGATCTCATGGTTCATTGAGTTTGAGCCCCTCATCATCTCCATGTGACAGTGTGGAGCCTGCTTGGAATTCTCTCTCTCCTTCTCTCTCTGACCCTCCCCTGCTAGCTCTCACTGTCTCTCTCTCAAAATAAATAAATAAGTTTAAAAATATAAAAAAAATCTCAATGGTAAAGGCAAATATATTAAAGGCATTACATCAGCCACTTAAAAACCAAGCATAAAGGTTAAAAGACAAAAATAGAAAAAATCAATTATAACTAGAATATGTAGTTTAGGGATACACAAAATAAAAAGATATTAAATATCATGCAAAAACATAAAATATTGAGAAAAGAGACCACAAGTGTGTGCTTTTAGAATACCTTTCAACTTATGTGACTATATATATATATATATATACATACATACATATATATATATATATGTATGTATGTATATATATATATACATACACCTCATAGTAACTGTAAGTCATAAAACCATAATAGATTAAAAAAATAAATAAAAAGGAACCCAAACATAACACTAAAGAAAATATCAAGCCATGAGAGATGAGACCAAGAGAGGAAGAAAGGAACAGAGAAGAAATCCAAAAATAACCAGAAAAAAAAATTAACAAAATGGGAATAAGAACATATTTATCAATAATTACTTTAAATATCAATGTACTAAATACCCAGATGAAAAGACATAGGGTAGGTGAATGGATAATAAACATGATCCATCTATATGTTGTCTATGAGAGACTTGAAATCTAAAGAAAAACAAGGCTAAAGGTAAGGGATGGAGAAATATATTCAATGAAAATAAAAGCATAATAAAAGCTGGACTAGCAATACTTACATTACACAAAATAGGTTTTAAAACAAAGACTATAAGAAAAGACTAGGAAGGGCACTATAGATTAATAAAGGTCAATCTAACAAAAAAATACCATTCATAAATATTTATACACCCAATATAGCAATACCTAAATATATGAAGCAAATATTAATAGACATAAAGGGATAAACTGACAGTAATAAATAAGAACAGTAGGGGACTTTACTACTCACTTACATCAATGAATAGGTCACCTACACAGAAAGTAAGGAAACATTGGCCTTAAATGACACATTAGACCAGATAGACTTAACAGATATACACAGAACACCTCATCCTCAAACTGCAGAACATGCGTTCAAGTGCACATAGAATATTCTCCAGGATACTTTAATCACATGTTACGCCAGAAAACAAAATCTCAATAAATTCAAGATGACTGAAATCACATAAAACATCTTGTGTGGCCACAAAGGCATGAAATTGGAAATCAATTACAAGAAAAAAAACTAGAAAAAAACCCAGAAACATTGGAGAATAAACATGTTACTGAACAACCAATGGGGTTAACAAAGAAATCCAAAATGAAATCAATAGATACTTTGATACAAATTGAAATATAAACAAAACTTTAAAAAATGAGGAAACAGCAAAAGTAGTTTTTTAGAGGGAAAATCATAGCAATACAAGCCTACCTCAAGATATAAGAAGAATCCAAATAAACAATATATACACCTAAAGGAAGTAAAAAATGCAGAACAAAGCTCAAAGTTAGTAGAAGGAAGGAAATAATAAAGATAAGAGCACAAATAAATTAGAGACTATAAAAAAAATCAATGAAACCAAATGCTGGTTCTTTAAAAAGATAAACAAAACTGAAAAATCTACAGCCAGACTCATCAAGAAAAGAGAGTGCCCAATAAACAAAATCAGAAATGAAATTATAACTGATACCACAGAAATACAAAGGGTTTTAAGAAACTACTACAAACAATTATATGCCATAGACTGAAAGCCCTAGGCAAACTGATAGATTCCTACAAATATGCAACCACCCAAGATGTAATCATAAAGACATAGAAAATCTGAGTAGACTAATTATAAGTAATGAATTTTAATCAGTAGTTAAACGCCAAACAACAAAAATCCAGGATGAGATGGCTTCACAGGTGAATTCTATCAAATACATAAAGAAATGTTAGTACCTATCCTTCTCATATTATTCCAAATTTTCCAAACTCATTTCATGAGGCCAGCATTACCTTGATCCAAAAACTAGACGAAGACACCAGAAAAAAAACAGAAAACTACAGGCAAACTTCATAGATGCAAAATCCTCAACAAAATATTAGCAAGCTAGATTCAGCAACACATTAAAAGGATCATACACCACAATCAAGTGGAATTTATTTCAGGGATGCAAGTATAGCTAAACATCTTCAAATCAATCAGTGTGATGCACCACGTAACAAAATGAGGGATAAAAATGATATCATCATCTCCATCGATGCAAAAGAAGCATTTGACAAAGTCAACATTTACTTATGAAAACTCTTAACAAAATGAGTATAGAGAAAAACTACCGCAACATAACAAATTTATATATATATACACACACACACATATATATATACACATATATACCAGGCCCATGGATCAGAAGAATTAATATTACAAAAATGCTCATACCACTCAAAACAATCTACAGATTCAATGCAATTTCTATGAAAATACCAATAGCATTTTTAACTGAACTAGAACAAAGAATCCTAAAATTTGTATGAAACTACAAAAGATCTCAGATAGCTAAAACCAAATTGAGAAGAAGAACAAAACTGGAGGTATTACACTCCCTGATTTCAAACTAAACTTCAAATCTATAGTTATCAAAACATTATGGTACTAACCTGAAAACAGACCAATAGATCAATGGAATACAATAGTCTACATAAAAATCCATGCATATATGGTGAATTAATCTATGACAAAGGAGGCAAGAATAGACAATAGGGGATTAGTCTCTTCAATAAATCGTGTTGGGAAAACTGGACAGCTACATGCAAAAGAATGAAGCTAGATCACTCTCTTATATCATATACAAAAATAAATTCAAAATGGATTAAAGATTAGAATGTAAGACGTGAAACCATAAAACTCTTAGAAGAAAACATACGTAGTAAACACTTTGACATTGGTTTTAGCAATATTTTTTGGACTAATATCCTTAAGCAAGGGCAACAAACCTAAAATAAAGAAATGAGATTACATCAGACTGAAAAGATTTGCACAGTGAAGGAAACCAGCAATAAAACAAAGAGGCACCCTACTGAATGGGAGAAGATATTTGCAAATTACACATCTGATATGAGGTTAATATCCAAAATATATAAAGAACTGACATGACTTTTATTCAAAAACACAACCCAATTAAAAAATGGGCAGAGGACTTCAACAGACATATTTACAAAGAAGATATACAAATAGCCAACAGGCATAGGAAAAGATGCTCAAAATCACTAATCATCAGGAAAATGCAAATCAAAACCACAATGAGATAAAACTTCACCCCTGTTAAAATGGCTAGTATCAAAAAGACAAAAAATAACAAGTGTAGGCGAGCAAGTGAAGATGAGAGAACACTCATGCACTGTTGGTGGAAATGTCAATTGATGCAACTGGTATGGAAAAAATTACTGACCTTCTGCAAAAACTTAAAAATGGAACTACCATATGATCCTATAATTCCATTACTGAATATTTCCAAAGAAAATGAAAAAAATTCAAAGAGATATTTGCACCCTAATGTTCAATGCAACATTATTTATAAAAGGCAAGATATGGAAGCAACCTAAGTGCCATTGATAGGTGAAGGGATAAATAAGAAGTGGTATATATACACACAATGGGATATTATTCATAAAAAAATGAAACCTTGCCATTTGTGACAACGTAAGTGGACATAGAGCACATTACACTGAGATAAGTCAGACAGAGAAAGACAAATACTATATGATTTAACTTACATGTGGAATCTAACAACAAGGCAAACAAAAACAGAAATACAGTCATATATACAGGAAACCAACTGTTGATTACCAGAGCAGGGAGAGCTTGGAGGGGATGAAACGGATGAGGGGGGTTATGAGGTACAAACTTCTAATTAAAAAATAAGTAAGTCAAGAAACAAAACAAATGAACGCCGGAAGGGAAAAAAAGGGGAAACCAGAAAACAGACTCTTAACTAAATAGAGCAGAGTCTATGGAGGGAGGTGGTGGGTAGAACGGGTTAAATGGGTGGGTGATGGGTATTAAGGAGGGCACTTGTGATGAGCACTAGGTGCTATCTGTAAGTGATGAATTACTAAATTTTGCATCTGAAACTAACATTACACTGTTTTTTAACTAAGTGGAATTTATTTTTTTTTAATTTTTTTTTTCAACGTTTTTTATTTATTTTTGGGACAGAGAGAGACAGAGCATGAACGGGGGAGGGGCAGAGAGAGAGGGAGACACAGAATCGGAAACAGGCTCCAGGCTCCGAGCCATCAGCCCGGAGCCCGACGCGGGGCTCGAACTCACGGACCGCGAGATCGTGACCTGGCTGAAGTCGGACGCTTAACCGACTGCGCCACCCAGGCGCCCCTAACTAAGTGGAATTTAAATAAAAACTTGGACAAAATAGAAATAAATACATAAATAAGTCGTGATACAATGTACGCCACAGGGAATAGAGTCAACAGCATTATAATGATAGCTTTGTATGGTGACAGGTGGTAACTAGACATCACTGGGATCATTTCATAATGTATAAATACGAACTCATTAAAATGTACACCTGAAATGAATAGGATATGTCAATTATATTTCAACAAAAATAAATAAAGTAGAGAAACTGAATAATGTATTATTTATTTATTTATAATTTATGTTGACATGCAACATTTAATTGACTTTAGGTGTACAACATAGTCATTTGACACGTTTATATGTTATGTTGCACTCACAACAAGTGTAGCTACTCTCTGTCACCACACAACACCACTACAATATTTTTTATTAGTTTTTTTCATTACTTATATATACGAAACATTTTTGCATTTATCTATTCAGTGCTTTGCATTATATACAAACAATATCAACACATAGAACAGTCTACCCAGTCACCTATTACTTTACAGATATCCTGGAATTGAGACTGAATTTATTATATTCTAAAGATAAAGAATCACTGAATAGCTACTTTGAAGGCTTTTTTTTATTCTCTTACATATATTTTTAAATAGAATTTTCTATAAACTAATCGTTTTAAGTTACAGCATATTAAGAAAGATGTTCTAACTTCATGTAGTCTTGTTTGAAAGCAATTTTAAGAATCCATAAAGTATTTCAATGGGTAGACCTACCATAATTCTTTAAACTACCCTCTGTGTGGACATATAGATTAATGTCAATTTCACCTTCCTGACAAAATATTGGTTTGAGAATTCTCGAGAAATATCTTTATAAATCTCTAGGATTCTTTCCTTAATGTGACTTTTTGTAAATGGAATTTTGGGGACAAAGATGATGTGGATATTTTAGCTTATGAGACTTTGCTATAACTTACATATCACTTGTGCATAAGAATATCTAAACATTTTACCTATGACTACACATGTCAAAATGATAGTTACAATATTCAATTTATAATTTAAATATATTTTTAAATTGTTTGTGAATGTTGACCAATTTCCATTATATTCACCACTCTAATGAATTTGTGTAATTTTTATTATAAAAACTATTTTATGTATTTTTCAAATTATTTTTAAATTGCCATTCCATGAACTTTATGTGTTTCATGATTTAACTTTCCTGGCTATCTATCTCCTGTATTTCTGTTGATGCATAAAATTTATCAATCTTTTCTTTTACTGCTTCAGTCATTAGTGTTATATCGAGAAAGTCCCTCCCCAAGTCAGATTTATGTACTTATTAATATTTAACTTTAAAATCACATTTTGGGGGCGCCTGGGTGGCGCAGTCGGTTAAGCGTCCGACTTCAGCCAGGTCACGATCTCACGGTCTGTGAGTTCGAGCCCCGCGTCGGGCTCTGGGCTGATGGCTCGGAGCCTGGAGCCTGTTTCAGATTCTGTCTCCCTCTCTCTCTGCCCGTCCCCCGTTCATGCTCTGTCTGTCTCTCTCTGTCCCAAAAATAAATAAAAAACGTTGAAAAAAAAAAAATTAAAAAAAAAAAAATAAAATAAAATAAAATAAAATCACATTTTGTTACTTTTGAACCAATATTTCCCCTTAGTTTAATTTTTTCATATAATATGAGGTAGATATCCAATTATTTTTTTATTTTTTATATAATTTGAAAAGTGTGCTTTTTATCTCCTGTTTTAGTTTTAAGATACTATAATTATAATTTTCATAAAAATTTGTGTCTGATTCTGAACTTTCTATATTTCACTGATTAATGATCTACCTTATTTTGTCAGTATCACACTGTTATAATTACTAATGCTTTATAGCATCTGATAGTTTAATCCAACCTCATTACTCTTCTTTTTCAAAACTGGGTTTACTTTCTCATTTATTAATTAAATCAATAAATTATAACTGTCCCTAATCTAAAAAACCTACTGGGATATCAATTTAATAGAAATTAAGGCTTTTCAATATTTAGCCTATGACACAAAATATGGGGGGAAACCAAGTTTCTGGTAAAACTTTCCGCACCCGCAGTTCTTGCTCCTTTTTTGACAATTATTTTCATTTCTCCCATAGATATTAATTTCATATCTTTGAAATTCCCTAAATCCCTTAAAAGTTTTCATTTTATAATGAAATACTCAATTTCACTGAAGTTTTTAAATACCACATATTGATATTACTATCCTTTATCTCATTTCTGATATATAGTATATTTGTGTATTCCATTTTAATCCTGAAATACTAGATTTCTGTATACTTTTAAGTATGTCAGTAGGCTCTTGCCATTATTTCTACTACCTACTTTCCATGAAAATGCTCTTTTTAAAATGTGGAGCTGTGGGTACACTGAAAGTCTTTTTTCTGGTCCTATTTTCATTCTTTATTAAAATAAACCTTCTACTTTTTGTTTTCTCAATATATAAGGTTTTTTACAAATTCTAGACATTCTCCCCCCTCTCAGATTCATAATCATTTCTTTTTTAGGTCTCATAAAAATAAAAGAATGGAAAACTTTCTACTTCCGGACCATGTGCCTAGAACATATCAAACTGAATGTTATGTTTCCCCAAAATGTTAAAACCAGTTGAGATTGTTAAAGAACCATGAATTTTCAGGGACCTCAGTATGTCAGATCATCAGTGGACTGGAGACTTTCTTAGGAAGGAAAAATGGGACTCGTTTCAATCAGTCAATGATCTCATACCTTCTTAGAATTTTCCTTCCAGAACGTTGTCTTCTTTCTTTTGATAGGGTAAGCATGATGAAACCCCCTCCCCTTTAGGGCTTAAATATGCTGACTTTCCCCAATGTTTTATAGTTTTAAGAGTACAGGTCTTTCACCTCTTTGGTAAGGTTTATTCCTAGGTATCTTATTGTTTAGGTGCAATTATAAATGAGATCAATTCCTTGATTTTTCCGTCTCTTCCAGGTTGTCCAATTTGTTGGCATTTAGTTTTTCATAATATTCTCATAACTGTTAGTATTTCTGTGGTGTTGTTTTTCTCCTCTCTAATTTGTGATTATATTTATTAGGGCCCTTTCTCTTTTCTTTTTGAAAAGTCTGGGTAGAGATTATCAATTTTATTAATTTTTCTAAGAAGTAGCTCCTGGTGTCTTCAATCTGTTCAATTGCTTTTTTTTTAGTTTCTATATCATTTATTTATGCTCTGATCTTTATTATTTCTTTCCTTCTCCTGGCTTTATGCTTAATTTGTTGCTCTTTTTCTACTTCCTTTATGTATAAGGTTAGGTTGTTTATTTGAGATTTTTCTTGCTTCTCAAGGTAGGCCTGTAGTGTTATATACTTTCCTCTTATGACTGACAGCTTTAGCTGCATCCCAAAGGTTTTGTATGGGTGTGTTTTCATTTTCATTTGCTTGCATGTAATTTTTTATTTCTTCTTTGATTTCATGGTTGACTCTTTCAAGGTTTAGCAGCATATTGTTTAATCTCCATGTATTTGTGATCTTTCTAAATTTTTTCTTGTGGTTGACTTCTAGTTTCATAGTGTTGTGGTCAGAAAAGGTAGATGGTATGATTTCAATCTTTTTGAATTTTTTGAGGCCTGATTTATGGCCTAGTAAGTGATTTATTCTGGAGAATATAACATGTGCAGTCAAAAAATGTGTATTCTATTGTTTTAGGATGGAATGTTCTGAACATATGTGTTAAGTCCAATAGGTCTAGTGTGTCATTTAAAGCCACTATTTCCTTGTTTTTCTTGTTTTCTGTTTAGATGATCTATTCATTGAAGTAGATAGGGGTGTTAAAGTTCCCTACCTGTGTTATTATCAATTAATTCCTTTAGATTTTCTATCAATTGTTTTATATACTTGAGGGCTTTCATGGTGGGTGCATAAATATTTGCAATTGTTATATCTTATTGGATTGTCCCCTTTATTATGATATAGGGCTTTTTTTTTACCTCTTGCTACACTCTTTGTTTTAAAGTCTAGTCTGAACAATATAAATATTGCTACTCCAGCTTTCTTTTGACCCCCATTTGCATGATAAATGTTTCTCTACTCCTCACTTTCAATTGGCAGATGTCTTTGGGTCTGAAATGAGTCTCTTATAGGTGGCATATAGATGGGTTTTATTATTTTTTTTATCAATTCTGACACCCTATGTCTCTTGATTGGAGCATTTATTCCATTTACACTCAAAGTTATTATTGATGGATATGTATTTATTGCCACTTTGTTGATTGTTTTGTTGTTGATTCTGGAGATTTTCTCTGATACTTTCTTGTCTTTGTAACTTTTGATCTGTCTCTCCTTTCCCCTCAAAGAGTCCTCTTTAATATTTCTTGCAGGGCTGGTTTAGTGGTCAAGGACTCCTTTATTTTTGTTTGTGGGGGATGCTCTTTATCTCTCCTTCTATTCTGAATGAGAGCCTGGATGGATAGAAAATTCTTGGTTGCAGATTTTTACCCTTTAGCACTTTGAATATATCATGCCACTCCTTTCTGGCTTGCCAAGTTTCTGTTGAGAAATCTGAAGCTAGCCTTGTGTGTCTGCTCGTGCAAGTTAAGACATTATTTTCTCTGGCTGCTTTTAAGATTTTTCTCTTTATCACCATATTTGCAAATTTAATTATAATATGTCCTGGTGTTGGCCTGCTTTTATTGATTTTGATGGGAATTTTCTGTGCCTACTGGATCAGTATATCTATTTCCTTCTAGATTAGGGAAGTGTTTAGCCATTATTTCCTCAAATAAATTTTCTTCCTCCTTTTCTCTCTCTTCTCCCTGGACTCCTATAATACGAATGTTAGTGCATTTGATGGAGTCCCTGAGTTCCCTAAGTCGATTCTCCTGTTGCATAATTCTTCTTTCTCTCTTTTGTTCAACTTCATTATTTTCCATTATTTTGTCTTCTATGTCACTAACTCATTCCTCTGACTCTTCTGGCCCACTGTTCATTGCATCAAGTCTGTTTCCAATCTTGTTTATTTCATTATTCATCTCCGACTGATTCTTTTTAACTCTTTTATCTCTGTGGTAAGAGTCTCACTGATGTCTTGTATTGTTTTCTCAAGTCCAGTGAGTATCCTTATAATCGTTGCTTTAAATTCTCCATCAGGCATATTACTTCTATATGTTTTGCTTAGATCTCTGGATGTACATTTCATTTGGGATAAATTCCCAAATTTTGCCTAGATACCTTAAATATCCAAGTTTAGATACCTAAGGTAGAATGGTTAAGTACATGAAAACTTTTGGCATTTTTGTGTAAGTCTGAGTCTCTGTCTTCTCTGTTTTAGAAAAGCCGGGTATGTCTCATGCTCCTGAAACTAACAGTTTTATGATGAAAGGAACTGAAGATGACACAAAGAAATGGAAAGATATTCCATGTTCATGGTTTGGAAGAAGAAATATTATTAATATATCTATACTACTCAAAGCAATCCACACATTTAATGCAATCCCTATGAAAATACCAACAGCATTTTTCACAGTCTTGGAACAAATAATCCTAAAATCTGTATGGACCCACAGAAGTCCCCGAATAACCAAAGCAATTTTGAAAAAGAAAAGCAAAACTGGAGGCATCACGATTTTTTCAGACTTCAAGTTATATTATAAATCTGTCATGATCAAAACAGTATGTTACTGACACAAAAATAGACACAGACCTCAACAGAACAGAATAGAATACCCAGAAATGAACCCACTACTATATGGTCAATTAATCTTCAACAAAGCAGGAAAATGGTAAAAAGATGGTATCTTCAACACATGGTGTTGGGAAAACTGGACAGCAACATGCAAGAGTAAAACTGGACCACTTCTTACATAATACATAATAATACACTCTAAACTGAATAAGACCTAAATGTGAGACCTGAAACCATAAACATCTTGGAGAAGAACATAGACAGTAACCTCTTTGACATTGGTCATATCAACTTCTTTCCAGATATGTCTCCTAAGGGAAGAGAAACAAAAGCAAAAATAAACTATTGGAACTTCATCAAAATAAAAATCTTCAGCACAGCAAAGGAAACAATCAACAAAACTAAAAGGAAAACCATGGAATGAGAGAATTGATTTGCAAATGAAATATCTGATAAAGTATTAGTATCCAAAACATATAAAGAACTTCTAAAACTCAACACCCCAAAAACAAAAAATCCAGTAAAAAAATGGGCAGAAGACATGAATGGACATTTCACCAAAGGAAACATAGAGAGCACCTACATGGCTTAGTTGGTTGAGTGCCCAACTTTGGCTCAGGTCATGAGCTCACAGTTTGTGTGTTCAAGTCCCACATCAGGCTCTGAGCTGCTTTGGATTCTGTGTCTACCTCTTTCTCTGTCCCTCCCCTTCTCACACTTTGTCTCTGTCTCTCAAAAAATAAAAATAAAGGGGCGCCTGGGTGGCGCAGTCGGTTAAGCGTCCGACTTCAGCCAGGTCACGATCTTGCGGTCCGTGAGTTCGAGCCCCGCGTCAGGCTCTGGGCTGATGGCTCAGAGCCTGGAGCCTGTTTCTGATTCTGTGCCTCCCTCTCTCTCTGCCCCTTCCCCCGTTCATGCTCTGTCTCTCTCTGTCCCAAAAATAAATTAAAAACGTTGAAAAAAAAAAATTAAAAAAAAAATAAATAAAAATAAAATGTTAAAAAAAGTTTGTTAAAGGAAAACATACAGATAGCCAACAGACACATGGAAAGATGCTCACCACCACTCATCATCATGAAAATCAAAACTATAATGAGATATCACCTCACACATGTCAGCATGTCAAAAATCAACAACACAAGAAACAACAGGTGTTGGCAAGGATGTGGAGAAAGGGGAACACTCTTGCACTGTTGGTGGGAATGCAAACTGGTTGCAGCCACTGTGGAAGAGTATGGAGTTTCCTCAAAAAGTTAAAAATAGAAACTACCCATGATGCAGTAACCACACTACTGTATATTTACCGCCCACCCGCAAAAACAAAAACAAAAAAACCCTCTAATTCAAAGGGATACATGCACCCTGATGTCTATAGCTGCATTATCTACAATAGCCAAATTATGAACAAGAGCCTAAGCGTCCAGTGACTGATGAATGGATAAGGAAGATGTGGTATACATATACAATGGAATATTCCTCAGCCATAAAGAAGAGAGGCAAACCAAAAATAAACTCTTACCTATAGAGAACAAATAGATAATTAACAGAGACAGGGTAGGTGGGGGGATGGGTAAAATAGGTGATGGGGATTAAGGAGTGTACTTGGTGTGATGAACATAGGGTGATGTATGGAAGTGTGGAATCGCTATATTGTACACCTGAAACTAATATTACACTGTAGGGTAACTAACTGGAAGTTAAATAAAAACTTAAAACAAAAAACAAAACCCTGACTTGACTTCTCAATAAAGTACTCTTTTTTCACTTATCTGTGTTCCCTTGCCTGGCAGCTTCCTCAATCCCCACACCTGGTGGTCTCTGCCTTATTCTCTAATATCCCATTTTCTTGATTCTCAAATACCATACATTTTTAAGACACACCATGGATTTAATAAAAGTCTTTATTAAAGGAAGATATTAATAAAAATAAGGATGATATAAAATTATTTATACTAATTTCAAGCCAAAATCTGATTTCAGAATTTTGAAATTGGGGGATAATGAACTTAGGCTCTATATCAAATGGGTTAGGTGCAAATCGTCCCTGACTTACTGTCCAATGATCTTGGAATTTCCTTGGATTTCAGTTTCCTTATCCTTATAATGGACGATAATATATAGTAATCGATAATTAGATATGATAATAATAATGGTTAGTAACAGAACCTAACTCAGAGAGTGATTGTGATGATTAAAATAACCAAATTAAATATGCCTCTAACTCAGAGTTTGACAGAAAACAATTACTCGAAAATGTTGGTTACTCTAAGTATAAAGTAATTATTGAAGACTGGTATGAAAGATTTTTTATACAATACTATAATAAAAGGTACATGATTCATATTAACTTGTATGATGATTTCAAAAAGTTCTAAAAGCAGGAACATCCACTTACTTTGAATTCCCACAGATAAACTAACCTCAAAGAAAGGGAGTTTATATACCTAAGGTAGAATGGCTAGGTACATGAAAAATGCTGATAATCTATAAACTCCTATTTAAGACTTCCCAAAATGCTTCTCACAGTGCTTTAAAGATTTGCTTTCGCACTTTCAACCAGAGCCTAATTATGGAAAGAATCTAAATGCCCATCAACTCACGAATGGATAAAGAAGATGTGGTTTATATATACAATGGAATACTACTTGGCAATGAGAAAGAATGAAATATGGCCTTTTGTAGTAACATGGATGGAACTGGAGAGTGTTATGCTAAGTGAAATAAGTCATACAGAGAAACACAGATACCATATGTTTTCACTCTTATGTGGATCCTGAGAAACTTAACAGAAGACCGGGGGTGGGGGGGAAGGGGGAAAAAAAGTTACAGAGAGGGAGGGAGGCAAACCATAAGAGACTCTTAAATACTGAGAACAAACTGAGGGTGGATGAGGGGTGGGGGAGAGGGGAAAGTGGGTGATGGGCATTGAGGTTGGCACCTGTTGGGCTGAGCACTGGGTGTTGTATGGAAATCAATTTGACAATAAATTTCATATAAAAAATTAAAAAAATAAACACATTTGCTTTCTCTGCCCTCAGTGAACACATCCAGCAAGCACAAAATCAAGACTACAGGTGGCCGACTTTTTTATTTTCTAACTTTATAGGTTCTTTGTTGGGTTACAAACTACCACAATTATCAAATCTGAATACTCTACAACATTATCTCCTTTGCTGTCTGGATTTTCCTCAAGTGTCTCCTTATACCCCTGTCTCTTCCTAATAAAATGTAATAAAACATTGTAAAGGTCGTGTGGGAAATGAACATTTCAAACAGTAGCGCTTACAAACTAGAGACTCAGAATATACTGTTTTTTCCTCTCCAAAGTCACATCAAGCTCAATGGGTAACTATTTAATCTTCAAGTGGCAATAAAACATCTGGAAAAAGTGGAATTAAATGGCTCTTTGAATTACACTGTGGTTTTTCCTGTCATTATCCTCTGACTCATCTTTCATGACTATCTCCATTGTGATATACTTGAAATCTCCTGAATAAATGTAACGTCAGTAAGAATAAGTAGTTGCTTCTAAGTAAAACTTTTTTTCAGAAGTTTCACCAAATGGTTAAAATACAATATATGAAATGGCTTTGGTGATTACAGAATGTTTTCAAATAATATAGCTTCCAGGAAAATGACATTAACTAATATTTTTGGTTTGACATAAACCTGTATTTTCTAAACATTCAAAGAATACAGAGCATTTTTTGTACTTGCATTTGATTTCAGTAAATAATATGCCTAGCCATTCATTTTTTTAATGTTCGTGTAACTAAAATGAATATGGGGGATGAGAGGGCAATTTAGGCTTGCACAAAGATATCACTGCACTATTTGGATATTACAGTAAATTAGAAAAGGCGTTTCTAATTAGAGTAGTACACACACACACAATAAATGTACATGCAGTCTACAACAAAACACTGCCAGAGTCTTCTTTTAAAATGAGACCCTTTCCAATCTGTTGTGTTGAGCAATATTTATAATATCAACAGACATGAGCTGACTGAAAACACAAAACAAGGACAGAAAGACACAAGGAAACATGTTTTTACTGTGTGACTTTTGACCTATAGCACATGGAATTTATCTCAGTAAAGTAGTCCATTTCTCTCCTTCTCTGTCTCTCTCTCTCTCTCCACGTGTGTGTGTGTGTGTGTGTGTGTGTGTGTGTGTGTGTGTGTGTACTGCTTCAAGTAACCACAGAAGTGCTCAAAATTATAGTTTATGGTACTTTATCATAGGAACTTTTCTTCTCAGTATTTCATAGATCCCTAAGGATCTAAAGTGCAATTAGAATAACTCCTCAACCTGGAGTTTCCAAACTTTCTTATTTTGTGGCACTCATATTCTTGGGCTAAAAGAAATATGTGAGTCTTGTTTATTAAGCAGATATGTCCAAACAGCAAATATTTATGTCCTAAAAAAATGAGTGGCCAAATGACTAATATATATTAATGAAAATAAACCTTATTTTTATTTCATTCTTTAATTACCACAGTTTCTTAATAATGAGATGTTCATACCTGCTAAACCTGGCATAATTAATCAACATTTAGAATAAGATGGAACACATTCACCATCATTTTATGTTCCTCACTGATTTTTGTTGTACTTGCTTTTTATCACAGCAACCACCAAAAACTAAGCTTTGCAAAAATATGATGTCGCAAAAAGTAATATATATGATTTAAGGCTGAAACTGTAAATAAAGAGCCTCATTCAAGTGGTTTGTTCTGTGTCTGACAGTCTGTGTTGCCTTTGAAAAATTTTAAATATGTGGTGATTTACTGGAATTTTACTGAAGAGTTTTGGACCATCTTTGTACACAATTTGGGAACCATGACCTGAAATAATTGTTTCTTATCATAAAAATTCAAGGTATTTTATTCAACAGAGGCTTTTGTGTTGTATTACAAATGGAGTGTCATGCAAAGCTATGACAAGTTATTTCCTCAAACAAAGAAAAACAGCTAGATGAAATCCTTCCTTCTCCTCATAAAACAATATTGTAAGCATAATAACACAAATTTATATGCAATGCTACTGGTGACTGGCTTATTCTTTTGCCTGGCCATCTTCTCAAAATGGCTAGGGGGACATGGGTGGGATGTGAGAGGTAGCAGCTAAAGTTCCTATTCTCTTGTGAGGTGTGGGATAGGGTATGAAAGGGAGAACAAGGCTGGATGAAAGATCCAGGGGACTCCACTCTAAGAAATGGGGAGAGGGATGATGGGTCTTTTCACCTCCAATATTCTCCCATGCTTGTATTCCAAAATCTGGCCAACAAACACACCTAAATAGGTGATTCCTTAAGGATATGATGCAATCCAGGAAGCCCACAGGTAGCCAACAGTTCCAGAAACTTCTCATCAGTACTTAAGCAAGGTCACGCAAACACCACTAGATGGTGCCAAACCAAGCAAGAACTAGGATTTGTCTAAATTTTGTATTTTATTCCCAATTCCTAGTCAGCCAGTGCATAGACTCATTCTGGCTTACTTTGTTAACTTGCATTTTAGATAATTTAATATTTTGGATCCACTCTGAGTTATCGTCCCAGGAAATTTAACTATAGACTGTATTAGATATCTATTGCAAGGCAGGTCTATAGCAACACAAGAGTTATACAGATAATTAGTATTCCATAATTCAGAGTAGAGAACATCTTCGAGGGTTTCTAAAAAGTGATAAGAACCTGAGTTTATTCATCCAGATTCTTAGCCATAAGCCAGATCCTTATTCCCAGCTCCATTATAGCACCAAATATAAGGATCCAAACTATGGCAATAGGGCCAGGCCTTGGAGAACTCAGAAAGCCTGATGGAACCTACCAGTCATGCCATAAGACAGGTGTTCTCCAGAGATAACACAATACCCTGCCATTCTAAAATATAATTGAACCTGTTTGGAGTAGTTTTAGAGAATATCATCGATTTTTTCAATATTTATTTTTATAACCATTTAATTGAATTTGTAATATTCTTGACTAGTACTTTGGATATCATATTATTGTCAAACTTGTGTTCCTTATTATATAATATTTATACCTCTTATTTTCTCTCTTTTCTAACTGAAGTGACTAGAATTTTCAGAATAATTTTTAATGATATGACTGATAGGAACAAATTTAGACTATTCCTGACTTTAATGGAAATTGTTAGGTTATTGTACTATTAAATATATTGCTAGCAACATTTTACAATGTAAATATTACACAATACATGTTGATGCATTTAATATATACCTTTCATTTACTGTCATATAAATACACAATTTTTTGTCAGCATGCCTGTCTAAAACATGTTACTATTTCTCAAAAGTACATTCTATGACATAAAAAAGTACAATATGACAGGAAACAGACTCTATTAATAGTGCTTTCTTGCTTGCATTAAAATAATAATAGTAACAATAGCAATTCAAGGCAAGTAGCATTCCTCAATACTTCTCTGTGTATTTATTATTGCTTATTTTCCTAACCACAAATATTTGAATTTACAGCCTAGCACTGACTAGTCATAACCAAAAAGTCAAACTTGAACCTCTGATACTTATTCAAATGGACTCATTAAAAAGAATAAAAACACAATTAGCACTGATGTTTGTAGTAACAAGGAGTATTAGACAGTTTAAGTTTAATAACTTTCTTTAATCTGTTGAAATTAAAGCAAATAACCAACAGGCCAAAACATAGATGCCAGGGCTTTGATAACCTACCAGATGGTGGGCAGACTACAAGGCAGAGATGAGACTCAACTCATTTAATTTTGCTACTTGTCAGCCGCGCTGATAATATGAAGGGTGGCAGAAACCATTAAAAGGAAGTGATGAAGTATGTCATTTATTTAAATGACAGAGTCCTTTATTAGTGCCTATTTATCATAGATAAATTAAAGTGAAGGGTGGGAACAGTTTATAGACATAGTTAAATAGTTAGCACATATCCAGGGCTCAAGAAAAATATGATAGCAGCTCTTAGAAGATCAATGGGTCTGAAAAATTTGGGTCTTCTAATAATCATTGCTGCACACATACAAAAACAATTAGGACCCCTGTGGAATATCTTTCTTTGACCATTCTTTCTCCAATTTCTATTTCTCCCTCACTGTTTCAAAGTACATTCTGGCTTCAGACATCGTTCACTTCAGCTATTGTCAATAAACATTTTCTTCAACTTTCTTTCAAACTACAGGTGAGAGGTAAGGATATAAACCAAGGACTATATTTCTAAAGAAGTTTATTAAAACACTGAGATAACACTGTGATGATTGAGCTAGACTTGCTTACTAAAGGCTAATTGTTCTTCCCTGATTTGAAAGCAAATGGATTTGACATTGTATCCATTACCTTAAATATCTCATAAAATTATGAAACATTACCATTAAACAAGATTTTGCAAAAACCTTTGCTTGCAGAGTACATATAAATAGCTATAGATACAAGATAAAAGCTGATTCAATGTATTTAATTTCCTAGTAATTAATTGAGGTGGGGGGACTGCCTTTATAATTTTTTATAAAGTGGTATTTGTTCTGCCCAACCCTATCATTTGGGGTTTGATTTATAAATGTGATATTCTTGCTCGCTTTTAAATTGTGTTATAGTTACAAAAAAAAAAAAAAGATTTAGGCAACTTTATAACTGACAAAGTTTGGGTGGAAGAGGAGAGAAAAAATGACTACCCAGAGATCTAACTGTAAACATTTAAGAAGGAGACAACTGAGAAGTTACCCTGGGAAAACTAAATATTTTCCATTATATTTAGCTTTTCAATAAATGAGAGGGAGTTTGTGGTCAACAATGCAACACATTTAAAGCAATCGGTATGTCAGAGATACCTGTTCATAGTGATGAAACCTTCTGCTTTCTGATATGCCTGTGCAATTATGATAAACACTGATTTATGATTCTGGTAATTTGAGGATGTGTTATGATAAGCATGGTCTCAGAATAATCATGAAATGAGCCCGCTTTCAGAAAGAGGGATGCACAGCTGCAGGGGCCAATTCCAGACCTTCACTGAAAGCAAACCCCAAGAAGAAAGAAATCTGTAATATTTTATCCTGCGGTTTATAGTCTTTCCTCAACAGGTGATCCAACGGAACCTTTACTTGAGGTGTATTATCTCCCAATATTCTGTATCCTTAGCCTTGGTACTCTAATTACTTCTTACATTAAGATTTCCTTTACCTGGCAGGTAACCTAATTCAATAATTGTAGTTACCAACTATATTCTTCCTTTAAACTACTATTTCTGTGTTGCAACTTTGTTCTTGTAGCAACTCCATGACAAGTTCATTGCTTTCTGGTTCCAAAGACCCAGTTCCTGTTCCATTACTAAACTTCATGAATCTTCCTACCATGAGAGCAATAGTGTCCTTGAGGATTATAATAATTCTCATCCGTGTCTGCAAAAGAAGGGCATTCTTCTAGGAGGAAAAGTTTCTTGCTGCAATCCTACTCAATGGTCTGTAAAGTAAAATTACGCTCTTTTCTATCTCCATGTACTCACATGGTGCAACTCTGCCCAGGTCCCAAAGGATGTAAGTAAGATATTGCTATTGTGGTGCACAGCTTGACCTGGGAAGCTATGGCAGGCTTTGTCCCCAGGTCTTTGCCTCTGAATATAACCATCTGGCCACCATTCATTTTCATGCCATTTCCCTCTACCTTGATTTTCTCTCATAGTTTAAGAGCTGACAATGAATTTTATTCTGCCTGACCAACATTTCGCTTTGGCTTTTTCCCCGTCAATTCTCCATTCTGTAGCCCACAGGACCACGTCTACTGAAAAATAAAATGTCCCTACTCAACTGGAAAATAAAATGTCCCATTAGTAGACACAATATTTCCATTCAATGTACTAATTGACTGCTAATTTGGGGACACAGGTAGCATACAGCATTTGACAAAACTGTTATGTTTAAATAAGCACCCTGATTCTCTAGAACACCCCTGGTGTGCCCAAGTGCTACTCCCCCTGAGTGCTACTCCACACACTTGCACAAATACAGGTGCATGTACACACATATAAGGAGAAGGAGGTTGTGGGAGCATGGTAGCCATGGAGATATCCTCTCTCAATAAAACTGCTACAATTCATTGGAATGGACATGTGTAGGCTTATCTCCTCCTCCCTGAAAATCCTTGCCTCCTTAGTGCTTTGTAAAATTAATGTCACTAAGCCTTGTAGATCATATTCTATCTCAACCTAAGGATCTTGGCTTGTGCAAAATCATTTTATTAGCTGATCATAAGAAGACCTATATTTTGTAGGTAGGGACACTGGATTGTGATAGTAGAGGCCAAGAGTATGAGCTTTGCTGTCAGACAAAAGCTCAAACTGTACTGCTTTCCAGTTTCTGGACTTTGTGTAAGCTTTATATCTCAAAACCTCAGTACTTTTATCTCTAAATGGGGATTATAATGCTTCTCCATAAGCTTGCTGTGGGAAGTAATGAGTCAATATTTATATTGTGCCACCTTGCTGGGTACATACTATATAATTAATAAATGAGTGCTCGTATTGTGTTGCTATTGTCATTATGGTGGCTAACCGGAAGCTGAACACTTAATAAAAAAGAAAAAAATTTCTCTCAGTCAATTAATATGAACATTTTCACCTATAATACACTTCTATGGTAGAAGTAAATTCTGTTGCCAGATTATATAACTAGGAAAACTATTTTTCCAAATCAGAGAAAAATAGTGCAGAAAGTTTCACAATTGAAAAAGAAATCCAAATAAATGCTAAGCCAGAATGGCTTGGGGATTAGCAATCAGAAAATCTGCTAAATATAAACCATGGATGTTTATATTATTATCTTTTTCTTTTCCTAAAGTTATGTGTCAGTTTTTTCTTCATTATAAAAATTCCTAGGGGAAAAAACACGAAAGATAAATAAAAGACTGTATTATAATTTTTTGAGGAAAAATGTACAAACTATAATGTCTCCCTTTAAAGCCCTGAGATTTTTACGATGCAACATCACAAGATAACACCTACTTGGATTGCAGCATAAAATACAGGTTTCTAGTATTTGTTGTTTTATTCCATGTAGTTTAAATAAAGTTGCTTGTATAGTGATTTTGCAACCAATAGTTCAGTTACATAAATGACTTAGCTCTTACAGTATCTCAAATAACCTATGATATCTAGGTCAAAAATACTGTTTTAACAATTTGAGACTTCTGTGCTTTTCATCAATCAGAAATCATTTCAGATTAACAAATCAGAACGAAGCTTAATGCTTCCCACAGATTAAAAAACACGTACTTCAGATACGACCAAATGCAGCCAGGAACAAACGAGAGTGCTAAATGCAGTTAAAGAAACGCACTGCTCTCTCAAGGTTTGGTTTTTTTTGTTTGTTTTGTTTTGTTTTTTTTTCATCTGTCAGAACAAAATAAGAGAAAATAATTCACAAAGTTATAAAATATCATAGTGTTTCTGATGAAAGAGTCAACATTTTAATGTCTCTTCTTCCCGCCCAGCTGAGAATGCAGGCAATCAAGGCATTCGGTCCAACTTAATATTTTCAGAGCACTGGCAACAACTCTCCGAGGTTCTCAGCCTGACCCCAGGCACAGGAGTTGAAGTACTCAAAGCCCATCAATGTGATGATGCAAGGGACTATGTCACTCAGCCAGATGCCTTGGAAGATGGGGGCTGGCCCTATGGTGGGCACAGGGAAAGGAGTTTGGGGCCAGCGGTGGCTTCCTGGAACTGGGGGATCCTGAAAGGTCTATCTTCTGACTGCTTCTGTCAACCCAGAAAAATTAGATAATCTGACCCAGAAAGAGGAAATGACTTGCACAGGGTGGGCATAAGCTCTGCAAAGGGCAGAAGCCTTCTCAGTGCTATTCATTTGGGGTTTACACACTCTAGAGGAATACTTGACATATAAAAAGTCTTGATAACTAGTTATTAAATGAATAGGAACTTACTTAGGGATAACTTTTTTTTTCTGCCATCAATTTGGCCAATTTCATTTCACACTTGAAGAATACTGGACTGCACGATATTTCATCAATATCTTTTTTCTTCTCTTTTTGGTCTCCAATAGATATTTTGTCAAAAATCCTTTTAAAAAAGAAGTCAGTTTAAGTATAACTACTGAGTAACTGTAGAAATGGTTCAATTTCAATGAAACAAATTATGGCAAAACAGGAAAAATTTCCCTGGAACTAACTGCAATGGTGAATTAAATGACTATTTTGCATTTTAATTTTATGTCTTTCATATGTATAGAACTATAAGATTTCAAAGTAGGGAACATAAATTATAAGTTTACATTGTTATATTTCAATTGATGAATAACTGATTTCCCAATATTTTGGAAGTGAACCAACTGCAGCTTCCAAACAATGGATAACAATCAGAAACAAACAATAAACATAAAAAAAAATTTTTTTTAAAAAAGCCTGCTTCAGATTCTGTGTCTCCCTCTCTCTCCACCCCACCCCTGCTTGTGCTCTGTCTTTCAAAAATGAATAAGCATAAAAAATTGAAAAAAAAAACAATTAGAAACAATGGATAACAATTAGAAACAAACAAACATACACATACCTGCCCCCCAAAAAGCCTATACCCAATTCAGTGTGCTGTGGAAAGTCAAAGCTTGTGTAGCAAAGACAGTAACTTCTCCTCGCAGTAGAGTATAAGCCAAATAAAGATGAAAAGAGTGAACAAAAGGAGTGATTCAGGTTACGGTTTCAAAGTCTTTAGAAAGATTATATTTCTACAGTAAACTGACTTGAATAAAGAGAGGTAAAGGAAACCCATCTTTAGAATTACTATTGAATAATGAAAGTAATAAAAACTTAGGTTATCTTTTAGCATCCAAGAATTTTCATATATTAATAGAACAAGGGCTTATTCATATACGTCCATTTTTAAAAATTTGTTCATTCATTTATCCAACCATCTATTTGTCCATCCATCCATCCATCCATCCATCCACCTACCCCATCCACCCATCCATTCCCCGATCCGTGTATCCATCCATACATCCAAGCTTTTGTTCATTTAGCTACTAAGTGCTAAGCCTTGTAGATTTAGTGATGTAAACTAGTATCCCCATCTTTCTTTAATCCTAAAGAGATAGACAAACATTCAATAACTAAGTAACCAATTAATAATTAGATTAAAGTTGTGATAAATACCATAACGTAGAAATGCCAACAGATATGACTGCTTATAGCAGGAGTTTCTGACCTCACGGGGGGCTCAGAAAAGCCATTCTTGGAGAAATTATTCTGAAGGAGACATTCAAATCCATTATTTAGTGGGAGGGCATGGTAGACGAGATGGGGAGCAATTTTGAAAGAAGGAGGGACATTTGCAGGACTGTGAAAAGAAAAGGACCCAAGGACCTATGAGAAATTTTAAGAAGAAGAATGTGACTAAAAGGAAGAGAATAAAAGAAAGAGAGGGTACTCCAAAGGGAGATGTTGGGAGATCATACACGATCCTGTTGGCTAGCTTAAAGAGCTGGGCCTTATTCCTAAAAGCAATAGGAAGACGCTGAAGAATGTGAAGCAGGGTAAGATATGGGCACATGAATGTCTTTCAAAGATCATTCTCATTGGATGTGGAGAACAGATTATGGGCAATGTAAAAATAGGCAGAAAATGTTTAAGACATTATTTCTGCAAAGAGAAGATTATGGATTTGATTAGAATCCTAGTGGTAGACATAAAGAGAAGTAAATAACAAATAGGGATTTCAGACATAAGCAACATGTTGTTCAGAAAGACGTTTGATCTGGATTTTAAATACTTGGGGGAGAAAATTGGGTTCCTTACTTCTTTTGTAAGAATCTAGAATTTGGAAGTACTGATTTCTTTCAGATTGAATCCAGAAATTCAGCTCCCAGAAGGAAAATCTGATACAAAATTCATGCTGACTGCTGACCACTTTTATTAGCTGGTGAAGTGTCAGGCCCTCTGTGAAAATGTTTTTATTTTTTATTTTTTGTACCTGATGGTCATTTTCCTTTTTGTGTTGTAAGTTCTTTGCCTATCATATAGTCCCATAGTTTTGTGGTTTTGAAAGTGTGTTTCCTGATGAAGGAATATTAATATATACCTGGAAAATGTTTCATTGAGCAAATTTAAACTGATTTTGATTTTGCCAGACATCTTTGAGTCACCACTATTAGTCCAATGTGTGAGGGGGATACAGTAATGACACATTTTCTTAGTGATCTGAACATGGGCAATTCCTCCAAGACCATCTTTTACAACTAGAACTTAATGAATTATTTTTAGGCAACTCTGTTAAATAGTAGTCTCTCGTTCTGAGCAGTACCTTTTATTCAATAGTCTAACCTGGCTTAGAAAAACAAATTCAGAGTGCCTGAGTGGCTTAGTCAGTTGAGTGTCGACCTTTAATTTTGGCCCAGGTTATGATTTCATGGGTTCATGAATTTGAGTCCCGCATAAGGCTCTGTGCTGACAGCATAGTGTCTGCTTGGGATTCTCTGTCTTTCCCCTGCTCTCTCTCCCTCAAAAGAAATAAATAAGCATTTAAAAAATAGCCACATGGTCTTTCCCGGGAGATTTCATAAGATTTGTCTAGAAATACTTTAAAATGTTCATATGCTTTACAGGATGTTAAATCGTGAGCAAACTGGGATGTACCACTTATAACTCCATTGCAGTGGCCATGTGGGAGAAGTTTATCATATGTTTAGCAGGTTAATTTCCATATTTGTGGTGCCATTGGTTCTGTGTATGGTGTGGTATGTTTGTATGTAGGGTGAAGGCAGTGTTCACAAGAAGGGTGAGCAGTACTAATCTAGTCTTTCAGATTATAATCAATGATCTAGCCATCATTGGCCAGAAAAGTAGTTGTGTGGAAAAGTAGTTAAGAATAGGGAGGCAAAGGGGTTTTTCTTGCTTCTTCTACTCACTGCTTCCTATCCTTACCCAAATTATTATCCTTATTACCTATGATTCTGAATACAGTTATCACTTATATAAAACTTTCTGGCCTGAGTCCACATTCTGGAAATCTAAAGCAATCAAAACACTGAACTCTACTTCTAAAAACATTTTGTTTTATAATTTGCTGCCTCTGGTGGTCAGATAATTTCTCTATCCATCTGACTTTGGATATATACACAAAGAAATTGTAGTTTATATACATAATGGAATACTACATGGCAATGAGAAAAAATGAAATATGGCCTTTTGTAGCAACGTGGATGGAACTAGAGAGTGCTATGTTAAGTGAAATAAGTCATAGAGAGAAAGACAGATACCATATGTTTTCACTCTTATGTGGATCCTGAGAAACTTAACAGAAAACCATGGGGGAGGGGAAGGAAAAAAAAAGAGGTTAGAGAAGGAGGGAGCCAAAACATAAGAGATTCTTAAAACTGAGAACAAAATGAGGGTTGATGGGGGGTGGAAGGGAGGGGAGGGTGGGTGATGGGCATTGAGGAGGGCACCTGTTGGGATGAGCACTGGGTGTTGTATGGAAACCAATTGAACAATAAATTTCATATTTAAAAAAAAGATATATATATAATAAATATGTAAGAGATGTCTTTATGACAGCTTTGTGTATTTCTTCTCTTGGTAATTAAAGATATATGCATACCCAAGATTCCAGAAATACACATTAAAAAGCAACAAAGTAAATAAAAATGATGGTGCTGGCAATGATGTTGATAATCACTGAATAATCCAGACTCATTGAATTGCAGGCTAAGTGTTCCATGCAATGCCAGGAACATAATAAATGGTGTATAAATGCTGGTCATCATCACCATGACTGTTTAATTCTAATTCAATTTTGAATGATAATCTACAACGTGTAAGTCCATTTGACTTATACATCAATTTATAACCTTGAGAAAAGAATGAACCAAGTATCATTAGCCAGGATAGAAAAAAAACCAAGATTGGTTAAGTTTAAATTATTTTAAATACAAAGGATAATTTCTTATCTCTTTTAGCATCTCCTTCATCTACTAAAACCTGTGGTTGGCATGACATGTACAACAAAGTGAAAACATTTTCACAAATGAAAAACAATATATCCCTAGGGCTCTCTGTAAACACTTGCTTCAGAGAATTCTTAAGTATTTGCTCCACAGTTGGTCCTCCAAAAAAAAGAAAAGAAGAATCTCCAATTTCAAAGATCTTGAAGCACAGAATATTCTGTTTTATGTTCAAAGTTAATTTCTATTCTTATAGACCGTATTTGGAGACTAGCAATAGGAGACTGTGAAACATCTATTAGGAAGGTACTGAACTGAGGAAAACGCATGTGTTCATGTACTGAGCAGATAAAAATAATGTTAGTGCTTAGGTTTATTTCATTCTATCCAGCTACACTTACCCCTTAACAGTTTTCCAGCTTAATGCATTCCAAAGTTGGCACTAGAATTGGGAAGTGCTATGCCCAGAAGATGAAAAAAATCTGTACTATGAGAGTGAGAAGAGTTTGAAGGGAAAACATATTTGACCAAGGGAGACATTGCTTTTAATCAAAGCACTGCAACTTAATAGCCGGGGTGACTTTGGTAGTTAGTAGACTTGGATCCTAAGTTTCCTTATATGCAAAATAGGTTTAAGGGTAATTCAATTTCAAAGTTGTAGCCAGAAAATACTATGCATAAGCTGCATGCCACATATAAGCACTCACTTATTCAAAAATCAATTACTGAACACCTATTACGTACCAAGTCACACACCTAATGATGAGGAAACCCAAGCAAACAGGAGAAATATATTTCCTAGACATACATTTCCTAGGCATACAGAAAGTAACCAAGAACACAAATACATTTAAATATCTGGTGTCAGAAATACAGATTGAGAAACGTTCAGAGCAATTAGCTTGTACTCTTTACAAATACCAAGAAAAGATCAAGAAAGTTTGAAGAGCTTTTTCACCACAGAAACCTAAAGAGCAAGACGATGTGCAGTTATGATCCTAGGTCAGGTCCTGGACAGAGGAGAAATGGCTCCAGAGGGCATTGCTGGAAGAATTGACAAATCCAAATGTGAACTGTGGATTTGGTAATATTATATCAATGTCGAGTTTCCTGATTTTGTTAACTATTCTATAGTAAGAAGATACCCTTGCCTTTAGGAAAGACACACTAAAATATACAAGAGTAATGGAGCAAAATGTTCCCAACAACTCTCAAAAGACTAAAAAACATGGAATGAAAAAGGGAGGAAGGATACAAAGAGGAAAGATAACAATTAAGCACCAGGGAAAAATGCAAATAATAATGAGTCTGGATAATGTCTACGTGAGAGTTCACTGCACTATCCTTGAAACTTTTCTGTCAGTTTGAAATTATATGAACAATACAGAGGCACTTGGATTGAGCAAAGGTAGAGAGTAATTCAACACGTATCATTCCCTTTTCTCTTTGCCTTGGGACCTGCCTTTCTAGAGTGAATTGTGCTAATCTTCTTTAGAATTCAGCAGTAGAAATTGAGAGTTACACTTTGTGGGTCCTCGATATCGAGCAGTACAGCTCTACCTCAATGGATTTGATGTGTTCAATAATTGTAAAGTACAGGACTTTAGGAAGAATTATGTTACTGACTTGAATGAGTTGAAAAACAACCCCAAACACCTGGCAGAGCTTCTAAAGCTGGTGTTTTATTTGGAAAACAAGCTGGGTGTGTAGCAAGCATAAACAGCATACTGACATCGCAAAGCCAAGGAACTGACCTCACCTTCATCTCTCCTAACAAGTGAGACAAACGAAGTAAAAAGGAATTTGTGGCTTTCAATTTAATTAACGCTAGCATTTCTTGGACTGGGTCAAATTCACAACGTATAGCACACGTTTTACAATCAACAGCGTTCATTATATTCATTTCCTGATTAATCAAGAGTGTGACACATAAACCTATTGGTGTCAACTAGCAGATTTACTTCTGGATGTTTAGAATGAGTGTGCATGCACATGAAAGAATAGTTGAGTTTGTATATATATATTGTAGAGCAGAAATCTATGTATATAAATCTAAATAACACATACACACAGATAAAAATGTTTACAGTAGGTGAAAAATAAACCAAATACTTTTGAAAAGTACTATACATTGGTTTTATGAAGGAAATTTGTATCTTTGACTTGTACAAGGCAGGCACCTGTGAAAATACAAAACCTAGAAGTACTGTCATGGTCATTTAAGTTTTGGGCTTTGGCATTGTTGGCCTCTTGATCTATTTCGGTCTTGGGCAAGGAAGTAATATCTCATCTATTTCACCCAAATTCCTTAAAATTCCATAATGTGAGGACAATTCACTTCTCCCACATTTACTGTCTTAAATGCTTTCTTTTACTCCCATTTGAGTATTTATTTTAAAATGTGGGATAAATAAAAATGCAAGCCTAAAACTTCCACTTCCAATTACACTGAGGTTTCTTATAGCAGACTAATAATCCTGCTAAGAATAAAAAAAAATATCAGAAAGAAATTTTAAGCAGTGGGTTTGAAAGCATGAGAGAGCTGTCTGAGTAGCCAGTTTTGAAGAGCCAGCTCCTGGAGAGAAGGAAATTTTATTGAGGTAAGCCAGATTTTCTGCACAGTGGATTTCTCTTTGGGACATTTATTGATTTTTGACATATACCAAGATGTGACTAAGCTGCTAAACATCCTAAACTACAAAAGAGCTTGTGGTAACTTCTCATGTTTGGGGAAACAAGAATTGGAGTTTGCAGCTAGGACTTGATTGACCAAAATTCCACTGATGAGTAAGGCTCACAGAAGTGAGACTGGCACTCAAGACCTGTTGTTCTATTGGATCATTATCTGATTAAGCTACACAGTAGAAATGCAAAGAAGCCAAGAAGTAAGCGTGCGAAAAGCAACCAAATATGACTGAAGAGCTTTGTGGTGTTCTCAGAATTTCTACAGTGTTTAAGAGACCAAAATTCAAGATCTCCAAGAAGGAGTGGCCTTAGTAAACACTCCAGGCTCTAAATGGGATCCCTGGAAGGGTATACCATGTAGAGGAAGCCAGAGTAGACTAAACCATGCCAACACTGCAAACGAGTGTCAAGTTAGATCCAGACCTGAATGGACTTAGGTAATGTGTCTCTTTTTGCCAGTGGATAGGGTAAATCATCGCTAAAATTCTTCACCCATAAGATTGACACTGAAACCAAAATTTCTTGGGATATTAAGAAAAAAAGACCAGAAGAAAAAACAGGCAATACAAAGTGACACAAATAATACAGTTATGAAATTTTTAAGGAACTATGATTAAAACCTTTAAGCAAATAGATGAGCACGTATAAACTTGTAACAGAAAATAAGAATCAAATGGAAATGTTTAAATTGAAACATACTATAACTGACATCATAGCATGATGAATGAGACACAGCTGGAGAGAGATGAATGAACTGTAATACAGATGAATACACAACTTCTACACAGTAACATAGATGGCAAAATAGATGGGAAGTAGAGGGAAGCACATGAAACATATTACATAACAGATGGGCCCTAAAACATGTATTATATGTTTCATATCTGTATGTCTTATAATAATTCCAAACTTTCCATCAACAGTAGAATGAGTAACTACATGTCGGGATGTTCGTATCATAGAAAACTACTTAGTGTTGAGAAATGAACCATTGCTGCACACAAAAACATCAACATTCTACCAGAATATACCAAAGAAGCCATATACAAAAAAGTACATGTGCATGGTACCATTTACATAGAACGCAAACATGGGTGAAATCAATCTATTATTATTATCAGAGAGAGGTTAATTACTGGAGCTGCTAGAGATGCTGTTGATATTCTCCTTCTTGACTCAAGAAGGGGTTACACAAGTGTATTTGCTTTGTGAAAACCCACTACACTGTGCACTTATGATCTGTGTGATTTTGTGCATGCATGACAGACTTCAGTTAAAAAATATTCTAAACAATTAAACGTAAGTATATTAAAGTTAAAATTAAGATTAAATTTCTGAGGGATGTATCATTTTCATTCTCCCACAGCTAAGAAAGTTTATTTGGACATTGATTGCCTTTGGCTTTCAAGGAATACAAAGAATTAATCAGGAGACAGGATATCAAAAAAATGAAAAAAAAATTAATAGGAGGTGCAGAGGAGGATGTGTGTGTATCTGAAAGACGACTCAGTAGCTCTGTATGTCCTTAAAAAGAGCAGAATAGAGCCTGCTGGAGACCAAACAAACTGTTCCAGCAATTTGTCCTCCTCTAGCAGTCCAACAGACCTAGGGATAGTTGATGTACCCAAAGGCAAGAATCAGAAATACCAGATATTAATAATTACACTACTACAGAATTTATATCCTAATAATAAATCCAAGTATGACTAGTATACTTATCTTGATGAGAACTGGATGATGTATGGAATCTTGGAATCACTATATTGTACACCTGAAACTAATACAACCCTGTATATTAACGACACTGGAATGAAATTTAAAAAAAAAAAAAGTATTTCCAATCTCCTTGTCAAATAACAAATTATTTTTTCTCTGAATTTTTTGTTTCGTTATTTATTTATTCGCTTTTGACCATTTCCAGACATAAAATATCCCAAACTCATTTGGAGTTTCTTTCATCCCTTTATACTCTTTTAATTAGGGTTTCTTGATTCTAGACACTGAATTCCCGGGTTGTTTCTTACTTCATTATGTACCTATATTTCCTAATCAAGCACCTATGAAAGAGTAAGTACTAAACATATGTGTGTGTTACTACAATAATCTAAACCCAGGATTTACATTAGGGCTGATATTGTAGTATTTTCGATATGGTACATGTTTTGCATTGTCTTTTCCTGGAAAAAGAAGAAAATAACCCTGGAACTATGCCATCATTGGCAAACATATAGTAGGATGCATTTATCCTGCTGTGATTTAAAAATCTTGCTAAATTTTCTCTGAGATTAGAGGTTTTGCCTGTGATTTGGCACATATGTTTATGATCAGCTTTTACACGGGTCTCCAGACCAGGATGGAAATTAGTAAAAATTTCCATATACCTTTTTATACGATTACTGTTTTCTGAGTACAAAGCATCCCACTAATTATGTCTCTAGATGGGACATATGTAATGGGAAGAAAATGGCAAATTAACACTTTAAAAAGCATTCCTGGGAGTGAGGCTACATAGCACGTGCAACCACCTTAACAAGTTCAGTATGACTACAAATGTTTCCTACACAACTGACCTCAATTCTATAAAAATAACCTAGAAGAATTGAAAATGTGTGACAAAACCATACATATTTGTTTCATGTTAATATCAAAATCAGAACTTTAGGTTTTAAAAGCTTATTTGTTTTGGACACAACTTCCAAGAATCCAGGTTCACCAGCTCCAGCAGCCAATGGACATAATGAGACGGAGAAGAATAGAAAATAGTTGTGACTTGGGGCGTCTAGGTGGCTCAGTAGGTTAAGCATCCAACTTCAGCTCAGGTCATGATATCACAGTTCATGAGATCGAGCTGAGCCCTGTGTCGGGCTCTGTGCTGACCCCTCAGAGCCTGCTTTGGATTCTGTGTCACCCTCTCTGTCTGTCCCTCACCTGCTCTCACTCTGCCTTTCTCTCAAAAATAAATAAACATAAAACAAAAAGAAAATAGTTGTGACTGTCTCTAGTACATGCCGATCTTCTTTTTCAGTGGTCACTTTGACCTAATGATAGCTCATTGATGATTCATTTACTTGAAAAAGTGTCTGGGCTAGGTCCCACATTACAAAAATGGTGCACACGAAGTATTTTGTCACTTTTCTATTCAACTGCATCAAACAAAGAGAAAAAAATTCTGTGTTGTCATACTATGTACACTTAATCCCATACATCACTATTAATCATAATCATATAATATTTGACTATTAAATAAAACCTTAGAGGAAATCTTACCATTGAGATAAGGGACACTGAGGTCTAGAGATTGAGCTCCTTACTCAACATTTCACAGTTAATTAGTAACTAAGTTGAACTAGAATTTACTCGGGCCAACAAGAAGGAGTTTTTCCTGTAATAAATTTTTGGGGTAGCTCTTTATAAAATGTGTGATTATGAGGTTTTAAAAAAAAAGGGGGATGTAGTAAAGGTCTTGTCCCAGTCCAGTAAAACCTTTATATTCTAACAAGGAAAGTTCAATAATAACTATTTCTTAGGCCCCTAAAACGATTACTATTTTTAGATACTCCTCCTCAGCAGATAGATAAACTGAGAAAAGGAAGAAAGAAGAGTAAAATCTGCAGGAAGATTCAAGATGAAGAGGAGATAAGTACTCAGAGAAAGAGAGCACCAGGGTGGAAAAATACATATCAAATCTTAGGACAAAGGACCTTGTATTGAAAGTACTGTATGAACATCAATCATATATGTTTACCGTAGACTAACTATTGCTGTTGTGGTTCACAAATATGTTCATAAGACCTTTAGGGATTCATTTCTGATGAATAAAATATAGTAGAAATGATGGTGCCTGACTTCCAAGACTAGTCACAAAAGGTACATGACTCTTTTTCTTTCTCTTGGATCTCTCACTAGGTGAAACCAGCTGCCATCTTGTGAGGACAGTAAAACAGCCTTATGCACAGGCCATGGTGGCAAGGCATTAAGCCTTCTGCCAACAACTGATACTAACTTGCATGTAAGTCACCTTGAGAATGGATCCACCAGCCATAGTCAAGCATTCAGAAAACTGAAGGCCTGGCCAGTATCTTGACTATAATCTCATAAGAGATCTTGAACTAGAACCAGTCAACTAAGCCCCTTTTAAATTCCTGACTCCTAGAAACATTGACATAATAAATCATGATTGTGTTAAACCATTAAATTTGGGAGTAATTTGTTACAGTGCAACAGATAACTAATAATGTTGTCATGTTGAAGTGAAAAGCAGCATCACAGAACTCATAAAATACCATTATTGGGGTGAGCCATATATAACTACTGTTTCTACAGATAGTACATCCACCATTCTATATGGTTCAACCTACTGGACAGGAGCTCTACCAAATCTTTCTGATTTGTTCTGGACTTCAGTCTCTCAGGACACTTGGTTCAATGTGTTTGTCATTATCTAAATTATAATCACATGGCAACATAGTCCAGCTTTTCTGACGCAATGTTCCGATGCAACGGTTGGAAACCAATTATTTGTGGATTACCTCTCACTTTAGACATGTAAAAGATAATTATAAGCAAATGATGCTCATCCTCTCCTGCAAAAGGTATTTGGGCTTTTGACTTGGAACAAATATTTGAATAAAAGATAAAATGGGCTTCAAATATCTTAAACAATCCCAAGTAGCAAAAGTCATTTTATTCTGATCCTTAGAAGCACTGGTTGTCCTTAGGGCAACATGTTTTCTTTGCATTAAAACACACACACACACACACACACACACACACACACACACACACACACAGTCTGTAAGTATGTAATTACTTTTGAGTGCTCTCCTCATTTTAATACCATTAAGATGCCTCAGCTGACCCAGGTAACACAAAATTAGCCTTTTGATAACTTACTATCTTTTTTGGCACAACCTTTGCCATTTCCACATATGTATTGATAGAATATATTCAGCTGTTGAGTGAGAATTTATTTCTGCTTCTAGTCCCCTAGAGGTTTCACAGGCGAGCTTGATTTAATGCAAAGCTGTATGTGTAACCTTTACAACACAAGATCACAACAATTTCTCACTTATCTTTCATTTTCAGCTTTAATTGAAGACAAATCTTAAATGGAATGTTATAAAAATTGGTATATTTTTTACCCTGATTGCAGATACAAAATTCTAAAGGCTTTCTTCAATTATCTTTCTTAAGAGTTTGTAGGGATGTGTCATCTATGAATAACTGTCATGGGGTGCTTATTTTCTTTGAAAAAAGAATCTTAGAGCTAAAATTCCATAATTGCTAATGAAATTACTCTGTCACCTTAGGGATCTATTGACAATGGAACAGATACGGTTCTTACTTCTTATGGTTAAAACTAGCAAAGCCTCGGTCAACACCAGTGATTCATTTGAAGCAACAAGGAACTCTTCACAAATTTAAAGTTAGAAATCATGATCCATTTTGTATATTACCAGAGCATGAACTTACCTAAATTCCTTTTAAGAGATGATAATGTTAACTGGATAATAAGATTAGAATTGATCTTTATTTTCATTTCTGTTCATTTATATTCCTTAACATTAAGAGTGAATGAGTATTTCTACTCTATTCTATGATATAAATAGGCTGTTAGGATTTACATTTATACTTAATATATAATTTATATACTATAAATTATATCTTTGTGTAAACACAGTAATTCTGTCTGGAAAACTGATACTAGAAGTCATATATACAGTTACCAATTGACTCAAATGTAAGTAAAGAAATCTTATTGAGTCTTTTTCTGATTTTATTTTATAGAGCTCAGCCTATCTCTACATCCTCTAACAGAAAGAGATTATGAGCTGAAACACCTATTGCACCCACATGGGGAAATTGTGAGCTTCTTAAACCATTGGCAAATAATGTGTAGAGCCTGGACTTCCTTTGAAAACAGAATGCTACATTAAAGGACAACAAACCTTCTGGCAATAACTCAAATTTAACAGGTTGCTGCAGCAAATCTATCTTTCTAAACAACCAGTATGTGATCCTACGATAGTATCAACAGTGCGCTGTACTGAGAATCAGAATGCTTATATTAAAGCTGCTAATTTGCAGTGGGTTGTACGGAGGTATAATTTTCCATTTAAAATGTAAACTTCTCTGCACAAAAACACTTGAATAATTATGAAAATGGAAGGAATCCTTTGCAAAAAGTAATTATGGTGAGGGAGACTTTCCTTTTTGCCTTCAGTGTTTTATGAGTGTATTTGATTCCATAAGCAAACTAATTAAAATGTTTCAAGACACACTGAAATGCTGGCACTTTAGATGGAAAGCAGTTGTACTCCTGGCACAGGCTGTTTCATGTTTCTAAGGAATTTTGAAATTGTAGTTATAATAAACTATTCAGTCAAGCAAACTGAAAACAAGAGCCAAAATCATGCTCTCAGCTTTGAGATCTGTAGCCACATGCTACCAAAAAAGTGGGTATTTTCTAAGTATAAAGTGGGACGAAAAACACATTTTTTTTTGGTTAGAAAACATTTGAAAAAGGGGGAGACTGAAAAAAATGGTAGTATTTGTACAGCTAAAATAAGATAATTTGGAAGTCATCTCACTGTTTTAGGTTGATTGTTTCCATAATTTAAAAATGATTAGCCAAATGGCTGACAAATAATGTTACCACCACAAACAGAAATGCTCTAGCATAACAGCTAATAAGATGAAGGGCTATAGTATGGTGAAGGCTCAATTGTAGATACTTTACCTGAGAGCCCTGGATGTATACGGCAGCTGCAGAATGGTTTTTAGGAGTAATGCATCCAACAGCCTGCATTTGGAATTTCAAATGTCTACCTTCTTCACTTTGGCCAGTCATGCTTTGGGCAAGATTTAATGAGTTGCTACTTTGTACCAATCACAGTGGTAGGAAGGGGGGTTTCCGTAGTAAGGAGTCTAGCAGGTGTCTGCCTGCAGTGATTTGGCAATGCAGTCCTTCCAGAATGCAGTTTAGCATGTTAGTGAGTTATGGACTCTGGGGTCAGATCACATGGGCTTAAACCCTGGCTTGCCCACTAATTATCTGTGTGACATTGGACAGGTTAATTTGTTTAGTTAACTAATTAAATAGTTTAGTATGCTTACCTGTAGAGTAAGAATTATAACAATCCTACCTCATGTAGTTGCTATGAAAATTAAATGAGTCAGCCTATGTATAAATGTAATTCCTGGCATTCGGTATTATATGGATTATTTGCTATTATCTTACTTCCACTCCAACTCATCAGTGCTATAAATATTGCCTACTAGATACCATAAGAGCTAATTTTACAGAAAGGAGATATGCAGTAATAGTCAAAGATCAGAAAAAGCCTCTAGAAGGCATAGCTGTGGGCATCTTAAAGCCTTTACTATTTGTTCTGTATGTAAAATAAAAGGATACACTAGGGCTATTACCCAAACAAGCTCATGTCAAACATGATAGAAGGCATAAAAATAACATCTGAGAGCAGCAAGAGTCAGTAGAATAACCATTTTTATGAAACAGAAAAAAATAGAATTTTAAAATATCATCATCCATCACAGCTATCATTTATTCAGTGCTTCCCCTTCTAGATGCCAGGCACCAAATAAACTCTTTAAATGTTTTCCCATTGATCCCGAAAACAATCTTGTAGAGCAAGTGCTATTATTTTACCTATATTGCAGGTGAAGAGGCTGAATAACTTCATTAAGTTTTCCAGGTTATATGGATGGTAATGAAGATATGACAAGAACCCTGGTCTCTGAGTCTACCGTGTAAGTTATTACACTCTACTGCAAACCTTATGATATTATGAGCATATTTCCATGTCATTAAATGCTTTTCACAAACATGTTTTCTCTTGGCTGCAAAGCATCCTAGTGTATGTCTGTGAAATTATTTATTTATCACTTTCTCTCCTGCCAAATATTTAGGTTGTTTCTAGTCCCTTACCTTTTGTATATTATTTGCAATACAAATCTTCATGTGTAAGTTTTTATATACATATTTGATTAGTTCCTTAGTATAGATTCCAAGAAGCAGAGTCAGTATGCTAAAGGATGTCAACATTTATAAAACCCTTATTATACTGTCAAATTACCCCACCAGGAATGTGATAGTAATTTGCTCTCTCTTCCATAATTTTAGAGGTTGCTCACTTCACTGAATCCTTGCCAATCCTGAATGTTAGCAATGTACATTGTCAAAAAGTTTCTTATCAATATGTCAGATTTTTAAGTCTCCTATCGATTTAATTTGTATTTTTATTTCCACTGGGGTGCCTGGAGAGAAAAGTATCATTTACTGAAAACAAAATGTGGACAATACTTTACCATTCATTCATATCTATCTTTATCCCCTAAGCCTTTTCCTTATATCCAATCTTTGCATTTCCCTTCACAGAATTTTCTAAAACTCCCAGGTCCAATTTATTGTCACAATGTTTATGAAGTTTTCCCAACTTGTCTAGACAAAGCTTGTTACCTTCTCTGATCTATGCACATGCCTTATGTTATCACTTATTCCATTATAGTAAAATTAGGGTTTACTTCTCTCTCGTCTCTTCTAGGTCATGAACTACTGAGGAATAGATCAACTCAAAACTTATTGGATCCCTAGGACCTAACAGAAAGTAAAAATTTCCTAAGTTGCACTGGCCAGAAAAGCACACTGACTCTGAATTTCAATCAAATGTTTATTGTTTGCTTACATTAAATGTTTACTCATTATTAATAAATAATGTACTTGATCACATGCTATGGGAAAGTATAAAAACTGAATAAAGACATGTAATGGAATTACCTTCTTCTAAAAGAACTTGAACTGTGAAAATCAGCCTTGCTGATTGGTTGGAGTTAAGGATTTAGAAATCATCACAATGTCTCCTGTTTATCTTGCACTTACTATGTGCACTTACAGTAAACCAGGCTCTTTGCAGGACACCGTGTGTGTGTGTGTGTGTGTGTGTGTGTGATTGTATACACATATATGATGTGTGTGTATGTGTGTGTATACATATAATTTCCTTTAATTATTAAACATTTATGTGACTTAGCTGCCATAATTTTCATTTAACAAAGAAGAACACTGTGTTGGAGATATAAGTTAACAAGTTTGAGGTCAGAAAGTAACAGTAGAACCATATTTGAATATTAGTAACAGTGAATCCAGAGATTATGCTTCTGCTTTACAATAACATAAAAGTTAAAAATTTTAATGAGAATACAGATAGAAAACAGGCGGTCCAAGGATGTTGGTGATGTCTAATTTTTTCCCTTCATTTAGAAGAACATACTCACAAAATACCGAATTCATACTAGTAATATTAAATATTCCCATTTTATATGCTTAGATTGTATGAAAATGTGTACATTTTACAATCAGACATTGAAGGAAGGAGAAAAAAGTCACTCTGTCTTGTCTTAGGTGTCTTTGCAGATGGATGCAACAACAGTTATCAAGCTAACTTCACAGCAATTGTTTGTCAGTGAAACTCTCAAAATATGTTTGCTATGTGGCATTTCAAGGCAGTGTTATGTCCTTGGTTTTTTTATTGATAAAAACAACAAAACCACAAGGGAAATGCTACAGCTCATTGAGCCTGACTGATGAGTATGGCTGAACCTCTACGTTGCTAAAATAAAACCCACAATGAGTACGTTAAGAGCAGACAGGACTTAAGAGGTATGGTAAGGTCTTTTAGAAAACTCAACCTAGGGAACCGAGGGAACCAAGTCCACATCATTATTGTTGTCAAGGGGTACATATTGCAAAAGAAATCCTCTTTCAAGGAGCATACATTGCAAAAGAAAGATTCTGCTGCAAAATAATTGCATAAATTAATTCAAGAACTCTTCAGGGTGTGCATGTGAGAGTGCATGCAATGGAGCCTGTTGGCAGTCTGGTTCAGCCTCTGCACTTCTAAGGATGGTTTTAAGTACCCAAAATAAAATATTAAAGTTCAAATAATTACAAAGCCAACCAATCACGTGAAAATGCCATTATCAAGTTATTTTTAAAGTGTGATATGGTCATATGTGGTATTGCTTATTAACACATTAAGTAACCGATTTCTCAGGAGGTCTCACAATGATTGTTAGTTCAAGGTGGTCATTAGTATAAAGTAGTCAAGTTAACTGTAACAGCAACAGATTTCTATTATGTCTATTGGTGACAAACTCACAGGAGTTGCTAACAGTACTATGGTTTGTCATCTACATTCATAATTGAAGGAACCACTATATTTCCTCTAGAGGAAATATCATTCAATATAAATAAAGATGTGATTTTTTAAATTTCCAGTAATACACACACACCCATCTAAGAGCAACAGCATAAACCAAAAAACTACTAGAGCCTCCCCACATATCCCAAGTTAAGGACTTCTATATTAGTATGTTCCCGCTTTAAAATACAATTGCCATTTCCCTAAAAAGTTAAAATTCTGATCACCTGAAAGAGAGAAAAGCTTAAAGAGAAATTAACTATTAAATGCAAACAAACATTACCACAAGAAAAAATAACACATTTTTTTCTATTTGTTGTATCTATATAAGATAATGGATATTAACTCACTGTGGCAATCATGTCATGATATATGTAAGTCAAGTAAGACATCATGCCCTGCAGCTTAAACATCAACAGTGCTATATGTTAATTATATTTCAATAAAACTGAAAGAGAAATAAGTCCAAACACATAGGCATACTTAGACACGTGGAAACTAAATGAACAAGAATGAAAATCAGATAGTTACCTAGATCAGTCATATTTCATTGATCTTAGTGACTGACTAGTAGAAGTCCAAAGACTTTAGTATTATTTTGTTGTCTTAAATTTTACGACATGTTGGCAAGAACACCTTATTATTTTCCATTTTTCCCTTTTGCCATCTCGAGTCCCATTTTGTCTCTTTCCCCACCCACTCTCCTTTTTATACTATTTCTTCTGCAGGAAGAGATACATTGGAAAAAATATTTGCATTAACAATAATCACAGTTATTCCTCTGATGGTCTTATTAAGAGACAAAATTTAAGTAACATTGGCTTAAGCTTTCAAGAAATCAAGATTTATATTTGCAGTTTGGCACAAACCCTACTGCTATTCACACACAGTGATGCTACAATGAAGGTCTTGGTTAATTACTGAAAGAGAGATGCAATGAATTCATTATTTTTTTCCAAACAGAAATGTGAATAAATCTGCCAATCTTCCTTACTTTTATATAGAATATACACACTTGTTTTTTTAAGTTTGCATTTAGTTTTTTTCAAATTCTTGTTTAAATTCTAGTTAGTTAACTTACAGTGTGATATTGGTTTCAGGAGTAGAATTTAATGATTCATCACTTACATGTAAAACACCCAGTGCTCATCCCAACAAGTGCCTGCCTCAATAAGAATAGACACACTTATCACTAAGGTTAAGATGACATTTAAAATTTTTAGGAGTTTTTCTATCCTTGGCAAATAAAATTATGCCTTATAAGATAAAAGATATGCTTTGAATGAGAAGTGACTTTTTAAAAAATTTACCTAAGATAAATTCTGAACAAACTGATGGGTGTACAGAGCTATGCTAAAAGCTAAAAACATCCTTGGGAAAGAAGGTGTCAGTGAGTACCCACTCATCAAACTAATTGCTTAAGCTTTGAAACGATATATTGTCATATGAGTTTCAGCAACACCAATTCAATATTAAAAATTCTCCTCCTCTAACCCTCCCCTGACCCCTACCCACTTAGGGAATGGTCCTCTGTAAGTCCCCCTCTGGAAATTTAACATAATGAAGGAAGGACCCACTCGACAACTTTTAGAACACTAAGTGTGAAATTTCAAAATGCCACTATTTTACTGAAAATGCCCATTCCTTTGTTCCAACACTCATTTGAGGGAACAAGAACGAGCGTTAGAGTTAAAAGCAGAAACAGGAACAAAACAAAGCAGAAACAGAAATATATGAAAGGCCATTATTTTGAGCCCTATCTCTATCTCTAATGGCTGACTACTCACAGGTATTTAAAATTTTAAAAGCTTTTTTCCATTCTTGAATATGCCTTTTTGAGCTTTGACTGTAAATGCAAAGAGAAAGAATAGCACTTTTATGTATTTAATACAGCCTCAGAGATATACCTTCTGGTTCTGATTCCACATGATGGTTTGGGTTTGGACCGTTCCTTAATCGTCAGATGCATGTTTTTAAAAAGAAGTGGCAAAATGAAAACATTTAGATAAATTTACATCTTGGCTTAACTTTTTGAGAAGAGGAGGGAAAGGATTTTAACTAACTGGTGCATCTGTGATAAGACAAAATATCATCCTTGTTGATATCTATTGCATAAAAAGCCAATTGCAAATGGTTTGGGTTTTTTTCTTTTTAACCGAAATATAATTTGGGTTGTGTTTCTATATGTTTTTTACTTAATGAAATACTTGTAAAGTTAGAAATGTTTGTGACACAATATTTCAAATTTGTATGTTTATGAAACTACAGGTGTTTTCAGAGGTGACATTTTATGTGACCTTTTATGATTATATTAAAATGACAGGATAATTATCTCTTTTTGACCATAGTAACAAATGGAGAATAGGGATAGATATGAGACAAAGGAAGTTGAGTCAGAGGTGGAAAATGAGAAACAAGGCAGCAATTAAGATTAAAAAGATAACTAGAATTGAGAGAAAAGTGGAAAGAAAGGGAAAGAAATGGAAATAAAAGAGACATGAGGAAATAACTCTTCTAAATTTTTGTCAACACAGTAAAGGAGATTTGTGAAAAACTTAGTAAAAACAACAACAAATTGAATAAGATATAAACATCCTTCGAAATATAAAAATGAAGTTCCAAGGTAATAATATCAAAACCAAAGAGAAAAAGAAAGGGGAAAAAAAGCATGGTGAGCAGGAATTTCATGCAGAGCTGGTATTGAGAGGGTCTGAACAAAGAGGCCTGGGTTTTCCCAGCTCTGCAGACTCCAAACTGCGGGCCTTGTGAAGCATGAAGACGCTCATGTTGTCAGCTGACAAAGAGTTAGAATTGATTGTAGTTTTCAAATCTTCGTTTATTAATATTTTTGCAAGGAAAATTGTTTCCATGGTTTCAGAAAAACCCTGTGAAAAGGTATGTGCAGAGAAGTTTTCGATCTCATCCATACACTTCTATGTTGGTTCCACCCACTCCTATTTACTAACCACCATCCTCAGTTTCCTGTTCATCTTTCCATGGTTCTTTACGCAAAATAAGCAATACTCGACTGCATCGTGGGCTATTTTTCCCCCCACTCAACAATATATCTGGAAACCATTCCTAGACGTTCCTAGAGACCTTCCTCATTCTTTTTAACATCGGAATTATGGTCTTTTGTGTAGACCTACCATGGTCAAGTCAAAGCAGCGTTTTTAATCGGTATTTGTTTAGGTTGTTACCAAAATTTTGCTCTTACACATAACATAGCACGAATCATCTGTGTATAAGTTGTTTGGTGTCTATTGAGGTATATCCTCCGTGTTTATAGCTATAAATAGCATGCACTGCAGGCTCAGTGGGAAATGCATCTGTAGTTTCCATAAATACCACAAATTCTTCCCCAGAGGGGCTGTGTATGCCTATCAGCAACGTGTGAGAGTATTTCTTCACAGTTTCATCAATACAGGGTACTTCCTAGCTTTTGAATTCTTGCCAATATGTGAGAAATAATAGTTCAGTGTAGTTTTAGTTCACATTTTAAAATTTATGAGTAAAATTTAAATAACCATCATTTGCATAAGGGCCATTTATATACATTTAATTTGAACTATGTATTTTCTCAACTTTTGTATTGGGTTTTCACAGCTTTTCTTGATTCTTGATTTTTAGGAATTTATATATTGGGGCTATTCCTTGCTTATCCATGATATACATATATATGTAATATAGTATATGTATATATTACGTACATATATATATTTTCTCCTAGTTTGTCATGTATTTTATATTTTTGTTAATGGAATTTTCTATTTGATTTCTATTTATTAATACAAAAGATTTATTTTTTATAATTTTTCTATGGTCAAATTTATCAATTTTTTATTATATATGAATTTTGAGTTTTGGTTAGGTTTAGGCCATATACAGATTATAAAGGAACTTTATGATCTTTCAGATATAGTCCTTTAATCTTCTTCTAGTCCTTCTACAGTTCATCTCTCTACATACAGATCATTCATGCATTTTGACTTTATTCTGGGGTTTGGTGAGGAGTAAGGGCCCATTTTATTTATTAATGGTTATTTAGTTGGCCTATCATTTATGTTTCAAAACCTACATTTTATAGATGAGCCTTAGAACTGAGACTCCTCATAAAATTTAGACCTTCAAACTGCTATAATTTCAAAATAAGGTAAGCTAGAAACATATTCACTTAGAAACATAGGGAGATGACAAGGAAGCTTACTTTTATTGGCCTGCATTTTGGGAAAAGTACTTTCCAGAATGTAAGGCAAAACTAAACAGATATAATCACTTTCATGCAGGCTGCTTTATCTACCTACAATGCAATCAAGTTGGAAAGTAAAAATAAAACACAAGGAAAAGCAGTGTGGAAATTTTTACACCCACTTTGAGTAACAAGAATTAAAATCAAGAAATGCTTAAAAGCAAACAATTATAAAACTACTGTGAAGCAAGGCAAGTAGTAATTAGCTAAATCAGTGTGTATAATAAAATTGTAACTTCAAACTCTTATATTAGAAAATTTTAAAGTCTGAAAACGAATTAAGAGTCATGCCTAACATGGGGCGCCTGGCTGGCTCAGTCAGTAGAGAATGCAACTCTTGATCCTGAGGACTGAGAATGAAAACCCCACATGGGGTGTAGAGATTACTCAAAAAATAAAATTAAAAAAAAAAAAGAGTCATGCCTAACAGGAAGACAGAAATAAAACCATATACTGAAGCAAAAGAAGTTGGAAAAAGGAAATTCAAAATGAGGCAGATAAAAAGAAATCAAAATGTTACAAAGTTGCACAAATCCTAGCATTAGGAAAGATGTGGAGGAATAGAATTCTCATGTACTGATAATAGGAGGGCAACTTGGTCAAACTACTTTTGAGAACAATTTATCTAATCCATTTAAATTATACTCTAAAACAAGCAATCCCCAGTAATCCTATACTTGTGTATGTAGTCTTCTGAAATATACATAACTCAAGTTGACTCAAGTAACATTCGGAATAGGGAGAAGTAACATTTAGAATAGGGAGAAATTACAAATAATATCCACATCCATCGACAAGAGGATGAACAAATAAATGCGGTATATCCATACAAGAGAGTATTATATGATATAAACTAAACTTTAAAAAATAGATTCAGTGAGAAGTTAAGTTGCAGAAGGTTATGTCAAATATACAAATTTTTAATGTTTCAAGTATGCAAATTAAATACTAAAATGTGAAATCTTTAAAGGATTTAATTTTTAAGTAATCTTTATACCTAATGAGAGGCTTGAACTTACAACCACGAGATCAAGGGTTGCACACTCCATTGATGACGCCAGCCAGGCACTCCTAAAATATGGAATTTTTAAATGCCCAAATCTGGAGAGTAGTTAATTATGGCTAAAAAGGACACAAGCAAATTTTAAAGTGGTATTCAGGGGTCATCAACTGCATTGTCATGTTTTATTTCTTAAGTTTGGTTATGAGTATACAGATTTTTATTATATTAAATCTATAGTTTTATAAACAACGTATTACCAAAATATTATAAAACAAAAAAATAAATAAAAGAGAAATGAAAAGGGAACAGGATGGACGTAGAAATAACAATAGGAATAGAACCAGTAGGCTGGAGGATAAAACAGTATAAAGGAAAAAGAAGAAAAGATTTACATCAACCCTTCTAAATCTTTATTAGCCTATGTCACAAGACTGAGAATATTTAGGAAATTAACTTTGGGACAGAGCAAATCCACAAGGGTTATACACCCACAGTTTATCAAGAGCATCCTTTCTGCCTTAGCAAAGAAAGAATATTATCTCCAAAAACAATTATTTACTCCCAATACCAGTTCACCTCTAAGCCAGCCCTTGAATTTGTTGAGGGGAAAACAAAAGACACTTTGTTGAGGTTGCTCTGTGTAGGCTAAAACCTGCATCCTAGTCAGTATGCAGACTGGGAGTCCAGTACGATGTAGTTCAATGACAACATTTCAAGTCTGGAAATTCAGAATCTAAGACTCCCCGACTCTCCGTGCACACAAGGCACCCATGGACCCAATACTACCAAAACATTTCAGGGCCAAATTTCACCCCGCAGGGACAAACCAGCTGGATTTCTTTCCAGGTGTATGACCATCTCTTCATAAGAATAGAACAATTTCTGTGCTCCTGTCTGAATAATTATTTTGATAGATGTTTGGGTTGTTTATATTTTGAACTGGGAAAATGATATAAGGAGAGCTATTTCAATAAATCTCTGATTTGTTTTTCTCTGCCCCCTTTCTCCTGCCCACTCCCAGTCCCAGCAAAAATATCATTTATTTCGAGCTAAATATACATAATAGAATCCTGGAAAGAATATTTCAACAGATTATAATTGAAAATGTTTCATTATTAATATAACTCATTGAAGACATGATATGTGAAATTCTACAAGTTTTGTTAATGAATCATCCCTAAATTGTTCCCAGAAGCATAGTAAATAATTATGTAGAGCTTGATGTATTTTTGCACATAACTATAGTAAATTATGAGTAAATTCCACTCTGTTTATGGTTTCTAAAACAAGTATATGTAAGCAAAAGTCCCCAGTAAGAAAGCTTTCTATAGAAATAAATACAAACTATGGTTAAATGGTTATTTTAAAGCATCTAAAAATATTGAAAAATGGTATACTTATTCTTAGATAAAAAAAAGTCATGTCTATATTTCATCAGAGCATCATCATCAGGTTCCAAATACAACTATCACTAAAGTAGAAGCAAACTGCCCAAGAATGAACTTAGTACTGGGTTACTCTCTACCCGATTTCATTTTTTCACAGTAATAAGCTTAGCAGATTCACCTAATGACAAGAAGGGCACAATTCTTACCATCATGGTATTTAACGGAAACATAAAAAAGAGAAATATATAACAATAGAGTTTGATATACCTTAAAGACTTAAATTTTGATGTATAAAATAAAGTTATGGATGATCAGAGGCACATTTTAGAATCCAAACAATAGTAAATTAGGAAAGGAGTTGTATTAATAAGCATGGTTGTAAAAATCTAATGACGTAATCATATAATCTGTAATTTATAGTCATTTAATATTTACAACAAACCCTTAAAGAAAGTAGGTAATTATTATTAACCTATTTTTAGAAAGAGAAGTACTGAACAGGCAGTAACACAATAATTTACTTAAGACTACACTTTTGGTAAAGTTGTTGAGCCAAAATTCTAAGTCTAAAGATAATAGTTATGCTGCTACAATACATCTTGTATTTATCAGCACGAATTAAACATTTTTTTAAAGGACCTGAATAGGCAGCAGCTTTCTTCTTCCTCCCTCTCTCCCTTCCTTTTTTCTTTCATTTCTTTCAAATATCATGACTCAACGTACACATAAAATAATCAGCACATTATCAAGCAGGGAGTTATATTAACTTTCTACAAGTCCTAACTGTGGAGCCCCACAGAGGGACCCCAGAGAGCTCACCATTCTTCATTAATCATTAGCACAACCTGCTTTTCATTCTTCAGGGTTGAAGTGCCTTCTTTTCAATACTAGACTTGAAAGGGTACATGACACACCTCCTTCTTGATATTTTAAGAATTATTGTCCTGAAGTCTTTATATTCATAAGCTAAGATTGAAATACATAGCACTTTCTGAACTTTACCAAAATATTGGTACCATTAACACTCATCAAGTGTTTGGTCAATTCTAAAGAGATAACACACTAAATAGCTTCCATAAATGTATCAATACTAAAAACTAAAGTACTTTATTTGCATTAGCAGTTGTCAAACACTGCTCATAAAATTTTCCTCCTCTCTTTCCCCCTCCTTCCTTTGCTTCTAATATTTCCTCCTCTTCTCTCTTTCTTCCAGAAAACACATGTGCTCCAGAAAATGTCCCATAATTGGGAATTATAAAGATGAATCAATTATGATTCCTAAATTGTAGTCTAAGTAGGAGATCTGATCATATACAGACAAATATTTAAAACAATTAGTATGGGGGCGCCTGGGTGGCTCAGTCGGTTAAGCGTCCGACTTCGGCTCAGGTCACGATCTCGAGGTCTGCGAGTTTGAGCCCCGCGTCGGGCTCTGGGCTGATGGCTCAGAGCCTGGAGCTTGCTTCCGACTCTGTGTCTCCCTCTCTGTCTACCCCTTCCCCGTTCATGCTGTGTCTCTCTCTGTCTCAAAAATAAATAAACGTTAAAAAAATTTTTTTTTAAAAAATAAAAAAAAATAAAACAATTAGTATAAGAAAGAAATACTGATGTGACAGCAGCTTGGTATACATTCACTTGCAAGAAAGTACAGTGACTTATTCTGGTCTTTAGATACATTCAGACTCCTTCAGGGGTATCTACCCCACTGTGTTACAGTACAGGGTTAAGAACATTCTCCATGAGCTGCTGAACGCAGACTTGTTAAGAACTGGGAATTAGCTTCTGTTTAAATTTAAGTACTGGCAATAGATTATATTTATTAAAAATGTATATGGTCAAAGTGAGAGTTTCTCAATCAAGAGTGATTGTAGGCTCTGGTCAAAGATAGCTGACTCAACACAGTCTTTCATTTTTACACCTCCCCAAATCCCATTAGAATGATTGAAGAAATGTAAAATTGAAAATGAATCAATATTAGTACTATAAAGCAGAAGAGGACTATTAGCAGAACAAAATTTGAGGAATATATAGAAGATTTAAAGTAGATCAGCTTTACAGCTCATTTTGTTTTATAGAAGGTAAAGTCTAAAAAAGCTAAGAAATAAGCAAACCACACAGGTTAAAATGTGGGTCACTGCTTAAGATCTACAAAAATGTTTCAATATGGAAAAAATATATTGGCTTCAAAATACAAAAAGTACAAACTTCAGATGAAAAACACATTTGCTTAAATGTCCATAGAACTTAAAATTCTACTTATTGTCTCACTTGTTATACACAGCATATATAAATTTAATTACATGTTATTGAAGGTAGATATTCTCACTTCGCTAGAATTCCCAAGTATGATGATGATTACTGAGAAATCAGAGCCAACTGTATTAAGTTAGTTACTTTAGGCCAAAAATTATTTTTAATTAATATATTGTTTATATTGCAAAATATTTTCATTTATTGTTGATATGGGAATACCTTAATGTGCTTGACATTTGGGTTAGGGCCTCCCAAAAATAACTGAAAAAAGTGTAGACCTTTGACAAAGCGCCAATAACTCAGGTAGCAGTGTTGGAAGCAAAATGAGTCCATGGAGCAACATGTAGAAAACTTAATTAAGGATCTGGTTAGCTTTGAAGGTCCAGCCAGCCAGACTAAGACTTTAAGTATATCTTGGTGAATAATATAGGCAATTCCCTAGGAAACACAAAGTGGGTGAGAGGGCTGGGGGATAAAGCAGGGTGGTGACTCAGAGTGTGTATTTCCACAGCCCAGGAAAACAAGCCAACTGGACTTCTGGTTTCCAGCAATATCATCTAATGAGTCATAAAGATCTTTAAAGAGTAATGAGTTAAGACCCACTATTAAGTTTTGGTCAATCAAGATCCTCCTTTACATATAAATGTATATGTAAGCATATATATATACATACATATATATATGTATGTATATATATATATATAATATATATATAAACATATATATAAACATATATATGTATGTATATGTAAACAAATCATCCAAATCACCAGATATCTGAGGAAAATTATTGACCATTAGTCTGTGAAAGTAAGGAGTAAATCCAAGAAGCAGAACTAAATCAGGAAAGAGAAGAAATCATTGGGAAAAAAATACATGATTTGTATATTCAAAGAGCTTCACGATGCTATCGCATAACTAAAACTAGAAGGCCCTGTTGTTTAAAAAACAGAACTAAAACCCAAGGTTCTTTGAAATTAAAAACATAGGTGCTGAAAATTTTAAAGGTCGGGTGGGTGGGGAGGGGGAGAAAGGGAAAAAAAAGAAAAAGACAAGTCAACAGAAGTATAGAATTGTCCAAAGGCAAAAAATTAAATTAATATAAAAGCAAGGAAAGAGATTCTTCTAGAACATAGAATACAGAAGCATTAATACATCCTCAAGCACCACACTTGCAACACTCCTAGACAGTGAAATCTCTAAAGATAAAAACAACAATCCTATAAACTGCTAGGAAGAATAAAGATGATATCTGTGAAGAAATATGAACCAAACTCATTTATATCAGGAAATAAGAATGCTAATAAAACAAAACACACAAAAATACAAAATGCAGCACTATGTAAAACTTGCTAAGAAAGTTCTGAATCTGAAATGTACACCCACTCTCCAGCATATTCAAAACAGAGAATTCTATGTATACAAATACTCAGAAGATTTCTTGTCCGTGGAACTTTAAACAATATGACGATATGTTGTGCAAATTGAAAAATGAACTGAAGGGGCACCTGGGTGGCTCAGTCAGTTAAGCGTCCGACTTCGGCTCATGCCACGATCTTGCTGTTTCTGAGTTCAAGCCCTACGTCAGGCTCTGTGCTGACAGCTCAGAGCCTGGAGCCTGCTTCGGATTCTGTGTCTCCCCCTCTCTCTGTCCGTCTAACGCTCACGCTCTGTCTCTCTCTCTCAACAATAAACTCAAAAAAATTCTTAAAAAAAGAGAGAAAAATGAACTGAAGGGAAAACGATATGATATACAAAAACTAAGAATGAACAAATAAAACTACTAAGAATAGTAATTAACTTAATATATTTCTTAATAATTGAACTTCTATGTAAATATTCACAAAATAGAAATGCATAATTCAATAAAAACAGAAATCAATAAATGGTTGACAAAAGTAAAGCTTTGGAAACAGACTTCACATTTTTTTTTTAAATCTAAAAGTAAAGGCTACAAATTAACCTGAAAACTGTTTAAAGTAGCTCTTACAAAGGTCTGAGGAGTGAATTAGAGGCAGAATAAGAGAATTCTCACTCTTTATATATACTTTTATTGTTTGAATCATTTATAATGAGCATGTATCACTACTCTTAAAAATTTAAATGTAGCTGTGGCCACAAGATGGGTCTATTTTCTGTTTACTTAAGCAAATAATTCATAGAGTAAGATACTAAAGAATTACTTCCTTGCGAATTACAAGATTCAATTTAAAGCAAATAAGTTTAGTGTCAAGCATTAAACAACATGCCAGTGGATCCATTTCATAAAACCACTTTATCAATTTATTATACCATGAATTAGCATATAAACATTGATAATAGCTAATAGATTGCAAACACATTCGTTGCACTATAATTTTTATTTCCCTATGCTCCATAATGCTTCATAAAAGGATACAAACCCTTTCCTATCATTAACCGCTAAGGGAACTTGAAAGAAGATATCTAGGCTTATCACAACTTTTCAAATGATCATATTCTTTTGCTGTCAGCGGCAATAATGCTGAGGAACTTTGTCTCTATCCTCTGTAGGCAGCCTGGATGCTCACTGGAGTTCATTTCCAATCCTCTGGTTTATCAACCTTGGTGACTCACAATTCCTTTCCTGTCCATCAATCCAGTTAAGAACTCTGTACTTACATCTCTCTGCCCAGAAATTTGAGCTGTGAATATTCATCTAGGAATTAACTCAATCATCAATACTCCTTGTTTATTTCCAGCAACAAGTTCTTTATTACAGAAACCATCTGGCTCCTGGTTCTTGGTCTTCCTCTTGTTTTTGTTCTCCCAGTACATTCTTTCAGCATTATCTCTGGTAATGGATCTTCATCTCTTGGCCTCCCTATCATGACTGCCCTCAATGCACTCTTATGCTTTTGATGTTTGAACCACTATGCCGGTGTTCTAGAGAAACATTCCAAGGCTCCAATTCCTGGATAACTGAATAATGTGCCCACATTCCTGTCAAAAGGGCATCTTTTCCCACTGGCACAGGGGACAGTGGACATTATAGGAACATATGATTGTCATTCTTTGAGAGGAAATAAAAAAGGAAGAGTTTCTCATATTGTTACAAGGGACTTTATGAAGGTCATGGATGAATCGACATAAATTTGAAAATAAGCTTATTTATATTTTCAGCACTTGCTGCTTCCTGTTAAGGAATCTCATAGACTTATGTTCTAGAAGAGAGTTCTATTTCTTCTAGACCAGTGTTTCTTCAATAAAGACACTAAATGAAGTTGTGTTTTATTAGTAACAGGTATATACATGAAAAATGTGAACATGTATATATAGAATGTGATTATTCAGCCTAATTCTAAAGTGATATATATATATATATATATATATATATATATATATATATATGTGTGTGTGTGTGTGTGTGTGTGTGTGTATGTATTTCACAATAATTAATTAAGGGGTTTTTAGGTGTCTGTGATGAACATGTTTGATGTTTGATGCTAGGAGTTTAAATAGCCCCTAAAGTTCTGTTTAACCAATTCTAGAAACTCTAAATTTATGCTTAGATATATTTCTTCTATGCAGAACAAACTATGTAACACTATGATCCCATGCATAATTTCTGGAACTTGTGAAGAATAAATATACGGGGTCCTTTTCCATAATTATTAAAAAATTTCAAGGTGGTAACAACAGAGCATTAAGCTGAGTATAGGGTCCCTCTCAGCATGGAGCCCCTTATGACTGCACAAGCCACAGACCCCCAAAGCAGGATTTGCTTCTATATATACACTACCTCTAAGAGTTGGTAAAGTTCATTCATTCATTAGTATGCTTTTATTCATGTTCTATGTTCCAAATACTGTGATGGAACATGAACAAGAGAAGATAACATTTTGTAAATAAATTACTGCATACATATTTGATAACTTTTACTAATTAAATTAAAATTAGCAACTCTCTTAATTTTAAAATCTAAATTCATAACATTTCAAACATGCAACACAAATAGCTCATTTGTATTCTCTAAGAAGAATCTTTTATTTTTTTAATTTTTTTAAAATGTTTTTATTTATTTTTGAGGGAGAGAGAGACCAAGCATGAGCAGGGGAGGAGGAGAGAGAGAGGGAGACATAGAATTTGAAGCAGGTTCCAGGCTCTGAGCTGTCAGCACAGAGCCCGATGTGGGGCTCAAACTCACAAACTGTGAGATCATGAACTGAGCCGAAGTCGGACGCTTAGCCGACTGAGCCACCCAGGCGCCCCTAAGAAGAATCTTTTATTAAGGGATGCTTAGGAAATTCTGGTTAAGGAGTCTATTATAGGTCATACAATACATAATAGGAAATTCTTTAAGTGGTGTGGAGGTGAAGAGCTATGACCACAGTTAAGAACATAACGAGAGTGATAGCCAGTGCACTCTCTGCTAAAAGGAGACCCAGGTGGCAGGAGCAAAACTGGATGCATAGATTTCAAGGATGTTGGTGGAGGCTCTTTTTCTTTTTCTATTTTTTTTTAAGTTGAACCACATGGGGAACCCAGGATGGAGATAGTTTCTGTGCTCCAGCAGTTTCATCAGCCAGAACAGCTGGAACCTAAATATAGATAAGGCTCTAAACGCAGCAGTTAGCGTGATTAAGACTCTACATGGGAAGCAACCAGAGTTATGCTAAATATGGATGCTTCAAACCTCAAAGCTTCAAGAGGAGTCAGGGTCAGTGAAAAGAAATGTCAAAAACCCACAACACAAATAAGTCCCCAGGTATTATAAGGATAGAAACAAAGAAAAGTGACCGATAGAAGTAGACCCATAGACACGATCAAATTATTCCCAGAGTCCCTCACCTTGGGTTCTGTGTCAAGCCGACCTGACTTTTGATTTCTGGTTCTCCACTATGTCTATGACCTTAAGCAAGTTGTTTGATTCTCTCAGCCTCTGTTTTCTTACATACATAATGGGAGGACTTACATAGGTAAATTTCTCAGTGCCAAGTCCTTAACAAGTACTTGATATGAGTCGAAACACAAAATTCCTTTTGGAAATCTCCAACCAACTGGAGGTACCTAATATAATGTTAAAAATGGCTTAGGAATGAGGACCGTTAGGCTCTTCTCAAGCATTTCCTCTCAGTGTTTCCTAAATTTTTCTGTATATCAGAATCCCACGGGGAGCCTCAGAAATTACTGATGCCTATGTCCTTCCCCCCTGAGACTGTGATTTAATTAGTCTAGGGTAGAAACTGGATTTGGGTTTGGAATATTAAAAAAAAAAATCCTCGACTGGGTCTCATGCACAGACTACCTGGTAACTCTGCCTTAACCTATACCATGAAGTGATGAAATTCATGAAATCTCAATTAGCTTGTTTTCTATGACATGCAGTGGCAGGAAAGGGTACAGACTAGAGACCCTGTGTCTATTAATAGTACCAGACTGGAAGCCAAAACTAACTGAGTGTGAATAGGTTTTTAGTCACTGGCTGGCTCTGCACTTAAGGCAACTTAATTTTCCTATACTTCTGTTTTGTTATCTATAAATAAAGCACCTAAAAGTATAGGTCTCACAAGCATTTCAAAATAGTTGAACTGCCAATTGTATACTGCCATTTCTGTATTGGCTCACTGACTTCAACTTTATTTTACAAAAAAGACCCTCCCTGAACTCTGACCTTCTTCTCTACCTGGTGTTGCTTAATAAACTTTCTATTCTTGGCTCCTTAAAACTTGAGAGAAAACTAACAGCGTCCAGAAATAACACAGCCCTCAATGATCCTAGTTCAGTTCTTTGTACCTAAAAGAAATAAACCCCAAAGGAAATGAGTAAAAAAGAAATGACATATCAGAAAATCCCTAGACTGGCAAGTAAACATGAACACACTGAGAGCATACCCTGTATCTTACCAAAAATCTATACTTCTAGAAACGAAGTGATATTTGTCCTAAGCAAACTCCACAAATTCTACATCATGTAGTATATTATTTTTTAAGAGTGAAAAAGGAATATAAAACAAAAATTGGAAAAGAAAAAATTCCAAGGTGAACATTAAAAAAATTTTTAAACTTACTGTTTAGAAATGGCACTACTCTTTGAAATAACATGTAAAATAGTTCTCAGAAGAGCAAATATTTTTTAAGAGGCCAGTGTGGCTTATATATCATTTAACCAGGAGGGCAGAAAGGACTCATACTGTGAGGATCAGGGAAGATAAGGAATGAAGATAAAAATGAGGGTTCTGGAGGAGGCAAATACATAGAAAAAAAGTACATACTTCTCTGTATCTCAGAAATAACATGGATTTTAGTCTCCTCTTTACAAGTGTTTCCCCCATCTCTGAGGCCTTCTCTTATTTTTATCTTCCCTACCCACACCTTATGCAAGCATGGTATCACAAATTTTTCAATAAATAGGTTCAACTGGAATCCTGATGGTGAAAGAATAGCAGAAAGACATTAAGGGATTAATTAAAAGTGAGTACTGGAGGCAGCAGTGTAGTAAATGAGCCTGGTCAGGAATGACCTCAACTCATATGTGCTTAGGGCCACCCATCAGTCTGTGTAGAGACCATCTGCTTTAGACTCAAAGACAAGGACTGAAGGATTATACTTATGGTATAACCATGCACATATAACTTTTTTATTAACATCTGAAAACCCACTGGCATAGAACACTAAAAAGGATCACACTGAGAAACTAAATCGGATTTCTCCTATCAAATTAAAGTTATACATCAAAACACATCTTCACTGAGAATAGAATGAAATCATGTTAACAATGTTTCTTTTCCTTTGCACTTTTAGATAGATTACAAAGCTGTTTCAGGCTGAGGGCAAATGAAGCGAAGTTGATCAAAAAAGACATCCTAAATATGATTTGAAAGTAAAAGAATGCATTTTAGATCAATTGATGATTCAGTGAATTTCAGTACAAGTTACTTAATCATAGATTCAAATACACGTTAGGTTCAGTCATGTGACTCTCACACTGCTAAAACGTACAGATTATTATAGACAAAGGCCCAAAGTAAGAACTTCAGAGTATCCTATAGCTGGTGTAGTGGTATAGAATGAGACCAATGATGTTGGCTTCATTAAGGGACTCAGTACATGTAAGGTCTGAGCACTTTTAGAATTAATAACAGAAGTGACTTTCATTGCTCTAGATGCTTAGATTTAACAGAGATCTGTCCAATTAATGTACTGACAGATATTAAGAAATTAAGTAAAATCAAAGTGTGAGAATACAACTACAGTGGTCAGATAAAAAAAAGGATCAAGAGTAATAATATGAATGTTCAAACAATACTTACTTTGTGCTACGGAATAACTTAAGTGCTTTAGATAAAATAATTTTATTTATTTTTTCTTTTGCATACTGCGCATCTTTAATGCTTTGATGCCATTTATATATACATCTTTATTAATGTTTTAGACATATTTTTTAATATGAAATTTATTGTCAAATTGGTTTCCATACAACACCTCGTGCGTGCTCAGCCAACAGGTGCCCTCCTCAGTGCCCACCCACTTCCCCTCACTCCCACCCACCATCAACCCTCAGTTTATTCTCAGTTTTTAAGAGTCTCTTATGGTTTGCCTCCTTCCCTCTCTGTAGCATTCTTTCCCCCTTCCCCCCCTCGCCCACCATGGTCTTCTGTTAAGTTTCTCAGGATCCACATAAGAGTGAAAACATATGGTAACTGTCTTTCTCTGTCTGACTTATTTCACCTAGCATAACACTCTCCAGTTGCATCCACATTGCTATAAAAGGCCAAATTTCATTTTCTCATTGCCAAGTAGTATTCCATTGTATATATAAACCACAACTTCTTTATCCATTCGTCAGTTGATGGAAATTTAGGCTCTTTCCATAATTTGGCTTGTTGAAAGTGCTGCTATAAACAGTGGGATACAAGTGTCCCTATGCATCAGCACTCCTGTATCCCTTGGGTAAATTCCTAACAGTGCTATTGCTGGGTCATGGGGTAGGTCTATTTTTAATTTTTGAGGAAACTCCACACTGTTTTCCAGAGTGGCTGCACCAGTTTGCATTCCCACCAACAGTGCAAGAGGGTTCCTGTTTCTCCACATCCTCTCCAGCATCTTTACTCTCCTGATTTGTTCATTTTAGCCACTCTGACTGGTATGAGGTGGCATCTTAGTGTGGTTTGATTTGTATTTCCCTAATGAGGAGCGACATTGAGCACCTTCTCATGTGCCTGTTGGCCATCTGGATGTCTTCTTTAGAGAAGTGTCTATTCATGTTTTCCGCCCATTTCTTCACTGGATTGTTTTTCAGGTGTGGAGTTTGGTGAGCTCTTCATAGATTTTGGATACTAGCCCTTTGCCTGATATGTCATTTGCAAATATCGTTTCCCGTTATGTTTGTTGCCTTTTAGTTTTGTTGATTGTTTCCTTTGCAGTGCAGAAGCTTTTTATCTTCATGCGGTCCCAATAGTTCATTTTTGCTTTTAATTCCCTTGCCTTTGGGGATGTGTCAAGTAGGAAATTGCTGCGGCTGAGGTTAGAGAGTTTTTTTTCCTGCTTTCTCCTCTTGGGTTTTGATGGTTTCCTGTCTCACATTCAGGTCCTTTATCCACCTTGAGTTTATTTTTGTGAATGGTATAAGAATGTGGTCTAGTTTCATCCTTCTGCATGTTGCTGTCCAGTTCTCCCAGCACCATTTGTTAAAGAGACTGTCTTTTTTTCCAATGGATATTCTTTCCTGCTTTGTCAAAGATTAGTTGGCCATACTTTTGTGGGTCCAATTCTGGAGTCTCTCTTCTATTCCATTGGTCTTTGTGTCTGTTCTTGTGCGAGTACCATACTGTCTTGATGATTATAGCTTTGTAGTAGAGGCTAAAGTCTGGGATTGTAATGCCTACCGCTTTGGTCTTCTTCTTCAATATTAGTTTGGCTACTCGGGGTCTTTTGTGTTCCATACAAATTTTAGGATTGCTTGTAGGTTCAAGAAGAATGCTGGTGCAATTTTGATTGGGATTGCATTGAATGTGTAGACTGCTTTGGGTAGTATTGATATTTTAACAATATTTATTCTTCCAATCCATGAGCACGGAATGTTTTTCCATTTCTTCATATTTTCTTCAATTTCCTTCATAAGCTTTCTATAGTTTTCAGCATACAGATCTTTTACATCTTTGACTAGGTTTATTCCTAGGTATTTTATGATTCGTGGTGTAATTGTGAATGGGATCAGTTCCCTTGTCTTTCTGTTGTTTCATTATTAGTGTATTAGAATGCAACTGATTTCTGTACATTGATTTTATATCTTGTGACTTTGCTGAATTCATGTATCAGTTCTAGCAGACTTTTGGTGGACTCTATCGGGTTTTCTATGAATAATATCATGTCATCTGCAAAAAGTGAAAGCTTGACTTCATCGTTGCCAATTTTGATGCCTCTGATTTCCTTTTGTTGTCTCATTGCTGATGCTAGCACTTCCAACACTATGTTAAACAACAGTGGTGAGAGTGGACATCCCTGTCATGTTCCTGATCTCAGGGGGATAGCTCTCAGTTTTTCCCCATTGAGGATGAAATTAGCTGTGGACTTTTCTTAAATGGTTTTTATGATGTTTGAGTATGTTCCTTCTATCACAACTTTCTTGAGGGTTTTAATTAAGAAAGGATGCTGAATTTTGTCAAATACTTTTTCTGCATTGATTGACAGGAACATATGGTTATTTTCTTTTATTAATGTGATGCATTGCACTGATTGATTTGTGAATGTTGAACCAGCCCTGCAGCCCAGGAATGAATCCCACTTGATCATGGTGAATAATTATTTTTATATGCTGCAGAATTCGATTTGCTAGTATCTTATTGAGAATTTTTGCATCCATATTCATCAGGGATATTGGCCTGTAGTTCTCTTTTTTTACTGGGTCTCTGTCTGGTTTAGGAATCAAAGTAATGCTGGCTTCATAGAATGAGTCTGGAAGTTTTCCTTCCCTTTCTATTTTTTGGAAAAGCTTGAGAAGGATAGGTATTATCTCTGCTTTAAATGTCTGGTGCAATAACCCAGGGAAGACATCTGGTCCTGGACTCTTACTTGTTGGGAGATTTTTGATAACTGATTCAATTTCTTTGCTGGTTATGGGTCCGTTCAACTTTTCTATTTCTTCCTGTTTGAGTTTTGGAAGTGTGTAGGTGCTTAGGAATTTGTCCATTTCCTAAGGATTGTCCAGTTTGTTGGCATATAATTTTTCATTGTATTCCCTGATAACTGTCTGTATTTCTGAGAGAGTGGCAGTAATTCCATTTCATTCATGATTTTACCTATTTGGGTCATCTCCCTTTTCTTTTTGAGAAGCCTGGCTAGAGGTTTATCAATTTTGTTTATTTTTTCAAAAAACCAACTCTTGGTTTCATTGATATGCTCTACAGTTTTTTTAGATTCTGTATTGTTTATTTTTGCTCTGATATTTATGATTCCTCTTCTTCTGCTGGGTTTGGGGTGTCTTTGCTGTTCTGCTTCTATTTCTTTTAGGTGTGCTATTAGATTTTGTATTTGGGATTTTTCTTGTCTGTTGAGATAGGCCTGGACTGCAATCTATTTTCCTCTCAGGACTACCTTCGCTGCATCCCAAAGTGTTTGGATTGTTGTATTTTCATTTTCATTTGTTTCCATATATTTTTTAATTTCTTCTCTAATTGCCTGGTTGACACATTCATTCTTTGGTAGGGTGTTCTTTAACCTCCATGCTTTTGGAGGTTTCCCAGACTTTTTCTTGTGGTTGATTTCAAGTTTCATAGCATTGTGGTCTGAAAGTGTGCATGGTATGATCTCAATTCTTTTATACTTATTAAGGGCTATTTTGTGACCCAGTATGTAATCTAGCTTGTAGAATGTTCCAAGTGCACTTGTGAAGAAAGTATATTCTGTTGCTTTGGGATGCAGAGTTCTAAATATATGTCAAGTCCCTCTGATCCAATGTATCATTCAGGGCCCTTGTTTCTTTATTGATCCTGTGTCTAGATGATCTATCCATTGTTGTAAGTGGGGTATTAAAGTCCCCTGCAATTACCACAGTCTTATCAATAATGCTGCTTATGTTTGTGATTAATTGTTTTATATTTGGGGGCTCCCGGGTTTGGCGCTTAGACATTTATAATTATTAGCTCTTCCTTATGGATAGACTCTATAATTATTATATAATGCCCTTCTTCATCTCTTGTTACAGCCTTTAATATAAAGTCTAGTTTGTCTGATATAAGTATGGCTACTCCAGCTTTCTTTTGACTTCCAGTAGCAAGACAGATAGATCTCTATCCCTTCACTTTCAATCTGAAGGTGTCCTCAAGTCTAAAATGTGTCTCTTGTAGACAGCAAATAGATGGGTCTTGTTTTTTTTTTTTTTTTTTTTTTTTATCCATTCTGATACCCTATGTCTTCTGGTTGGAGCATTTAGTCCACTGACATTCAATGTTATTATTGAAAAATATGGGTTTAGAGTCATTGTGATGTCTGCAGGTTTCATGCTTGTAGTGATGTCTCTGGTACTTTGTGGTCCTTGTGACATTTCCCTCACAAAATCCCCCTTAAAATCTCTTCTAGGGCTGGTTTAGTGGTGATGAATTCCTTTGGTTTTTGTTTGGGAAGACCTTTATCTTTCCTTCTATTCTGAATGGCAGACTTGCTGGATAAAGGATTCTCGGCTGCATATTTTTTTTTCTGTTCATCACATTGAAGATTTCCTGCTGCCCCTTCTGGCCTGCCAATTTTCAGTAGATAGGTATGCTGCTACTCTTATGTGTCTACGTTTGTACGTTAGGGCCTGTTTATCCCTAGCAGCTTTCAGAATTTCTCTTTATCCTTGTATTTTGTCAGTTTCACTATATGTCATGCAGAAGATCGATTCAAGTTACATCTGAAGGGATTTCCCTGTGCTTCTTGGATTTCAATGCCTTTTTCCTTCCCCAGATCAGGGAAGTTCTGAGCTATGATTTGTTCAAGTATACCTTCAGCCCCTTTCTTTCTTCTTCTTCTTCTCCTTCTCCTTCTCCTTCTTCTTCTTGAATTCCTATGATACAGATATTGTTCTGTTTGATTGCATCACTTAGTTCTCTAATTCTCCCCTCACACTCCTGGATTTTTTTATCTCTCTTTTTCTCAGCTTCCTCTTTTTGCATAATTTTGTCTTCTAATTCACCTATTCCCTCCTCTGCCTCCTCATTCCATGCTATGGCTGCCACCATTTTATTCTGCACCTCATTTATAGCATTTTATAGTTCCTCATGGCTATTTCCTAGTCCCTTGATCTCTGCAGCAATAGATTTTCTGCTTTCCTCTATGCTTTTTTCAATCCCAGCGATTACTTTTATGACTATTACTCTATATTCTTGTTCCATTATGTTGCTTAAATCATTTTTGATCAATTCATTAGTTGTCGATACTTCCTGGAGTTTCTTTTGAGGAGAATTCTTCCGTTTCATCATTTTGGGTAGTCCCTGGGGTGGTTTTAAGTTGCAGGGCTCTTCCCCTGTGCTGTCTGGAGTAACTTGTGTTGGTGGGCGGGCGCAGCCTGACCTGATGTCTGCCCCCAGCCCACCGCTGGGGCCACAGTCAGACTTGTGTGTACCTTATCTTCCCCTCTCCCGGGGGCAGGACTCACTGTGGAGTGGTGTGGCCCCTGTCTGGGCTACTTGCACACTGCCAGGTTTGTGGTGCTGCTTTGATGGCATGTGGCCAAGGGCGTATTAGCAGGGGTGGATCCACAAGGTGCACAGGGTGGGAGGGGTAGGCTTAGCTCCCTTTGCTGTGGGTGGTCCCCTGCAGGAGGGGCCCTGAAGCACCAGGAGGGAGGCAGGCTGACGGAGGGATGAATCTACAGATGCACAGTGTTGGGCTTTTGAGTGGTGCAAGCAAGTTCAGTGATGGTGACAGGAACTGGTTCCCTTTGGAATTTCGGCTGGGGGATGGGAGAGGGAAATGGCACTTGCCACTGCCTTTGTTCCCCTGCCAAGCTGAGCTCTGTCTTCTGGGGTTCAACAACTCTCCCTCCCGGCATCCTCTCACCCTCCCCGCTCTCCGAGAGCAGAGCTGTTGACTCTTAACATTCCAGATGTTAAGGCCTGCTGGCTGTCGGAACTCACAGAGTCCAGCCCCTCTGCTTTGATGAGCCAGACTTTGGGGGCTCTGCCTTGTCAGGTGGGCTGCCCCTCCACCTCCCCAGCTCCCTTCCACCAGTCCGTGTAGCGCGCACAGCATCTCTGCCCTTCCTACCCTCTTCTGTGGGCCTCTTGTCTATGCTTGGCTCCAGAGCGTCTGTTCTGCTAGTCTCCTGGTGGTTTTCTAGTTATCTAACCAAAGAGTTATATTTTAGGCAGATGTGGGTGGAATCTAAGTGGTCAGCAGGACGAGGTGAGCCCAGCGTCCTCCTACCCTGCCATCATCCTGGAAGTCTCCAAGATACAATAATTTTAATCTTCACTAGACCTCCTATTACTGCCCTAATTAAGAAGCCGAGAGTACGAAGACACAGAGAGGTGCAGTAACTTGTCAAAGGTCCCAGAGTTGGCAAATAGTAGAGCTGAAGTTTGAGCTATGCCATCTAATTCTGAAGTCCTTGCTTTTAGTTACCACATCATACTGCAGACCAAGAAGAAAGAGACTGAGCTGAAATTCAGAAATCGAGTTTTCATCCAAATCATTCAAACCAAATGGTGTAAGGGTCCAAGAGTAGATGATAAACAGTGTGACAGGTTAAAGACAGAAGTTGACAGAACCAGGAAAATCCTTGGAGAAAAGGGAATGGAAAATTTTTAAAAGACACCAAACTTCACTGAAGTTATGAGAACACAGCAGAAGAAGGTATTACCTATTGCTGGGTAGAGTGGGACTCCACCAGGAAGATGTGTCGTGAGAGGAAAGGGAGGGCTGAAAAATCACTCCCTGGGCTTTCATCATGGAAATCAAGGTGATTATACCAGAAAAAAGTCTACAACACTTCCTAAACAACTAGGGATCAAGAAGTAATTAAAAATATAAGATTTTGCAGGAAAAACAGTCTAACTGTATTAGGTTATATTAGATTATCTTTAATACTCACTTTGGTACTAAGCACCATGCCTAAAACTACTCTAAATTAAAATCTACAGAAGGTCAGGAAGTAGGGTCCCCAATCATCCTAGTTCACCTAGAATTCTCCTCATGTTAACACTGAAAATCCTGCATCCCAGGTGACCCCTCCCCCCACCAGGCAACCTGAGATGTTTTTGACCAGAACAATGGGGGTTTTCAAACTGAACATCCTTCTCCCTAAAACCCTGTCAGTCCTTGGCAAATCAGATGGGTGGTAATCATATCAGGATAATACAGTATGTCAAAGTCCCATCATAATTGTCATCAATTAGATCTCAAAAGGAGGATTTACATGAGTAAAAATTATTGACAGAAAATCATGTCAAAAGGGAACGAAAGGAGTCAACTTGACTACAAAGACTTTAAAATATGTATCATAGGTTTAAAACATGTAACAAAAATAAATGGATGTAAATAAAACATGTAACAAAAATAAATGGATGTTGGAACTATCAAATGATATGTGATATTATGGGATACTAATTTACATCAGTTTTCCTACTGAGATGTTATTTTCAAGAATGTTTTCATTATCACAAATGTTTTAATTCAAGAATAATTCAGTAAATTTTTTTAAAACAAGTAGCATTAAATGAGGTTAAAGAAATACTCAGGAAAAGAAAATATTGTGCATTTTAAAGCTATCTTTGATACTCTAGGCAAAAGAAATTTACAGGATAATGGAATATCAAATATCAGCCCAGAGATGTGTTGAATTTACCTTTAGTATAATAGTATTTCAAAATTTAGATATAAAATATTTTAAAATATGCATTCAATAGGAAAATTTACAAAACGGTACTTAATCATTTTACACTGTTTTTAGGATACCCAAAAGATGTGCACATAAAATAAACACTGCAGATTTATACACTGCTGTCTGTGTAAGACAATCACTGAACACTGAGCAGTCTAATGGTAGCTCGCATCTGAGCATTAATGAACTGTACAGTGCACATAAAATGTTCTGAATGAAGTGTGTTAAATCATGTATATCATCTGGTTTGATCTCCACGAAAAAGCAATCAGGTTCAAGACAACTAGGGGAGTAAGAAGAAATACTAGAAGAACAGAAAAAACTTCCCAACCCTATCTTCTTTGCTCCAAACAAGGCCACTTAAATTATGAGACACAGAGCTAGACAGCCTTGTTCCCAGTGTTCATCTAACACCCCTTCTTTTCTAAAGATGTTTTGACTGTTAAGTAAAAGCTGTACCATATCCAAATATAATACCTTTTCAATTAAAGAGAAAAACATTTAGAGGTTAGAGTGGGAGAGAGCCAAAGCATAAGAGACTGTTAAAAACTGAGAACAAACTGAGGGTTGATGGGGGGTGGGAGGGAGGGGAGGGTGGGTGATGGGTATTGAGGAAGGCACCTGTTGGGATGAGCACTGGGTGTTGTATGGAAACCAATTTGACAATAAATTTCATATATTAAAAAAAATAAAAAATAAAAAAAATAAAGAGGAAAACATTTTACTCATCATTTAACCCAGAGCATTATAGAGAACACAGAAGAAAAGGTGGTTTCTTGAAAACATTTTAAAATTGGTTTAAAATTTTTTTCTATGGTTTGAAATCCTGGGACTTAGCCATGAGTATATGCCGAAGTAATTGTCTTTGATAAGTTTCTCCAACAGTAGAAATGTGGCAGAAACAGAGGAGAGAGAAGTGGCCAGACCTGCCTAAAGGTAGCATTCCCCCCCAGACACCCACCTAACCAAGGAGACTCCTATAAAAGAATCAATGAAGCATAGCTATTTCCAAGGGGAATTTCTGAAAGGAACAATGCGTATGGTTCATTTTAAGATGGAGAATTTAGATGACTAAAGCATGACCACCCTGCAGAAAAGTAATGAAAATTCTGGCATTCAGAAATGGTGCAGATCCTGTTACAAGTTCCAGGAAGCAGATACATGTAGTTTTCAGGTGGTTGCTGATGAATTACTGGGGACACAACGAAAGTGAACAGTCCAAGTATAAAGGCGTAAGTAAAAGAGAAAAGCAGAAATGGAAAGTGAGGAATAAAAGCAAAATGTATTTGTTTTTCTAGGCCTTGATACTCAGGTTTAAAATGATATATTGCTGGGTGCCCACCATGAAGACAAGGACATTCTGGCAAGAGTCTAACCTCCATCATGAGCATTTAAAGCATGAATGAAATTCAATAATGTTCAGGAGTTAGAGGAAAGGATTCAGACAATTAACAGGAACTAAACCAACTGAGGACCACAGGTCAAAAAGAGAAGATCCATGGAGAAGAAGGTATTCAATTGTTCTCAGGAGAAAACAACAGGGGAGGAGATACATAATAATCATTTTTCCCCACAAAAGAGTACAGTTATCTAACCAAAGAGTTGTATTTTATTTTATTTTTTTAATGTTTTTTTATTTTTATTTTTGAGACAGGGAGAGACGGAGCATGAACGGGGGAGGGTCAGAGAGAGAGGGAGACACAGAATCTGAAACAGGCTCCAGGTTCTGAGCTGTCAGCACAGAGCCCAACGTGGGGCTCGAACTCACGGACCGCGAGATCGTGACCTGAGCGGAAGTCAGACGCTTAACCGACTGAGCCACCCAGGCGCCCCTAAAGAGCTATATTTTAAAGAATTCTGGTAACTGTGATAGCACGCACATCATCAAGTTCATCAGTTCAATGAGAGTAACAATTGGCATCCATCTTCTTTACATGAAATGATCCAATAGGAAAAGCAGGAGTAGTATTAACTGACAAGAGTACGGACTCACAGCGAAGTTCACAAACCAAAGGGAGAAGAGTGGGAAAGGCCTGAATTAGAAAGAAAGAAGGAAAAAAACAGTAGTGATATGAACATCAGGGTACATGGTATATGAAATTGAATGTTACCTAGATTTATTGGGCACTAACCAAAGGCAACGTGCTAGGCTAGAATGTATAGGGGATAACAAGATGAATAATGCATGTGAAGAAAGAAGTTTTCTTGGCTGAAATTACAAAACATTCAAGAAAGACAAAATGTTTTAGTGATGGGCTCCCTCAAAACACCTGTGGAGACTTTATAAATTACTGGCTAAATTCCTGATATATGGGATCAAATGGCCTCAGGTAGAATACTCACTGTCCCACTTACCACAGGCATGCTGTTGGACTTATTACCTAATTGTTCTTGGCCTCAGTTTTTCCATCAGTAAAACAAGGATAAGAGTAGAACCTGTTTCACAGATTTGTTGAAGACAATTAAATGAGATAATACATGTGGAACGATTAGAATGAAGCCTGAAGCAGAATTAACAGTGAGAAATAATGCTAATGTTGTTGTTGTCATTATTGTAATCTACAGATGGAAGTTAATTTTATTCTACTGAAGTGGAATTCTAAACACATTGTTCATTTACTTTCCTGACAGCTTAATCAATCAAATGTTTGGGGAAACTAGCATTATTTTAGGCTTCAATTCTAACTCTTTGGGAACCAAAGATTTAACTCTCTTTGTAACCAGAAAGAAAAAGTCAATATACTGGATACATACACCCCAAACATTTATAACAGCAGCATCTATAACAGCCAAATTATGGCAACAGCCCACGTGTCCATTGATGAATGGATAATGAAGATATGACTCTCTCTCTCTCTCTCTCTCTCTCACACACACACACACACACACGAATATTACTCAACCATAAAAAAGAATGAAATCTTGCCACTTGCAATGGGGTGGAATGGAGCCAGAGAGTATTATGTATGCTAAGTGAAATAAGTCAGTCAGAGAAAAACAAATACCATATGATTTCACTCATATGTAGAACTTAAGAAACAAATGAGAATAAGGAAAAAAAATAAGAGAGAGTGAGACACATCAAGAAACAGACTCTTAACTATGGAGAACAAACTGATGGTTCCAGAGGGGAGGTGGTTGGGGAATGCGTTAAATAGATGATGGGGATTAAGGAGCTCATCACTCGTGATGAGAACAGGGTGATGTATGGAAGTGCCAAATCACCACATTGTACACCGGAAACTAATATTACATTGTACGTTAACTAACTGGAATTTCCATAACAACTTAAAAATAACAAAAATAAAACATATCTACAAAACACCAACAAAATCTCCAGTGTCTTCCAAATGAGTACATACTAAGTTCAGAATGTCTTAGCATACCATCCAATGTCTTTATCTATCTGGGCCCCGTCGACCATTCCAGCCAGATATTCTATCATTCTCCTTTAATTCAAAGCATACTCTAAAGCCTAGTCCCATCAGACTAAAGAGGCTCATGCTCAGTATATTGCTTTGAATCATAAGAAAGTATAAGCAATAAGCTATTTTGACCAACAAAATGACAATTTCGTGGGTTCATACTAACAGACAACATAAAAAAGGGTAACCCACAGCTTCATGTTAAATTTTCTGCAAATCTAGGAAGACTACACCTGAGGATTATTAGGGAACCTGAATAGGTAACTGAATGTTTTTAAAAATTACTTTTAATAGAAAGTACTCTTAGGAGTTGAACTGTTGCTGGATGTAGCCCATCTGCTCCTCCAAACTTGTACACCCTTTTCTGTGATGAGGAGACTAATCTATATTCACTACACCAACCTGCTTCCATGTATTCTGGCTTTTAATTGGATTTAGCCATTGGGGGATCCCTGCCAGGAGAGGAAGGAGTAGGAAGTTGGATATTTGGTCTCCCACTCTCTTTTGCAAGGTTGCTTGAGGCTGGCTACACACCTCTGTTGGTGGTCACTGCCCTTCTCAAGGTTTCATGTCTATCTGACTCTCCACTTCTGAGGTCCTGCAACAACTCCCACTCCTCTCACTGCTTAGGCCTGTGGTGGGATCAACTCCAGCATTTTCCTCGTGATTCCCCTACATGCTGCCCACATCCTTGTAAATGGCCTCTGCATTAATCTCTTTGTAAGTTATCCTAATTTGAGGGTGTCATCTGTTGTCTACTGGAATCCTAACTGATACATAAATTCCTTATAAGCATTATTCACATTTAACTCTTACAACCCTTTGAGGAAGGTTTGATTATCATCTCCAGTTTATGGATAAGGTAACTGAAGCTCAGAGAGGCTAATTAACCTGACCAAAATTATATAATGCAATGCTGATCTAGTGTTGGGATTTCGGCAATCTGGCTCCAGAGGCTCTGGTTTTGATGGCTGATAAGAATTTGCTATCCTGATTTAATAAAAGGGGGAAAATAAATTACAGATCACACACTGCTATGAAAAAAATAATGCTGACTGCAAAGTTTTAGGGTGGATTACTATATGTGTAGATTGTCTCATATGGTACATTTTTTGACAATAGTAAAGAATTATGGAAATAAGGTCTTAATTACGCTGTAGGAAATTTGCCATTGGAATTTCTAGATTTTTGTCAACAACTAAGGAAACACAGAAACACAGATAAGACAGACTTACCAAATTTGGGGATGATGCTAAGCTGGGACAGAAGACTAACAGAATTTCAAAATTGTTAATGACCTGGAAAAACTAGAGAAGGAAAATGAAATAAAACGGAATGGCAATAAATATTGCATTGTACTATGTTTGTGTTAGTCAACTGTCTTGCTTGCTAGAGGCAGAAATCCAGCCCATATAGGCTTAGGCAGAGAAGAGTATTTATCGACTCAATTAACTAAAGATTTTATAAATGGACGTTAAATAAAAATGAATGTCAGGGCTCAAAAGATGTCAGATGAATTCTCCCCTTAAGTAAATTTCTTTTCCGCTTTCTTCTATGTTTGTTCTTGAGAAAATTTCTCTCATATGTGGGTTGATATTTTGCCTCTTGGGCTCAGATCCAGTAGAGGACAAAAACTCTTTGGAGTATCTCTAAAAATGACCCTGATTTATATATAGTTGGCTATGAAATAGACCAATGACCTGTGACTGGACTGTTGCCAGAAGACTGCAGTGGTCTGACTGCACAGGCAAGTAACATAGGCCCACCCCAGAAAAAGAAATGGTTCCACACAACCACATAAATACAAGTCAGAAAAGTGTGACATACAAAAACCCCAGAAAGATCTTACAAGAAAAGTGCGAGTTGTATAAGGCAAAAACACAATGAAAACCAATGACAAAATTAGAAACAATCTGAAAAAATACAGAGTGAAGAAGACAAACGTAACTATAATATTATGAGGGGTGCCTGGGTGGTTCAGTCGGTTAAGCGTCCGACTTCGGATCAGGCCATGATCGCACATTCATGGGGTTGAGCCCCACGTCAGGCCCTGTGCTGACAGCTCAGAGCCTGGAGCCTGCTTTGGATTCTGTGTCTCCTTCTGTCTCTGCCCCTCTCCCACTCATGCTCTGGCTCTGTCTCTAAAAAATAAATGTAAAAAAATTTAAAATACATATATATATAATTAAAATTACAAAGGCTTTGGGGTTTTTAGCTAGATTTTTATTGAAGTATAATTGACATACAGTATAATATTAGTTTCAGGTGTACATCATGATGACTCAATATTTTTATACATTATGAAATAATCTCCATAGAGATTTGTAGACAGTTATCATCTGTCACCAAAGTTATTACAATATTATTGACTATATTTCCTATGCTGTACCTTATATCTCCATGATTTACTTATTTTATTTTTTAAAAAATTTTTTTAACGTTTATTTATTTTTGAGACAGGGAGAGACAGCATGAACGGGGGAGGGTCAGAGAGAGAGGGAGACACAGAATCCGAAACAGGTTCCAGGCTCTGAGCCATCAGCACAGAGCCCGACGCGGGGCTTGAACTCAGGGACCGCGAGATCATGACCTGAGCTGAAGTCGGATGCTTAACCGACTGAGCCACCCAGGCGCCCCGATTTATTTATTTTATAATTGTAAAATTATAAATTGTAAAATATAATTTGTACCTTCTAACTTTCTTCACCTATATCACCCATCCTTCCCAAGAACTGCCCCCTCTAGTAACCAACATTTTGTTTCCCATACATATGAGTATGTTTCTGTTTGTCTGATAGTTTGTTGTTCTAAATTCCACATATAAGAGAAATCATACCGTAGTATCTTTCTCAGTCTGACTTATTTCACTTAGCACAGTCAGGTCTAGGTCCATCCATATTGCCACAAATGGCAACATTTCATCTTTATCCATTCATCTACTGATGGGCACTTAGCTTGCTTCCATAGCTTGGCTATTCTAAATAACGTTGCAATGAATATAGACATGCATGTATCTCTTCAAATTACTATGTTATTTGGATAAATGCCAAGAAGTATATTTGTTGAATCATATGGTAGTTCTATTTTAGACTTGTTGAGGAACCTCCATACTATTTTTCACAGTGGCTGTACCAATTTACATTTCCACTAAAAGCATACAAGGTTTACCTTTTCTCCACATCATCACCAGCACTTGTTATTTCTTGTCTTTTTTATAATTTAAGTGACTAACATGGGGCTTGACCTTATGACCCCAAGATCAAGAGTCACATGCTTCAACAAGTGAGCCAGCCAGCTGCCCCATATTTCTTGTCTCTTTCATAACAGCCAATCTAGTCACTGTGAAGTGTTATCTCATTTTGGGTTTGATTTGCATTTCCCTGATGATTAGGGATGCCAAGTATATTTGTCCTGTTGGTCATCTTTATATCTTCTTTGGAAAAATGTCTACTCAAGTCCTCTGCCCATTTTTCCATCAGGTTGTTTGACTGTTTGGTAAAAGTTGTGTTGGTTCTTTATATATTTTGGATATTAACCCCTTTTTGGATTCATGATTTGCAAATATCTTCTCCCATTCAGTAGGTTGGCTTTTGTTTTACTGATCGTTTCCTACACTATATGGAAACATTTTAGTTGGATGTAATACACCTTGGGGATTATAGATGATGTGAAACTCAATATGAACCAACAGGGTAATGTGGAAACTAAAATATAGGCACAGACTCAACTGACCAATGTATATTGTTCACAGCAGTAGAAGCAATATTTATTATATTAAGCTGCACTTATCAGATTACACCTGGAATATCATTTTAGGTGATAAATACATTTTATGAGAGATATTGAAGAACTGAGACTTAAGAATGGATCTGAAAGTCATGGCCTTTGATGAATGTTTGAAGAAACAAGGATGTTTCAAATGAGAGGATGAACATTTCAGTGAGGTTATAATATTTGTCTTCCAATATTAAAGAACTTCCATGTGTAATACAAAATAAATATTGGAGACAGAATTAAGACCAGGAAATACTAACTTTCAGCAATACTTCAACGCTTCATCAAAGCAGTATGTTTAAGTAAGAGAAACATGTAAGTCAATTGCCCATTTCCCCTTTAACCTTTGTTGGTGGTAGGCAGAGGGTAAGTCACCACCTCTCATATGAGCTACCAGAAGAATTATCAAATGGGTTACAACATTGGACTACAATTGGTCTTAGGTACTTCTAGCTTGGGCATTCTATAAGGAATCACACTGGTAGCACCCAAATTCATCTCCCCTTGTTCAAGGTTTATGGGACTGTGATAAATTCACTTACCCTCTACAAACCTCATTCCTCCATAGGTAAAATGAGGAAAAGAGTCTATCACTTTTAAAGCTGTTGATTTAAATTATTAATACCTACAGGGAATTTATGTTAGTAAATGGCCATGTGTTCAATATTAGCCCATTATTGCTATCTAGTTGATCATGGACACCTTTCTTTGGTATAGAGCTGAGCTGCTATGTGATAGAGTCACCTGTGATAGTTTTTTTTAAAGAAGATTTTCTTCTGTGTTACCAAACATATAATTAGTTAAGGGTCTTAAATTATCGTTCTACAGCAAAATAGACTCTAAGGTGTTCATCTGATTCTTTTGCGAAAACTATTTCCTCGAGCTCACTGTCATTCAGTGACTGTGGAGCTCTGGTCACAGTCTTCTTCACAGCATTCTTTGGCAATGCCGTGAAGTGCTGGTAATGTATTTCTCTGCAGGACAAGGCCATTTAAGAGTCATAACTTATCTTCTAACATGTCACTTCTTTCAAGAATCAAAAGGCTAATTCGTCTCACTAAAATAAAATCATTGAACAGAAAGTCAATAAACACATCCTCAGAATTACCGTGAAGACCCAATTTAGTAAGAACATCTAGATCCTTCGTACAGTTTCATAATAAACGTAAGAGAATAGAAGAACATATAGCTTCATAATAAAAATAAGCCCCTTGTCTGAGACCTGATTTGCTGGATTATCTTTGGAATTGCAGATTCGTGTCTAGCACAAACTATTCAACTTTTTTTTTTAATTTTGTTTTTTATTTTTTAAAGTTTACATCCAAGTTAGCATAGAGTGAAATAATGAGTTCAGAAGTAGATTCCTTAATGCCCCTTACCCATTGAGCCCATCCCCCCTCCCACAACCCCTCCAGTAACCCTCAATTTGTTTTCCATATTTATGAGTCTCTTCTGTTTTGTCCCCCTCCCTGCTTTTATATTATTTTTGTTTCCCTTCCCTTATGTTCATCTGTTTTGTCTCTTAAAGTCCTCATGAGTGAAGTCATATGATTTTTGTCTTTCTCTAATTTCACTTAGCATAATACCCTCCAGTTCCATCCACGTAGTTGCAAATGGCAAGATTTCATTCTTTTTGATTGCCGAGTAATACTCCATTGTATATATATACCACATCTTCTTTATCCATTCATCCATCAATGAACACTTGGGCTCTTTCCATACTTTAGCTATTGTTGATAGTGCTGCTATAAACATGCGGGTGCATGTGTCCCTTTGAAACAGCACACCTGTATCCTGTTGATAAATGCCTAGTAGTGCAATTGCTGGGTCATAGGGTAGTTCCATTTTTAGTTTTTTGAGGAAACTCCATACTGTTTTCCACAGTGGCTGCACCAGCTTGCACTGCCACCAACAATGCAAAAGAGATCCTCTTTCTCTGCAACCTTGCCAACATGTGTTGTTGCCTGAGTTGTTAATGTTAGCCATTCTGACAGGTGTAAGGTGGTATCTCATTGTGATTTTGATTTGTATTTCCCTGATGATGAGTGATGTTGAGCATTTTTTCATGTGTCGGTTGGCCATCTGGATGTCTTCCTGGGAGAAGTGTCTATTCATGTCTTTTGCCCATTTCTTCACTGGATTATTTGTTTTTTGGGTGTTGAGTTTGAGAAGTTCTTTGTAGATTTTGGATACTAACCTTTTATCTGATATGTCATTTGCAAATATCTTCTCCCATTCTGTTGGTTGCCAACCAACACAGATACAAGCAAGATGTCTGAACCAGAATTTAGAATCATGATAATAAGAACAATAGCTGGAGTTGAAAATAGATTAGAAACCCTTTCTGCAGAGACAAAAGAAGTAAAAAATAGCCAGAATGAAATTAAAAATGCTATAACTGAGCTCCAATCACGGATGGATGCAGCGGTGGCAAGGATGGACGAGGCAGAACAGAGAATCAGCGATATAGAGAACTTACAGAGAATAATGAAGCAGAAAAAAAGAGGGAGATTAAGGCAAAAGAGCATGATTTAAGAATTAGAGAAATCAGTGACTCGTTAAAAAGAAACAACATCAGAATCACAGGGGTCCCAGAAGAGGAACAGAAAGAAATAGGGGTAGAAGGATTATGTGAGTAAATCATAGCAGAAAACTTTCCTAACCTGGGGAAAGACACAGACATCAAAATGCAAGAAGCACAGAGGACCCCCATTAGATTCAACAAAAACCGACCATCAACAAGGCGTATCATAGTCAAATTCACAAAATACTCAGCAAGGAGAGAATCATGAAAGCAGCAAGGGAAAAAAAGTCCCTAACATACAAGGGAAGACAGATTAGGTTTGCAGCTGACCTATCCACAGAAACTTGGCAGGCCAGAACGGAGCTGCAGGATATATTCAGTGTGCTGAATCAGAAAAATATGCAGCTGAGAATTTTTTATTGAGCAAGGCTTCATTCAAAATAGAAGGAGAGATAAAAAGTTTCCCAGACAAACAAAAATTAAAGGAGTTTGTGACCACTAAACCAGCCCTGCAAGAAATTTTAAGGGGGACTTTCTGAGGGGAGGAAAGATGGAAAAAGAAATTTATATATATATAATATATATATATATATATATATATATATATATAATATATATATACCAAAAGCAACAAATGATTAGAAAGGGCCAGAGAACATCACCAAAAATCCAACTCTACAAGCATCATAATGGCAATAAATTCATATCTTTCAGTAATCACTCTAAACATCAATGGACTCAATGCTCCAATCAAAAGACAAAGATAACAGAATGGATAAGAAAACAAGATCCATCTATATGCTGTTTACAAGAGACCCACTTTACACCTAAAGACACCTTCAGATTGAAAATAAGGGGATGGAGAACCATCTATCATGCTAATGGTCAACAAAAGAAAGCCGGAGTAGCCATACTTATAGCAGACAATCTAGACTTTAAAATAAAGACTGTATCAAGAGCTGCAGAAGGGCATTATATCATAATCAAGGGGTCTATCCACCAAGAAGACCTAACAGTTGCAAACATTTATGTGCCAAATGTGGGAAAACCCAAATATATAAATCAATCACAAATATAAACAAATCATTGATAGTAATACCTTAATAGTAGAAGACTTCAACACCCCACTCACAGCAATGGACAGATCATCTAATCAAAAAATCAACAAGGAAACAATGGCTTTGAATGACACACTGGACCAGATAGACTTCACAGATACATTCAGAACATTTCGTCCTAAAGCAGCAGAATATACATTCTTCTTCAGTGCACATGGAATGTTCTCCAGAATATACCATATACTGTGGCACACATCAGCCCTAAGTAAGTACAAAAAGATGGAGATCATATCGTGCATATTTTCAGACCACAATGCCATGAAACTTGAAATCAACCACAAGTAAATTTGGAAAGGTAACAAATACTTGGAGACTAAAGAACATCCTACTAAAGAATGAATGGGCTAACCAAGCAGTTAAAGAGGAAATTAAAAGTATATGGAAGTCAATGAAAATGATAACACCACAACCGAAAACCTCTGGGACGCAGCAAAGGTGGTCATAAGAGGAAAGTATATAGCAATCCAGGCCTTCCTAAAGAAGGAAGAAAGATCTCAGATACACAACCTAACCTTACGCTTTAAGGAGCTGGAAAAAGAACAGCAAATAAAACCCCAAATCAGCAGAAAACAGGAAATAATAAAGACCAGAGCAGAAATTAATGCTATCGAAACCAAAAAAACAGTAGAACAGATCAATGAAACCAGAAGCTGGTTCTTTGAAAGAATTGACAAAATTGATAAACCACTAGCCAGTTTGATCAAGAAGAAAAAGGAAAGGACCCAAATAAATAAAATCAAGAATGAAAGAGGAGAGATCACAACCAACACAACAGAAATAAAAACAATAATAAGAATATTATGAGCAATTATATGCCAATAAAATGGGTAATCTGGGAGAAATGGACAAATTCCTAGAAATATATACCCTACCAAAACTGAAACAGGAAGAAATAGAAAATTTGAACAGACCCATAATCAGTAAGGAAATTGAATTAGTAATAAAAAAATCTGCCAAAAAACAAGAGTCCAAGGACAGATGGCTTTCCAGGGGAATTCTACCAAACATTTAAGGAAGAGTTAACACCTATTCTCTTGAAACTGTTCCAAAAAATAGAAATGGAAGGAAAACTTCCATACTCTTTCTATGAAGCCAGCATTACCTTGATTCCAAAACCAGACAGAGACCTCACTAAAAAGGAGAACTATAGACCAATTTCCCTGATGAACATGGATGCAAAAATCCGTAACAGGATATTAGCCAACCAGATCCAACAATACATGAAAAAAATTATTCACCATGACCAAGTGGGATTTATACCTGGGATGCCGGGCTGGTTCAATATCTGTGAAACAATTAACGTGATTCATCGCATCAATAAAAGAAAGAACAAGAACTATATGATCCTCTCAATAGATGCAGAGAAAGCATTTGACAAAATACAGCATGCTTTCTTGATAAAAGCCCTCAAGAAAGTAGGGATAGAAGGAGCATACCTCGAGATCATACAAGCCATATATGAACGACCCAACACTAATATCATCCTCAAAGGGGAGAAACTGAGAGCTTTCCCCCTAAGGTCAGGAACAAGACAGGGATGTCCACTGTCACCGCTGTTATTGAACATAGTATTGGAAGTCTTAGCCTCTGCAATCAGACAACACAAAGAAATAAAAGCATCCAAATCACCCAGGAGGAGGTCAAACTTTCACTCTTCGCAGATGACACGATACTCTATATGAAGAACCCTAAAGGTCCACCAAAAAACTGCTAGAACTGATTCATGAATTCAGCAAAGTTGCAGGATATAAAATCAATGCACAGAAATCAGTTGCATTCTTATACACCAACAATGAAGCAACAGAAAAAGAAGTCAAGGAATCGATCCCATTTACAATTGCACCAAAAACCATAAAATACCTAGGAATAAATCTGACCAAAGAGGTGAAAAATCTATACACTCACAACTATAGAAAGGTTATGAATGAAACTGAAGAAGACACAAAAAACATAAATGGAAAAAGATTCCATGCTCCTGGATAGGAAGAACAAAGATTGTTAAAATGTCGATACTACCCAAAGCAATCTACATATTCAATGCAATCCCTATCAAAATAACACCAGCATTCTTCACAGACCTAGAACAAATAATCCTAAAATTTTTATGGAATCAGAAAAGACCCCAAATAGCCAAAGCAATCCTAAAAAAGAAAACCAAAGCTTGAAGCATCACGATTCCAGACTTCAGGATGTACCACAAAGGTGTAACCATCAAGACAGTACGGTACTGGCACAAGAACAGACACTCAGATCAATGGGAAAAAATAGAGAACCCGGAAATGGACCCACAGTTGTATGGCCAACTAATCTTTGACAAAGCAGGAAAGAATATCCAAAGGAAGTAATAAAGACAGTCTCTTCAGCAAGTGGTGCTGGGAAAACTGGACAGCAACATGCAGAAGAATGAAACTAGACCACTTTCTTACACCATACACAAAAATAAAGTCAAAATGGGTGAAAGACCTCGATGTAAGACAGGAAGCCATCACAATCCTCGAGGAGAAAGCAGGCAAAAACCTTTTTGATCTTGGCCGCAGCAACTTCTTACTCAACACGTCTCCAGAGGCAAGGGAAACACTAGCAAAAATGAACTACTGGGACCTCATCACAATAAAAAGCTTCTGCACAGCGAAGGAAACAATCAGCAAAACTAAAAGGCAATCGACTTCTTTTTTTAACTGTAAATTACGTGAGAGGTGTGAGCTGCACAGTCACCAAATCAAGGGTCTAGCTTAAAATTCTAATTCTTACAACTACAATTAGTTGTGGTTCTTTAATTTCTTGGACTTTGTTAACAAGGCTATAGCTTGTCAACTGCAAAATCTCCAGAGCTGAACAAGGTTCCAAACTGAGAAAAGTCCACTGTGGCTGACTTCACCACACAATTATCACCTTGACATCTTTGCCACTCAGAGAATAGAAGCCTCTGTCACTGGATTTAAAAGAAACAAAGCAAAAACCTTTTTGAGCTATATATCCAAATCATATGTAAGGGCAGGGAGTATATGGGAAATCTCTGTAACTTCTTCTTAATTTTGCTGTGAACCAAAAACTGCTCTACAAAAATAGTCTTGAAAAATCAAAAACATAAAAAGATAAGGACTTCAGTTGAGTGTGAGGAATGACAGTAAGAGAGGAAATTAACTAGTCCTCTTGATGACAGAATGAGATGATGAATGTAGAAAGTTCCTTGTGATGGTTTACTGCAGATGGGGTTGGGAGTGTGGTTCAGAATGGGGAGTGTATGTGTAAAGGATTCTTTTTGCTTAGTGTGATTTAATATAGTGCGCGCACACACACACACACACACACACACACACACACACACACACACGAAAAGCCCCAGTAAAAAGATAATTAAAGGGGGAAACGTTCCTGAGAAACGGGAAGAAGGGTGCAATCCAGAACACAAAACAGAATTTAGTCTTTCATAGCATCTGGAATTCTTCCACTGTCAAGCTAGGAAGGGAATGTTACAACTCCTACCCCTACTTCAATTTCCACTCCATTTCTAATTGCTGCCAACTTATTCAGAGATTCAGAGATATGAGTTATTCATGTACAACTTTTCATTCTAACACTACCCCCACAGTATGGGAACTTCTCTACAGGTTTCATTACCATTTCTAATGCTGAGGTAAGGTGATATTTAAAATCAGTTTTTACACATAAAATGCTGTAATCACTTCTGAAGATTATTCAGGATATCTTGCTTCTATAGTTTTTCCCTCTCTAGTTCAATTTCCAGAGCTTTCCTTCAAACCAATAAAATTTGGAGACACTGGGGACATGACCAAGTTCTCTATATGTGGCTACTTGGGACATCAGCTGCTCCCAAGAAAGAGACTCAAATCTCTTTGCCATTAATCAAAGATAGAACTATAACTGAGATCTAAACAAATTTTTCTATCTCTAAGCCCCAGGTGAAGAGCTAGGGACTGTTCGTATCAAATGCCTCCAGGGAAGAAAAATAATGAGGGAAGCAATCTGAATGACTGAACATTACTGAACAAGCACTAGTTAGTATAATAATTGTCAGCCTTGGCAGATTCAACTGGGAGGAAAATTGATGATAGTGGCTCAGCACAACTGTTCCAACCAAAATGACAGCAGAGTGGGCAGCAGGGGATCTGGTAAGTGGAATAAACAAATGGCCACTAAGAGGAAAAAGTCAAAGGAAAATATTCACTTAGGGTTTCAATTCAAAGCACCAATACACATTTCTGCAGACCAGATAAACTTTCTGAAACTGCTCACTTTTGCTGAAATTTCATTAACCATGTGTTCAAACCTATTTTTCCCTCACTATCTCTCCCACTATTCCAGGATACTCAATAGAAATGTTCTCTAAAAAAGACAATGACTTGACAGCCAATTACAGCCTGTGTTCATATAAAAAAAAAAAAAAGACATGGTAAATTGACTAAAATTCCTTTTAAGTTAGTTCATTGACATTTAACCAAAATGGACAATCCACTAGCCATTTTCACCCAAGTTTGTTATCTGCAATGTTTAGAGAACTGAAGGAAAGCAACATTCACCTCTTCTTCCATGTTTTCTGCTTTCATTTTCTTCTGTCATTTTCATTCACATCAATGGGTGCAAATACCTTAAGATTTATTCAGTGAGTTACTTTTAATACTTATGACACTCACTGGCTATTCATTAATTCATTCAAGACAAATTATATCCCAGCTGCGATGGGTAAAATTGAGTGCCATCTAATCCTCAGATCATTTTTTATTTGGCGCATATTGTAAAAGAGTCAAACACAAGTAATTTCCTAAATCAAATTGTATTGGGGGAAGTAAATTACGCTATGGAATAATTTTAAGGCTTTTCCAGTAACAGAAAAGGAAAAGTTGAAACTAGGAAAACTTTAAAATACATTATACTTCATAAAATCAACAGTCAATGAGGAAATACATGTCCATATTAGATTATATCTACATAGAATAAACAAAGAACAATTAGTAAAATATATGTTAATATTCAGTTAACCAACACTGAAGAATCTGGAGGATAATTTGTACTGTAACTGGACTGTAAATTAACAGTTCACCTTATTTTTCTGTGCAAATAGTGAAGGCTTCTGACTTTTGATTAAATCATTAAATAGATTTAAGGCTCGTAATTTTTCCATGTAATTTTTAATGAGTTAATTTCTCAGGTTTCATCTAATTCTAAAATTCTATTAATAATTTAAATATTACATTATGCATCTATATAAAAGATCTAAAAGTCTATTAATCCCTTATATAATGGATTTCAGGTCTCTATGGCACCATATAATTCAATAACTTGTGGGACAAAACAAACTATGGTAGTCAGAATGCTTTTCCCCTTAAATGAGAGAAACACAACTCAATGTAGTTTACTTGGGAATAAAAAAAATAGGGGAAAAAAACTTGATATGAGCTCACTCCATCAAGCTGCCTCCCATTATCAAAAGCTGCCTGGTACATAGGCCTTCAGGATTCAAGCCACGAGAGCGGTTCTCCTGAACTCTACTGTATAAAAGAGGTATGGCAAAATGGGTTTGTCCATTCCAACTCTCCCTACTTCTCATGTGACCTATGGACACCTCACAGAATTGGATAATGGAGGTGCCATAAAGTGAGGTTTTAGTTCTAACCCCTAATTGGTCAGGGGCTATGGAAGGCAGAGATTTTTGGGGAAGGGAAGGGAAATGTGTGCTGCCAAAGAATATTAGAACCCTGCACTAATCTGAGAGTTCTTATACTTACTAATTTAGTGATGCTAACACAAAAATAAGACCTTACTGTATGTTTTCTTTATATTTTTAAATATTCTGTTATTTGAAAAAATTTCTATCATAAATCTACACTATTTCAAATGTACAGTAGTTAAATGAGCTTCTGAAAGCCTGAAATTTTAGCCCTAATTTACACTTTCTTTTGTATATTTGTTTAATGCCATGTGGGTTGCCTTTAAAAGAAATGACTGATGTTTAGTTGCACCACTGCCTACCTTCAGATCAAGAACGGTGGTACCCCCCTGTAACTCAAGCCTTTTCCTCTTAACATAATTTTTAGGGATATTTATTATCAAGAGTGTAACTGAACTCACGGGAGGTTTACTTTAATCACTCTGAAACCTCCTACTAGCTCTGGTTTGAAGAGAAGGAAAAGGGCATAGATGTGACACATTGCTTTGGGGACAGCTCAGCAGCTGAGAAACCACTTGCTGACCTGGCTCAGGAACTAGCTTATCAGGGTTATGTATTCAAAATGGTACTATGGAATCACTGGTGGTGACCTCCCTCCTGGCCAGCATTGAACGTTAATAAAAAAGCAAGTCTCCTCATTTAAGTAACAGGTGTGTGTGTTTGGGGTGTGTGTGTGTGTGTGTGTGTGTGTGTGTGTGTGTGTGTGTGTAAGAGAAAGGGGAAAGGGGAAAAATGGGGAGGAAGGGACAGAGAGAAAGAGGAAGATAGAACGGTAGAGACTGTGTGAATGTGGGGGTAGGGATGTGTTCGAGAACCGGTGGATTTGGGTTAATTACTTTCTTAACATCAACATCAACCTTACTAGTCTCTGGGAAGATGTTCTTCTGTGAAACAATGCACAGAAGCAAGATAAGATATGGGTGACTGGACTACTTTTCTTTTGCAAAGCTTTAACCATCCTTTGTCAGTGGATGGGTAGGGGTGGAAAGCAGGAATCATTTGCCAGGGCCTTCCTAAGTTATACTCATTTTAAGGAAAAGTATGAACAGAGTTGAAAATCTGCAAACATATTCCCTTAAAACTGTTAATTAGCTTCTTGCACTGTCTTTGGGTCCTACAGTGTCTATGGGGACTCCATTTTGAAGAACTTAAGTCCCTAATTCCAGAAGGCAGAAATTATGTCAATTTTGTTCACTGCCATATACCTGGGCCGAAAGAAACAATAATAGGGGCTCAACAAATATTTATTGAAAACTTAATGATAGTGACTACATTCAAATTTACTTTCAACCAACTATCAGTATACATTCTGTTTTCTATTACTACAGAGAGTAATATTGTTGAAAGGAATAGGGTAAAAAAAGTCTTTTTCTAAAGGGTAAATTAAGCTATTATTTAGTCATTAAGTTTTAATTTTGTAAATTACATTTGCTCTTTGGAAAGAGAAAATACATATTAATATATTAATACTCTAGAAAATTCTGAGGAATTTTCTTTTTGAACTTTGTTCATATTTTCAAAATTGATTTAAACAATCAACCCATTTTAATTCTCATTTAAAATATGTTAACATGTATGGAAACTACTGATTTTCAAACATGAAGAAATAAAGTTTGGATTATTCACATTAAAGATACATGTGTAACATAACAGAGTAGATTATCATTAGGTTAGCACTTTTCCATTAGAAAATAAGAGAAAATCTAATAAGAAAAGCATCCCACATGAGAGTTTTTTTTAAAAAAAAACAGGGAGTAGTAATTAAAGAGGAGAGTTTGGGCTCTAATTCTAATTGCTTCATTATTCAATTACAAGCTGGAGAATACTTTGGTTCTTATAGTAAAGTATAAAATATGTTTTCAAAAGAAACTGTAAATTAAAAATAAAGGTAATGTCATATCAAACTAAAGTAATGACAGTCTTACTAAATAACTTTTATATCAAGATATAATTAACTGATAATTATGGATATTTAAAAGCTTTATTGATTCCCTTATTCTCTAAGGGCAGTATTAATGTGTCTTCGGCTTGGGTAATAGGGAAAGTGTTAATTTAATAACTTGATGGTTGTAAAGAACTATTTTTTCAAACTAACTTTGTTTTCTGAAATCTCTTCAAGAGAATAAACAAACTCTCAAAGCATTTCAGCAGTGAGTGTAATGTACAAAGAAAGGTAGTCATTTATCAACTGAAGCGATAAACAAATACAAATATAAATGCAAGTAATTTTAACTTAAATACATGCTGAAGAGGAACTTTTTTAGGGTTCTGGAGTTAGTAAGTATTAAACTCAAAGAGAAAACTGTTGGCTACTCTCTTGCTCTCCTCCTAAGACTATGAGAGATGTGGGGCATGTGGGTGCCTCAGTTGGGTGAGCATCTGACTCTTGATTTTGGCTCAGGTCATGATACTAGGTACATGGGATTGAGCCCCGCATGGAGCCTGCTTGGGATTTTGGGATTCTCTCTCTCTCTCTCTCTCTCTCTCTCTCTCTCTCTCTCTCTTTCTATGCCTCTATGCCCTTCTCCCTCATTCGCACTCTCTCTTTCTAAAGGAAAAAAAAAGATTCTAAGAGAGATGCCAGAAGCACTAATACAGAATGAGAACTTTGAAAAGCATGAGATAAAAATCACCCCCACCCCAAGCTAGATAGATACCTGCCAAGTAGTGAAAACAGTCAAACCTACATCAGAACTCAGATGCGCACAGAGAGTGTTTGGAAGAGATTGTCTCTCTCCTTGACTGTAAAAACTGGTGCCTGCCTCTCCAGAAAATCCTGAAGGTAGGAGGCAGCTGCATCGTTCTGCAATGGCAGAGTGAACAGTCAGGTGACAAGAGTTTATGGCCTGCACTCCCATGTCAATGTGACAGGGATAAGCATGTTTCCTCCATGCAGGTGAGTGTCCAATAGCATCCAGATGTGAGCTAATTTGATGGGACTTCAACCCAAGAGGACTGCTTGCTTGGGCATGGCAAAAAAATCAGTTTGTGGAGGTAAGGAATGGGTGTGAATGTAAGTAAGTGGCAAGTTGGCACAGGCACTGCACCAATTAGGTAAATACACAGAAGCCAGAGATCTATGGGGGACAGGATGGGGGAGAGGTGTTCCCAAAGGACATAAAATACACTTGCATAAAAGAACCCGCACAAAAATGCCTGTCATTACTGAAGGTCACCAATACCAATACACTGTACCAGGCATAATGGATGGTTTGCCCTTTTTCTTCTACTCTCCCATGTTGGTTCTGGAAAAATCAGAAGAGAAAAGAAAATGAAAGCACAACACAGCTCCATCTAAAATAATCCAAGTTAAGTGGAGTGGGGGAATCTTTGAATAGTATCTGGGCTCGAGTTTAAGATTGGATCACCTAAGGACTGATTATTCACAAAAGTGAGAATTATAAAAAAAAAAAAAAGAAACAAACAAACAACAAAAGAAAAAAGACAGTTGTGATCACTGAAAGTGACAAGAGGGCTAGTGTATCTTCCAGAGATGTCTTCAGCAAGCAGGGAAAGGAAAGCCATCAGAGCAATGTTGAATGGATCCATGGGAGAAAAAATAAAGTCATTTCCTATGGTACATTATATTCAGCCCATTCAATAAATTGGTTTAAAGTTATTTATTGGCAGAGGAAAAAAAAGGGATTGCTTTTTTAACATTAAGTATAGCTTTGAAAGATGAAAGATGAAGGAAAGGAAAAACAATGATGTAGCTTTCTTGTTGCTAAGGGGGCAGGCAGGGAAGGTGGGGTAGCACAAAGATGCTGGGTGAGACTGTTCCCCATGTGTATAGCAGGGGGCACCATAAGACCAGAACAGCTCTTGTGAACCCTAAGTAGGCCATCGAGAAAAAGGGAGTTAGGGGGGGACAGCCAAGATGGTAAGTATTGCGCACTTAGCGACTTACATTTATTTGATGTTCCCTAGTTGGTTGTTCAGGACCTGAGATGTGTCTATTCTAGAAAGAGAATAAGCCACATGGAAAAGAAATTGAAAATGTATTTCTTTGGAAACATAACCCAGGATGCTAAATAAGTTTCACCTCCACTGGATGCTTCATCAAAATCAACGATGCCTATAATCAGAAGTGCCCCATTCCTATTTAGCTTTCCTACTTTCTAACATCCATAAATTCAACAATAGATTATGAAAGTCTAGATCACACTCAGGCACCTAATGGGACTATAAAGAAATGTTCTTTTCCTCAGTGGAATTACTCTTTTAATGTCCTTGCTTTCCAATTTACATCAGTTAGAAGCTGTTAAAGTAATGGCATAAGCATTAGAAAAATAAAGGCAATATGGAAAGGAAGATTGCTCATGTCTGTGTTTTATTCATCACACTGCCTGTTGAGTTTATATCACTGGCTTCAGATTTATCCAGTTTCTTTTCTCTTATGACTGGAGACATTAAGGGCAACCTGTCAGCTCTGTAAAATAACATTTGTAGTACTCTGAATCTTCTCGGTATAATCTTTAATAACTGTCTCATGTGCAAGTTGACAGCAAGCAAGTAATAAAATGCCTAATACTATTTTATAGGTCACATAATACAACAGTTTATTTTAGTTCAACAGGGCAATAACAGGTAACAGATAATGAAGTCACTATAGATTTGTATAATATAGTTTCTGGGTTGGCAACAGCTTCACAAAAGCCTCAATAATCTTCTTCTGAGCTACAACAAAACAGAAGTGTGTTTCCCATTTTCTCTCTTTCTAATGATTCACAACACTAAAGTTACCCTCATAGATGGTGCACTTCAATTATCCAAATTTGATGTATATTATTATGCAAACATACCTTTTTAAGGGGAAAGTACAGCTCTCTCCCATAACTTCAAATTACATAAGTGAAAGAAGCAATCATTCTACAACTTTTAGGAATTTAGGAATTTAGGAATTTAGGAATACAAAAATATTGAAGACATCTCTGTCCAATACAGTAAACCACCGGCTACTCATGGCTAGTGAAATTGCAATTAATTGAAATTAAGTAAAATTTAAAATTCAGTGACATTAACAAGATTGTATTGTTTTATTATGCGGTATCTCCCATTGTATTATTTTATTATGGGTTATATCTATTTGGATTAGTTTAAACATAGTTGCTTTAGAGACTCTTTCAGATAGCTGTATTAATTCCACATAATGTGGTGTTAATTCTACTTACTGTTTGTTATACCTAGTAACGTTTCTTTTTCATATGAAGGGTACTCTGGGTACTATTTTAGTTACAGCCCAACACTTCCAGCAACACTACAATTCGCATCTTCTGCTGAACGTTAAAATTCAAGATTCCAACCTTTGGGTCTATATCCACATGTAGTAATAAAGCAATTATTTCCTTCCTTCCTTCTTCCCTTTTCTCCTTCCTTCCTTCCCTCCTTCCTTTTCTCTTTTCCTCTTTCAATACCTCCTTCCCTCTCTCTTCCCCACCCACCTTGAGCTCTACTACTTGTGATTATGTTCTTCTGAAGACGTACCTGGCTTCCAAGAAATTCAACACCATTCACACATACCCTCTCTGGTTAGTGATTTTTATTTGATCCTTTTTAGATCTTCTTTTTCCGATTGCCTCCAACATTTGTGCAAGGTCTAACTCCTACAATGAATTCTTTATTCTACATACTTCTAGTTGAACACTGGTTGAACTTTTATACAAAGGGTAACTGAATTTCTATAACTGATACATAAGGAAGAATGCTACAGAAGTGTGAGCAAATGCATAACCTTGAAGAAATGCTTTTACCTACAAGTCACAGAGAGTCTGCTGATAGTAGCTTAGATCACAAGGGCATTTAAAGTTAACTGAACGATAAGTATGAAAGAGGGTATCTCAGAATTGTATATGATGTTACAAGATGTCATTACATACCCAGGCTCTATCTTTACCCTTCATCACCCTCAGCTTTAATCTTTTGTTTTCATGCTCAGTGTTTCATTGTCCCAAGATGACTGCTATGTCTCCAGAAATTACATCTATGTTCAACCAGTAAGAAGATATAAAGTGTAGGATTAGTTACAAATGGCCTTTGTGTTAGAAAATCCAGTATTTTAACCACCCCTCCTTCCCCACACCCAACCTCTCCTTACATGTCACTGGTCAGCACTGAGTGATCACAAGAAAAAGTGATCACTGAGTGATCACAAGAAAAAGAAGATCACAAAGGCGGGCTTAGGCTAATAAGGGTAATTTCTTAGAATTGGCAGAAGGGCCTCCTCACAGCAAAGTGAGGCTATCTCCACTAGCCACCAAATCAAGGTTCTAATAGCAGGAAAGTAATTTTTGAGGGGAAAACTGAATGAATGCTTTCTGAGTAAAAGATCAACAGCCTTGGAGTTGTGGAAAGAGGAACAGTATATATTCAGGATATGGGAAGACCCCCAAAGGAGCTGGAATGCATGTGTAAGTGATGTAAAGGGAAAATAAACAATAAAAATGGCACACTAAAAATTGTGGACTTTATTCTTTAGATGACTGAAATGACAAGGAGAGTTTGAAACAAAAGAATGGCACAATACTTATCAGTGGCGTAGAATGGTAGCTGGTATAATGTTTTGTTCTCTAAGGAGAAATAAAATATCTTCACGATGTCTCTCTTGTCCTATAATCTTCCCCGAGGAGGGGGAATAAAGTAGAATCTCCAGGATTTTGGACACCTTTTCTAGGTGCGGAGGAAGTAGACATACCACAGTGATAAGTAAACTTGGCCTCCTTTACAGGGCCCTCTTTCCCACCTTTGTCCATTAAACAGCCAGGACTAAGCCAGCAGCCTTCATCCTTCCATGTCCCCTGAAGGCAGACATCTTCCTTTGTCCTTCCAGGTCCCCCGCTGCCTTTCTGCTGCTATCTGGTATAGGATGGATTTAGGGGTGCTAAGCTCTCTGCTACACTTAGAGGAAAGAACAAGCTAGGCCAAATGAGCCTTTTGCTGCTCTATCATTCTTTGTCTTGTTTTATTTCCACTCACAAATTCAGCACTGTACTGAATCCTCACATGGCCCATGGTGTTTTTTTAGAACTGGAAATTCACTAATTTCCTTTGCCATTTAAAAATGTTCCCCAAATGTTTCACTTCAAACTTTAAAGCAAAAATAATTAGCAAGCTTTTTTTTTTTTAATAAACATTATCGGGGCGCCTGGGTGGCTCAGTTGGTTAAGCAACTGGCTTCGGCTCAGGTCATGATCTCGTGGTTCGTGGGTTCGAGCCCCACATCAGGCTCTGTGCTGACAGCTTGGAGCCTGGAGCCTGTTTCAGATTCTGTGTGTGTCTCTCTCTCTCTCTGCCCCTTCCCCACTCTCACTCTGTCCCCCTCTGTCTCAAAAATAAATAAACATGAAAATAAATAAATAAATAAATAAATAAATAAACAAACAAACAAACATTATCTGTTCACACGTCCTTGAAAAAAAATCAGTGGTTTCATCCATTTAAAGCGCAGTTTGGGTCTTGGATAAAGAGACAGGTACACTACTTTACAAATGGCACCACTAGAATTTTTTTTTTAAAGGCAAGCAATATATACAGTTAACCCTTGAACCACACAGGTTTGAACAGTGCAGATCATTTTAAATGCAGATGTTTCAATATATACACACAGAATACAGTAAATGTATTTTCTCTTCTCTATGATTTTCCTATTAACAGTTTCTTTTCTCTAGCCTACTTTATTGTAAGTATACGGTTTATGATGCATATAACATACAAAATGTGTGTTAACCAACTGTTCATCAGTAAGGCTTCTGGTCAACAGTAGGCTGTTCATAAAGTTTTGAAGGAGTCATAAATTATCCGCAAATTTTCGACTGTGTGGGAGCGGGAGTCAGTGCCCCACATTGTTCAAGGGTCAACCGTACTGTAAAGAAATAGATGTCTTTGAAGTAACTGCTTCCCAGATATATTGTTCCTAAATTTTAAGACTTTATATTTAACATGCCATTGGATGGGAGACACATTGCTAATTGTTTCTGTTAGGACTTGGAAGAGGGACCTGTGTACTTTGCTTCAAATTTACACCTAGAAAAATGAAATGGGTTTCTATGAGAACTTTTCCACTCTCGGACACATTGTTATGAGAAAACACAAAAGAGTAAAACTATTTTCAAACAGACACACAGCTATTCTAGTCACAGGAAGCCCTAGAGTGACTCAAGGATAAAGGGCATGAGAAAATACTCAATAAAGATGTGGGAGAAATAAACAAAACCTCCAAATAAAATCAGAATATTTACAATTTTGAAATTCTGTTTCTTAAACAGAGGTCAGAGGAATCTAGATAAATGTCATGGCCAAACCAAACTCCTGCATTTCCAGGTTTAGAAGTAAGTTATGAAATGACATAATGTACAAAAATCAGTGAACAAGGTCAGCTCCAATTGTATTATTTGCAACAATTTAACAATCTCAACTAGATTAAGTTCAATCACTTTTATTAAGTTCTCTTCTCATGTGTCTTCAGAAAGCATTTACTACATTGAAACACTTAATAGTTTTATGAATAGTGTGTTAACTTATATTAAAAAATGAATGAATCCAGCATTTTCCAAAGTCTGACAAAATTTAAAACTTTCTACGTGTTCATTTACCAAACCTATGAATAGAATGCAAAATGTCTACGGACTGAACACTTTGAAAGAGAAAGGAAACATGATATTCATGAAGGAGCTCAATTGTGGGTCCTGAATAAAATGGTCCAGTGTCGACTTTACACAAAGTTAAATGCCTATGTTTACACTGCAAATTACCTTCTTCTCTCACTCATCACAAGAGCTAAATGCAGATATGTGACAGATAAATACTATTCCCAAGTTTCAATCCCATTCTTCAGAATCTCTTGGTCATCTTAATCAAACTGATACTCAGAGTGAGGATCTCAATAATATTCATGGCAGATGGCAACCTATCTAAACAACAGGCAGCCTAATATTCCTCTCAAAGTATAAAACAGTTGTTTAGATACAAACCCGAGAAACAAGAGTTTATTTACCTTCACACTAGAGGTCACTGGGTGACTAAAGAGAAATTGCTGGCATTTGCATCCCAACAATACCTTTTAAACCCACTACAGATCTGCCATCACTGGTCCTCCTTTCTCTCTTCTGGAGGTACCTCTGAAGTTATCTTTACTCATCCCTGTATATTTCTCTCATTTTCCAGAAAACAAACATTGGCTTAATGTATCAATATAGTTAGAAAATATCCGATTATTTATGACTTAGTTGACATTCTCTTCTGTTGGCAGATGAGGAAGCTGCAGTACAGAATTTACCTTTTATCCAAAAATCCAAAGAAGGTCCATAAAAGCTACAAACCTTTCTCTTTCTGGATGTGCAGTTAAATGCCTAACGCACATGCTCGGGCTGTTGGCACTCTGCCACTTATAGGTGGTGCATTCAATAATGGTCTCATCACAGACTCCTTTAGAGTAAGTCAAAGACTGTTAATACAATGGCCCTGCAATGTATTCCTTTAGTAGCTGAAACTGTTAATCAAGGTATCTGTAGGAAGCTATCAATTTCAAAAAAAAAAAATCTGATGTAGAATTCTTTTCTTGAGAAGGATAATAATTGACTCCTGTAACATCCGTGGTAAGTAAATTGTAGTATTATTATTTTAATTTCTTCATCTTAGTGACAATAATGAATTTGAACACTGAGGAAACTGAATCTTAGGATTATAAGTTAGACTCTTATTCCAAATTAGTGTTATAGATAGTAACTGAAGCTACCCAGTGGTAATAAGGTCTGAGAAATGGTAGAACATCTTAACTGGACGTGGAAATCCCTTAACTAAACATGGACGAAAGCCTTCTGCAACAGAATACTGTGACTATACTCCCTGGAAGTTTCTTCTGTGCCTTCTGGTGGAATCAATCATTCTCTCAGGAACACCATCAAAGATCACTAGAACTCAAGAACAACAGTTATTTGCTAAAGAGCTGGTGCCTAAATTTTACTTATTAAATTTTCCTCTATGGATTTGATTACAGGGTTAAAATTGTTCTAAAGCAAATGATTTTTAAATCTACTATATATTATTATATAAAGTAAGCAACATTGAATGAAAGAAGTAAAGGAATGGAAGTTAGATCTTAAGGAAGAGAAGGAGCAAGGGAGAGAGGATGGGGAACAAGGAACGTTGGATGAAGATGGAAGAGAAGGGGGAGGGAGGGTCAAAGGAAACTCAGACAATAAATAGAAATATTAACAGGGGTACCCGGGTGGCTCAGTCGGTTTAGCGTCCGACTCTGGCTCAGGTCATGATATCACAGTTCATGAGTTCGAGCCCTGTGTTGGGCTCTGTGCTGACAGCTCAGAACCTGGAGCCGGCTTCAGATTCTGTGTCTCCCTCTCTCTCTGCCCCTCCCCTGCTCATGCTCTGTCTCTGTCTCTCAAAAATAAATAAATGCAAAAAAAGAAATATTAATAGAAAGTAGAAATTCATAGAAAATAACAAGAAATATTAAAGGTGAGAGAAAGAATGGAATGGAGGTTAGGAACTAAGGAAACCAAAAATAAAAGAAAAGGCCTAGATTTGATTCCTAGTGGCCTGGAATACATATTCTTCCCTGAGGCTGAGCTATATGATCCTAAAGTGAGGTTCGCTGCAAGATGTGGGCGAAGTTAAAAGCTCTCAGTAATAGAGAAGAAAGGCCATGACTAGCTTGTCTTTCAGATGGTTTCCAGGCACTTTCTTTTCAAAAGTTCAGATTCTAGTTCTAAGCACCTCAAATCACCCTTGAACTAGAAAGCTCTTCAGTCCTAAAAAAGCAGCTTCCCTCAGGGCAGAGACAAGCAGATGTGGTAAGGCTAGAAGCACCCTTGTGCTAGAAACAAGGCTAGGTTCTGGTCAAACGCCAGACCTTCAATCGTCTTTAAGTCCCAAGTAATTACTTAAAATCATAATTTGGAGACAAATCCAGTAATGTCTTCCTTTCAGGTCCCTGTTTTTCATTTTCTAAATTACTTCACGTTAAAATTAGTTTTATGTAAAGACAAGGTTGGCAGTGAGAAAAGAGGAAATGAGCATAATTTCCACTAAAGGAGGATGGGGTGAGAAGGGCAAAATGCTGTGACTGTTCCACTGTTAATGCTTTATTCCTAAGGGAAAAAGTAGTTTAAATTTCTAGAAACTCAACCCTTCCTGAAATTCATGATTGATCTATTTTAAAAAAGTATAAAAAGTCACACTCAACAAATTACACGGGGAGAAAAACAGGCGAGATATCAAACAGCATGGGTCTTAATCCCATTTCTAGGATCAATTACAAGACTATGCAAATAATTTAGGTTCTTTATTTTTCTTCACCTGTAAAAGGAGCATAATATTAGCTTCCCTGTCTTACAAGTTTGTAATGGGAAATAAAAGAACGGGGAGCTTGTACAGTAGGAATTAAGATTTGCTGAATTGAATAATACATTTGGAAGCTCTTTGAATAGGTAAAAGCACACTATTTTAAGTGTCCTAAAAAATGGAAAAAGAGGTTAATTGCCAATCCTAGACCCTTCTGCAAGGTTCTTTGCGTATTTAGAGCAAGAGAAACATTTCTCTTTTAAAGCAACTTTTACAAAGAGGATTGGTTAATCCAATTCATGAATGGATCTGCATCTTTGAAAAAGGACCGTTTACCTTTGTGTACTGAAAAATCTGCTATTTTCAATTTTTTCTGCTTGCACTAAAGCGACTGATTCAATGTTCCTGATTCAACCCCTTTCCATGGGGTGTTCAATTTTGTTCCTCAGTATTCTGGTACCCTAAGTAATTCTTGGTAGACTCTAGGATAAAGTTTTCTGTTGCCGTGTACCTAGAAGATGAAGACATCGAGAATGAAGTTCCCGAAGGGTTTTACAGAAACAAGTGTCAACAGCTGCTCGATTTGCTTGCCTGTGCCAGCTCGTTTGCTCCGCAAAGAAAAGGCAAAGACAAGCTGATCCCACAATGATCAGCTGGAGTGAAGGCATTGATTATGTCAATGCAAGAATAATTAGATACGTAGTTACCATAAACAGCTTTTGAAGTGTTTCAATTGCTATAATTCCATTCATTGCTATCATCTAGCTCTTGGCAAAGAAGCCAACTCTCAGTTTTTTTATGGATGGATTTAAGCAAACAGCATCTAGCCCATTGCCGAATCCTAAAAGATTACTAATAAATGGCAATTGAACGAGAATCTTGTATGTTGATCGCTTCTAGTTGCTTCTATGAGAAAATTATATAAGCAGGCAGTTTCTTCCCCTTAAATTTCTGATTCAAACCTCAAGTGAGGGATGTCTGGCATTCCTACCACATGACCTCCCTCTGTCTTCAAACTTTTATGTTCCAATTCCCCACCTAGCTCTCATCTAATTACCTTAAATAGATTTCATTGCAACGGGCATACCCTTGCCTTCCTATCACAGATCAATCTTACAGTTCCCGTTGTCACTTGATAATAAAGGAAGTGAGCCTCAGTCTGTCCACAACGCATCCTTCCACAGGTACTCTGGGCCCCTTTCCTTTCACACCTTTCTTTATATAGGCTACAATCACTCTGTCAGTTCAGAGGTTCTCAAAATGTGCCCTTCAGACCAGCAACGTCAGCAGCACTTACAAATCAAATCAGAAACTCTGGAAGGTGATACAGACGTCCTCTAAAGTTTGAGAAACCGTTGAATTAGTTCAGTGACCCTCAACACTAGCTACGTATTTGAATCATGTGAGAAATTTTTTAAAATACCAATTCCAGGCTCTCTAGCCCAGAGATTTCAATTAGCTAGTCTGGGATTGGCCCAAACACTGATACTTTTTAAATCTTCCCAAGTGATTCTAATATGACACCAGAGTTGAAACCACAGATGCTAGTAGGCTTTCTTTCTTCTATACTATCAATCTCATTTCTACGACTGGATTACTCCCATCAACATACATGCACACCATGATCACTTTAAAAAAGTTGCTGGGGCACCTGGGTGGCTCAGTCAGTTAAGCGTCCAACTTGGGCTCAGGTCATGATCTCACAGTTCATGAGTCCGAGCCCCACATCGGGTTCTGTGCTGACAGCTTGGAGCCTGGAGCCAGCTCTTGATTCTGTGTCTTTCTTTCTCTCTCTCAAAAATAAACATTAAAAAAAATTTTTTTTAAGTTGTCAATGAACTCCATGCTGCCAAATCCAAATGCTGCTCCTCTGCTCTCATCATCCTCCCTCACTTTTCCTTCCTAACAAATCTTTTCTGGATTTCCTAACTATCTTCCAGAATGATCACTCTTGTGAGCTCATCCTTCTATGTCCAACTGATAAAGCCTGGAGATGCTCAAGACTTAGTCCAGGGTTCTCTTTTCTTTCTTGCATACTATTCCCAAATAAGTTTTGATTCATTCCCTTGAATGTCACCTAAGTAAAACACTTACATCCATCTTAGATGTTTATCAGATTTAGATTCAAATATCTATTTCCTATTTTCTCTTGGAAGTTTCAACAAACATCTCCCTCTTCCCATGCTATAGGTCAGTATTTGTATCTGTTTTTTGTGAAGATTGTACGAGTGGTTTTTTTTCTTTGCTTCATCATTGTGTGCTGCATTGATTCACCTGATTCCATTCCCATCAAGAGTTTTACTTACATCCTGCTCTTTCCTTGCCTGTTTCTACTACCCTCAAAAGAGCATCTTTGGTATTAGAAATGGAATAATTTTAAAACAAACCAGACTCAAAAGAGAAGAAAAATGAAACCGTGCAATATTGGTAATCAACTGAATACATCATCTATGCTGAATGTGATTTTGTCCAGTTCAACCAAGTCTGAAATAGGCAAGAGTCCTTGTCAAGAGACTGTTCCAGAAGATGACTGTCTTCCAAAGCATCATCTCAATTAATAGATGCATTAGTGATAGGTTCCTATTTATTCATTTTTCAAAGTGAGACACACTTTTTCACAGAAAATGCTTACTAACACTACTTCTGATATCTGAATACTGACTGTGGGGCATCTGCATGGAGAAGCTTACAATTGGAAAGTCTGTGATAAAAGGGAAAAATAGCAGTGGCCTAAAATAATCACACATTTTTATTAAATTTCAAAATTGAAGACTATTTACTTTAGATACCTCTGAAATTTAGAAACACCATTTTAGTTTCTCTGGATACCTTTTCATGAATGCTGCAATCAGGGGAGAATTTTCTAGGCTCATTGCCTGAAAATTTCAGATGGATATTCAATGCCTAGAATGTTTAGTAAACTCCTTTTTAAAAAAAAGTCATACCATAGACCTCTTTTAAAAGATAGAAATGTTATGGTTTTTATATTGTAGAGTTTCCACTAGCTCGGTGACTTTTTCTTTTTTAAATATTTTAATGTTCATCCATTTTGAGAGAGAGAGAGACAAGAGTGTGACTGGGGGAGGGGCGGAGAGAGAGAGGGAGACACAGAATCCAAAGCAGGCTCCAGGCTCCAAGCTGTTAGCACAGAGCCTGATGAGGGGCTTGAACACACACCCTGTGATATCATGACCTGAGCCGAAGTCTGGTGCTTAATCAACTGAGCCACCCAGGTGCCCCACTCAGTGTCTATATTTTTAAGAAAACGTTGACAAATTAAAAGCCTGAATGATTGAAGAATTTTGCAATATGACCATGAGTGGTCATCATTTGGTGATCATAAAAGATGATGTTGACCAGGCTCACAAACTGAGGAAAATATCCAACCACAGTACTACCATCAAGTGCATGGGTGACCTTCTTACTTATTTATTCATGTATTTATTTCTTGTTAAAAATGAGTGGATAAGAATATGGTATTGAGGTATTTTGTCTTCAAGCTCACAGATGAGAGAATTTTGCAGTATTTTATAAAGAAAATCCAAGAAGGCACGGTGCTTAACAAGGCAAGAATTCAGCAACAGAAACAATAATGCCTGGTCATCTTGTTGACATTATCTTCAAAATAGAAATCTCTAATAGTGACAGGACATGGCAATCAGTGTCTTTTCAAGTGACTCCTCAGGCATTGCTGTCAGGAACCTGTATCATAAGTAGTGGCAGGTTGTGGATGTAAATGTCATAAATTTGAAAAATGATTTTAGGAAATAACTTTTCTATACAGAATATATATAGTATTACTTAAAAATAATATAGACAGGCAAGGATGAGTTCCATAAAGCTGAATACATAGAGCCATATACCTAAAAATGTGTGTAATTAACCTATATTCCTTTATTTTAAGTGTATCCTTTAAAATTCTTTATGCTTACCTTAATTCTTAATAGCTAAAACTCCTGTGTTTAGAATAACCACAACTTGAGCAGAGGATGTGGGAGTTAGAACAGAATCAAAGTTATTCGAGACATGTGAGCAAATATCTGGATAAATAGAATTAAACAGAATGGTCATAGGTTTGGGGAGTTAACTTGTTATCTAGTTTAGCCAACCTTGAACTTGAGAGCCACACAACACATATAGCTTCAACAATCGCCCCACCATTAAAATGAAATGAGCTGATAAAAGAAAAAATATTTACAACAAACCAAAAACTTGAAGAGCCTCTAGATGTGATTTTATAAACAAGTCTTCAGAGAAAAATTTGCTACTGCAAAATCATCATGTAATTATCTAATAAATGAATTATATGATTAAAATATTTTAATATGAAACCGCCAAGTACTAATGGACTAACAATGATATTCAAGGAAGATACATTCATTTGAAAGTCTTTCCTATATTTTTGAATGTGAGAGTTCAGTAAGATCTTGTAAAGTGGAATTGGGAGAGATTTCTGAAGTGAATTAAGGGTAATTACCAATTAGTAGACACAAGTACAACCTAACAAGTGTTCTCTCACATTTCTTCAAGGCAAGTAAGAGCTTTTTCATTACTTGGAAGTACCTGCATTCTTTTATAATAAGGAGATGTTGCCCTAAGGAAGATAATTCCAGTTTCATTGACAGCATAGGGTATCCAAAATTAGATTACTGTATGCCTTTATTCATGTTACTATCTCTTTGCAGGATGTTTTTTGCCTCTGATTTTCCACATTACTGCAAAGAGTACTTCTGTTGAGAAAATAAAGACATAGGAACGGAGGGCTTTATAAAGACGTGTGTGAAATGCATAAGGCTAATTCTGATCTTTGTATATGTTTAAAAATGGGTCCCTAAAAATTTATGTATACATATTGCACCTAAAAGCATCAGAGCAATCATTTTAAAAATATGCTCAGGGGAAGAATATCAAAGCTGATATGCTTACCTGGCAGACAGCCTACCCACAGCTATGTTAATGAAGACACAAGATGTTCAGAGATCATTTCATAAGATGTTTTTGCCATTATACTTTGTCATGTAATTACTTAGGAAGTTATATAATGTGTCTTGTCTACCACTTTACACTAATGCATCCTGAAAACTCATTCTGTTTTATCACACAAATTAGAGTGTTACTGACATAGGAGGCCCTAAAAACTCCAAAGTTGTGATGATTGTGTGTCAACAAACCTGGGAGACTTTGATGCATAGACAATTGACAGTTACGTGTGCAGCTAACACATCTGCATGTTGAGAACACTGATTCTACGTTTGTCTTTCAAGAAGCCAATGTCTAAGACCAATAAATAATAATGAATCTGCTTTCATCCTGTATCTTTTTTTACGCTGATTTATTTATTTTTGAGAGAGAGAGCGAGCGAGCATAAGCAGAGGAGAGGCAGAGAGGGAGGGGGAGATAGGAGAGAGAATCCCAAAGAGGCTCTGTGCCATTAGTGCAGAGCCCCACATGGAGTTTGATTTCGCAAACCACAACATCATGACCTGAACGCAAATGGAGAGTCAGTGCTTAACCTACTGAACCACCCAGGTGTCCCTCATCCTGTATCTTTATAAAGACTCATAAACTTTAAACAAAACTAAATTGCATCACATAATTCAAAGCTATATTTGCCTCTCAATACGTAGATCACAGTTGTTATATTTATATATTTCTATGAATATACCTACATATCTATAATATAGACTATATATACAACACATTAATAAGTATATATTCTATATGTATATATCTATATATCTGATCATATATGCATATAAAATATTACATATATTATGTATCTCAAACTAAATTAGAAATTCCTAAAAGTTGGGGCACCTGGGTGGCTCAGTTGGTTAAGCGTCCAAATCTTGGTTTCAGCTCAGGTCATGAACTCAGGGTTTGTGAGATCAAGTCCTGAGCTGGGCTCTGCACTGACAGTGCTTGGGATTCTCTGTCTCCCTCTCTCTCAGCCTCTCCCACGCCCTCTCAAAATAAATAAATAAACTTAAAAAAAATACATCCCTGAAAGTCAACAAACATATCGTATATCTCTTTACGTTTAAAACATTTTTGAATAGAATGTAGTGGATGGTCAAGGATTTTTGTTAAATGCCTAGTGTTAACTAGGCTTATCGAGTAGCTTATTAACTTATTTGCACAAAATTCTTCCTAACCTCTTCCTATATTCTATCCACCTGTGGGTCCTAATCTAAATACTGGGAGTAGTGTGCTACAGAACTGGTTTGGGACATGAGTTTATATCCTTGTTCACACATGTAAGAGCTCTGTTTCTGTGTGAAAGCTACTTAGCCTCCGTCTCCTACAAAATAATGTATTACTATCTAAATTGTCTAATTCATAGGTTTATATTCATAAACATGTTTTTAACACTTTGACATGATATAAAAGTTAAGGAATTGTTACAATAATGGCCGAGGCAGGGATGAGCTAGACATTCACCAAAGCAGTTTCCTCTTCCTCCTGAGCACACAGTGAGCCTAGGCTCTCCTAGGAGATTAGTATTCTAGAAAATTGAGTATTTTCGTCACCTCTTGGGCAGAAGTACCTACATGAAGCCAGGGCCAAATACTTACAGCTACCTGTTCTTCATAACCAAAGATTTATGGGAATATAAACACGCTCATTCGTGCATGTTTTATCCATGGCTGCTTTCGAGCTAAAATGGTAGAGCTGAGTAGTTATGACAGAGATACAGCCAAAAAACCCTAACACAACTATTATCTGATCCATCCCAAACAAAGGTGCTATCACCTACTTTAGCAAAAAAGAAATCATTACTCTGTAGATCCATTGAAATTATTTGATTTGCTCCTTATATCATATAGTATTACTATAGCTAACACAAGGCCAGTACACTCTCCTAAAATTACTGTCTGCTTTCCCTCCATTTTTCCAATGGTAGTTACTTGTTTCATGGTTGCTTTTTTGTTTCCTTTCATATTTTTAATCTAACAACCAAAATAAATGGTTTGGAACTACAGTGTTAGAAATTTTCTTGTTGGAAGATGTTAATCAGCAGAGTGGTGATTGTGCGATATTCTTTGAACAGCACTGATTATTTCAACATCACAAATTATTCCTGAAAATTATATCTTGTATTTCAAGTAAGACAGTGAAATTAAACAATATACTATTTTCTTACTTACTATGGGCACGATGACTGCTAATTGTCTGCTATATCCGTCTCCTCGGAGACTTTTTTTTTTTTGGCTAAACACACAGATGGCCAGAAGAAACAAAAAAAGATTAACCAATCATCTTTGCAAATAGCTGATATGTGACTAAGTTCTGGCCGAAGGAAGTAAGTCAAAATGAAGAATACAAATTTCAGGGGCACCTGTGTGGCTCAGTCGGTTAACCATCTGACTTCTGTCAGGTCATGATTTCGTGGTTCATGGGTTCGAGCTGTGCACTGGGCTCTGTGCTGACAGCTCAAAACCTGGCACCTACTTCAGATTCTGGGTTTCCCTCTCTCTCTGTCCTCCCTGTGTGCTCTCTCTCTTTCTCTCTCTCTCAAAAATAAATAAGCATTAAAAAACAAAAGTAAAAGAAAAAGTAAAACACACACACACACACACACACACACACACACACACACACACACACACATTTCAGGAGTAAAAGGAAGATGTGGTCTCCTCCTTTGCTTCTGTCCTGTTTGCTGAAAGGTAAAATGGCTGAAGCGAGGGAGGTTTTCTTGGACCTGGAGGTAGAAATTTGTTATTGAAGATAAGCTTCAACAAGAGACAGAGAGAACCTACATCCCTGATGCTTTTTGAGCCATTGCACCACTCTAGGACTGCCTACTCTTACATAAGACAGAAGTCAACATCAACTTTTAAAATGATTTTTTATTTTGAGCCTTGTCACTTGAGGCCAATTTTAATCCTATTTGATAGAATAGATAAGGGAGTTTAAAGTTAGTGTTTTATTCATAATGAGAAGGAAACAGAACAGTGAGAATAATTTAAAAACAACAAAAACCAAACAGCAGAGAGAAGATTATCCAAAAGTCTGTGTAAGAGGGATATCCTGAACTATATTAATGGCTCTTGTCTCCCATATTTCCTTTTATCAACATTCCTTCTATTCTGCCAGTAGCACCTATTTGGGAAAGATTTAGGATTGTTACAGCGGGAATACAAAGAGAAAGAATGTTAATAATCAGCTTTTGATACGCAAAATAAGAACTTATAAGTAGTATTAAAGCAGAGCTTTGTCTAGAACAAGAAGATTTTACCAATCTAACTTCATATATCAGAACCACACGCAGAAGGGAGGGCAGAAATCAAATTTTCTCACAAGAAATTAGAGATAACCCTTCTTCTCGCGACACTAGGCCACAAGTCATGTAAACAGGCACAAAGTATATATGCTGTAAAGAAAGAGAAAACCCAGAGTCTGTGTCTCCTAGCCCTGGACCCTGTGAGAAGAAAATAAAATATGGGATAACACATGAGAGGCGAGAATAATTACTTTCCATCTAGCTCTTTACAGGTGACACCGTTGAAACATTTCACTAAATGTGAAGGGGCCCGGCAACACTGAATCTGGTGAGCCCCTTCCTTTTTTTTTAGCACTGGGCAACTTTGAGGTTTGGCTTCATTGCTTCAGCATGGCACCATCCAAAATGGTGTGAGAGCAAAGGTGTACATGGATCAATCTAAGGCCAGATTCCTAGTTTCCTATGGTCTCCAATTATTTGTGTAACTTAACAGTCACACAAGCGAGAAGACTTAAAGTTACATACGTTAAATTACACAACTTAAAAGACTTAAAAATGCTCTTGGGCCTGAGTATGGACACCAATGATGAGAGCTCTAGTGGAGTGGCACAGAATAGAGGCAGAGCAGTGACCAGAACGTATAAGAACCTTAGGGAGAGGTTTTGTCTGGGACCACGGGCATCAGTGGTGAAAACAATGCTCCACAAAAAAACAACAAAACGACAAACAAGGTGAAACACTAGCAGTGAAAGAAAAACAAACAACGCTCCTGCAAGATCCAATGAGAATTCAGAAAACAGTGACCAATGAGAAATGAGATTCACCCTTCCCTACTGTAACTAAGTTGCCTTGCCCATGTACCCAGATACCATCAAGAGAAGGGAGGAGATCAGAGAGACTGAGCATTACATTTAAAAGGACTGAGTTTACCTTAAAGAACATTCTACAGTTATTTCATTAAAGACTGTAAATTATAAAATTTACATTGGATAATTTTTCCCTTAATGAGTAGGTAGGGATCATAAGAAAGATTAGAACAGCTAAAAGAGCCAATAATGATGTATATTTTCTTCATACACCTAAGTGTTGTATGAGTTAGTCAGTTAGATCACTATCTTTACAACGCTCAAAGAGAAGGCATGCCACACACTTTTTTTTTATTGTAACGATGAACTTTAGAACAGAATATTTTTGCAAAGGAGTAAAATAATTGATATGTGTGCCTGTTCTTATTTCTGAAATGTGGAAAAGAGTAAAACAGCTGTAACAACATGAAACATTGGAATGAGGCTAAATAAATTAGAAACTCCCTTTAGGTAACTTCAGAGAAAAATCTATCAATTTAATCCCAGTTCAGATTATTTGTGATTTCCTTTTATTTTTACAGATATCTATTACATATTATGTTGAGTGATCCACCAATGCATTGAATAGACTCAGTTTTCCTCAAATATTTCCTCTTCTGTTCCTACTATTGTTATTGCTATTGCTATTTAATTGACTGTACATGCCTTCAAAACCAGAATATAAATTTCCTCACCCACTTGTCATCAGAAAAATGGCTCACTCTCCGACATTCTCTACATTAAAAAAAAAACAAACTTTTGTTCATACTTGCTGGGTAAAATGGACTGCAAATATACAATTATACCTTGTTTTGTTGTACTTTGCTTTATTGCACTTTGTACATGTTGCATTTTTTACAAATTGAAGGTCCAAGATTTCTGTGCGGGAAGTCACTGCAGATGTGGTGGAAATACCAAGAGAGCTAGAATTAGAAGCACAGCCTGAAAATGGGACGGAATGATTGTAATCTCATGGTAAATTCTGAACCGATGAGGACTTGCTTCTCATGGATGAGCAAAGAAAGTGGTTTCTTGAGATGGAATCTACCCCTGGTGAAGATGCTGTGAAGATTACTGAAACAACAACAAAATATCTAAAATACTACATAAACTTAGTTGATAAAGTAGTGGCAGGGTTTGAGAGGACTGACTCCGATTTTGAGAAAAAGATCTGTTGTGGTTAAAATACTGTGACACAGCATCACGTGCTACAAACAAATGGATTGTTCATGAAAGGAAGAGTCAAGTGATGCGGCACACTGCATTGTTGCCTTATTTTAAGAAACTGCCAGTCACCCCAACCTTTAGCAACCAACAGCCAGGACAGTTGGCAGCCATCAACATCGAGGCGAGACCCCCCCACAACCAGGAAAAAGATTACAACTCGCTGAAATCTCAGATGACGGTTACCTCTTTTATCAATAAAGTATTTTTTAAAATAAGGAATGTACATTTTTTGTACCTAATGCTATTTCACCCTTATAGACTACAATATAGTATAAGCATGACGTTTACATGTACGGTGAAAGCAAAAAATTCATTTGACTCACTTTATTGAGATATTTGCTTTATTGCGGGCCTCTGGAACTGAACCTACAGGATCTCCAAGGTATGCCTGTAGTCCTAATCTGAAAGTGTTGTGTGATAGCTATTCGTTTTATCTTCCTGGTCTAAACCTACCCTTCAGTGCCTATTTTGTGATAATGTTGATGGACTCTAAAAATATTTCTCATTTGTCAGCTGGCATGATGTTAAGCTTTGTCAGCATAGGGTGCTAAAGGGCCACTGGAGGAAGAAAGTGGTTTTGTTTGCTTGTTTGTTTGTTTTTCCTTCTTCCGGTGAGTGGAGACAGGCTCCTGCAGTATAAGCAGTTTTTGCAATACCTGGGTCCCGCAACGTGCATGGCGTCTAGAGGTGTGCTTCTAGCAGCTCGGGCTATCTGGCAGCATACAATAGTTCCCTGGTGGCAGCTGCCCTTGACATTCCACTGATAGCTCATGCTACCAGTGAACTTTTTGCTATACAGGGAACGATGGAAGCACCTTCTCTGATGAGGTTTAGATCTCAGCCTGGCAAAGGGGATCTTTCAGTTCCTGATGATTCCTTGGCTACAGTATCTCAGCCAAATGGGCAATCATTACTAGCATGTCTCCCATTACCTCAGTCCCTGGCGTAACCAATAATTCCTTGTGTTAAAATTCTCCTGTTCAAGTTACTATGCGGGTTCTACCCTGGGAGTGGTCCTAAGCAATAGAACTGCAAAGATGGGATTCAGGGAGAAGTTTGGTTATACCCTTGGGCTTGAGTACAGTGCTGAGGTTTTTGCTGATGGAAAATGGGATTCTAGGAATCTACGGCACGTGGTGAGATTGTAAGTAATCAAACTATCACCTGTGGTGGATTGTGATAAAGAGCCAACTAAACAAGTGTCTTGAGAGCCCAAGTGGCTGCTGCACTTGACCGTTATGACAGTAATGATGCCTACAAGGACTACGGTGTAAGATAGATTTTTTCAAGTGCACTTAAACACTTACAAAGAAAAAAATGACAAGCTCTTAGCTTGTCAACCTGAGGACCACAGAGCCACCATGAGAATGTTGAAAGAATCTTTTATTTATTGTAGCAATAAGGCTGATCTTGCTGAAAATTAAACACAATATTTAATTGTACAGCTCGCTGACAGCAACAGTCATAAATCCATAATTCATTGCCTCCTCTATGATAATGGATCTGGACCCTGTGAACATTTCTCTTTTGCCAGGTGGCACCATGTTAACCTTTGTCAGTACAGTATACTAAAGAAAAAATGGGAAAGGAATGGGTTTCTCTTCTGGGTTCTGGTATATTCCTTGAGGCAATTTCCTGAAGCACGTCTAATTTCTGCAATGTCCGTCTCTAGCCGCACCGGTAGACTGCAGGGCCAGCTCTAGACACTCAGGTAGAGCTTACCGTGGAGTCCTCTCAGGTGGGTCACAGTACTTACGGGCATGACATGTCCTTGTGGATGGCTTCCGCTGGCATCCCCAGGAGCAGCTCGACAACCTCAGAAAACTCTGCCATCCAGTCACGGCTATGCCCTCTCCGATGAAGTCTGGATCTTAGTCTGTGTGGTGGGGGTTTCTCCAGATCATGTCCTGTTCGTCGAGCACTATTTCAGCCCTAAAAGTACAGGTCCTATCCCTAAATTTGTTACTACTATATTATTTACAGATCTCTTTATTCATGGCCAGTCAGTCCCCTGTTATATCTAATAATGCTTGATGTTCAGATTCCTGTGTGGGTTCATCTTCTGAATCTTGACTGAGAAACCTCTTAAAAGTTCAATATTTTTAATTTTTTTTAAATTTTTTAATGCGTATTTATTTTGAGAGAGAGAAAAAGAGAGCATGAGTTGGGGAGGGCAGAGAGAGAGAATCCCAAGGAGGCACTATGCTCTCAGCGTAGAGCCCGACATGGGGCTCAATCCCATGAACCATGAGATCATGACCTGAGCCAAAATCACCAGTCAGAGGCTTAACTAACTGAACCACCCAGGCGACTCTTAAAAGTTCAATATTTTAGTTGAGGAAAAAAGAAAGAACTAAACTAAGGTCTGATTTAATCATAGTCTCCCAGGAATCATTCATTCTAGTTCTTTATCATTTGTAACTCATCTATTCTTAAATTAAAGTAAATTAGATGTAATGAGGTAATTATTTTGAAATTTTCTTAAGTAAAAATTAGAAAATCTGATATATCAAAGTTCAGCATTATAAAAAGGCTGTATAAGAAAAATGCACAACATTCAATTTTGTCTTATATATTTATGAAAATACTGAATATATCCAGTTTAATGAAGACGAAACCTTGGAAAAGTCTGGTAAAAATGGATAGCAAATGTTTTATATATGCAATTCTAATGGAAAAATTAAATATATCAAATGGATATAACTGAAAGATAACTTTAACTTGATCTACTAATATTCTTTTAAACTACAAGGGAAGCCCATTTTTCTCTTAACACAGGATAAAATTTTGGAATCCAGTAGCTCCCTTGGCTAACAAGCCAATTTCTCTTAAAATGAAAAAATTCACTAGGTAATTATAAACACGGAATTGACTGGGAATTCTCCAAGAACTAAAGCTTTATTCACTATACCTTAAGTGAAGAGACACAGGGCCCTCCCTCCCATTTAGCAAAAAGATGAGAGTCACATTGTTCCAGTGACTTTTTTAAAGGTTATTATCACAAAATATTCATCTTCTTTTTCTCTTTTTGGTCATTCTTGTTAACTTCTTGTGTCTTTTGCTGATTTAGGATTATCACATAAATACAAGGGTAACAAAACTATATATAGTTTGATGACTTCATATTTTGGTCTCAAATCTCAGTTTTGTAAATGCACGCTTTGTTGTATCTTGGTGTTTTGGCTGAAGTATCAAATTCAATATCATACGTACATATGCACACATATATAGTTATTATTACGTATGTGTTTACTATTTAATAAAATTTAGTGTTCTGATACTATGAGTTGATTTGAAAAAAGTTCAAGTTATTTAAAGTTTCATATCAAACAACATTTTTATAATGGAAGAGGAAGTTAGGAAGGGTTTCTCAATTATTTTTTATTTTTCTTCTGAAAAATAACTTTTTAAACTTTATTTATTTATTTTGAGAGAGAGAAAGTGTGTGTGCACACGAGCTGGGGGGAGAGAGAGAGAAAGGGAGAGGGAGAGAGAGAGGGAGAGGGGGGAGAGGAGGAGAGAGAGAGAAGGGGAGAAGGGGAGAGGGGGAGAGAGACAGACAGACAAACAGACACACACACACACACACACACACAGAGAGAGAGAGAGAGAGAGAGAGAGAGAGAGAGAGAGAGAGAGAGAAATTCCAAGCAGGCTCCATGCTGTCAGCACAGAGCCTGATGCAGAGGTTCGTTCTCACTAACCACAAGATCATGACCTGAGGCAAAACCAAGAGTCAGATTCTTACCAACTGAGTCAACCAGGCACCCCTGAAAACTCACTTTCAATCTTGACTCATTTGTTGTTTTATCAACTGCCTAATTTGGCATACTCTCAAACCCTCCCCAGGCATTTACGCTAAAGTGGGGCTTGGCTAATATTTCATTAAAGTATATCTTAATAATTACTTTGTATAATTTCTACTTCTAAATTCAGAACCATTTTGACTTTTACATGCTTCTTTTCTATTTTCCTATATAAATGAACATTTAGAACAGTTAGCAATGTGTTTTAATTTTACGTAAGCATCTATAATGCTTATTGTTGTCCTTTTAACATAAATTATTTATACCAAGTTTGTGCTTGCTCATGAGAGACAGAAATAAGGAAAATGTATATTTTTTAAATAAATAGCCTTTAAATACTCCATGTCTTTGTTCTTGAGGGTTTTTTTTTCTTTTTATTTTTTTGCTTTCAATTAGACTGTGTTCATCGACTAAAATGTATTCTTCAGTGAGAAAAAAAGATTAAAAGTACAAAAATTACTCTATGAGGCATCTCATCTTCTTTATTAGTGGTTGCTACATAATGAATTGTAAGGAAATAAGGAACATTGCAAAATTCTTCTAGTTATGAGCATCTTTATTTTTAGACTAAAAAAATGATTACAGATTTTTAAAGAAATTTGTTATAGGCATTCTTCTATAGAAGCCAGACTTTAAAAACTTACAGAAAAAACCTGCAGGCACATAAAAGTATGAGTTAAAGTATATAATATTACTTTGGTCTTTGATTTTAGCCTGGCTAGAAAATGAATGAAGTCAAAATGAAATCAAATGAAATCAAAGCACTTCATTATTTGCTTATTCTTCCAAATATCATTATATCTGATACTGAGTACGAGTTATATTTTCAGTGACTTAAAACAGAAAAATCAGGAAAGAAATGGTAAACACCTTTAATTTTACTAATTTATAACTTATTTTTATATACTTCATCATAAGGTTTGTCTTCACTTGTTTCTATAATTAAAAATGTATTAATATATCTGAACCAAATTAGTCCTTTATATGATTTCATTCACTCATCCATTCATTCACTCATGTATCCATTCATTATGATTCATCAAAGGCCCATTCTATTTAAGGGTCAGGGGTTGAGAAAATGATCTTAGAATCCTGGAATTCAAAGTGCTTACCTTTTAGTGAGAAAATTCCTTACATTAAAATGAAAAGAAACAATAAAATATTCCAAATGAAATGCCTAATATGCTTGGAAACTCAGAGAAAAAGAAAGGGCCTTACCCTGTTAGGAGGGGAAGGCAGAAAGGATCAACACTAAGGAATGAGGTTACTTTTGAGCTAAGTCTTCAAGAACAAGTGAGATTTCAGTAGATAATATAATGGAATAAAGGTTTTAGGTCCTGTATGTGCCATATTTGGAACACAAGCAAGAGCATCCGTGGAGTTATGTTAAGAAACCAAGCTCAAAAACTAGGCAGGGCAGGGCATCAAAAAGTGTGCATTTGCCAAGGATTGTGGACTTCAACCTCTAATCTGCTGTATCAAGGATCATTTTAATGATTTCTCCCTACCTGAGAAGAGTTAAATGTTACTATATAATTGATAAAGGAACAACACATATTATAACAACATAGCTGCTATTACTGCCACAACAATACTACATAATGGGTAAACAAACACTTCAGTGGTATAAAACATAAGCATTTTTTTGTTCACTTGTCTAGGCTTAGCACAGGGTTTGGCAACTTTGCTAGTTATGGCAATGGTAACGCACAAGCTCATACCATGTGTCTGCCTGGGTCACACCTTTTAGCATTTTATTGCCCAAAGCATGTCATGTAGTTGAGTCCAGCATCCAGGGACAGACAAGTGATGCCTTCCCCACCCCTAAAGTAGAACAATGTAACGTTACATGGCAGGGTGTATGGACACTGGGAAAAGTAAGTCATTGGGGCCACGTGCTATAATCCATCACACATAATAATGAAGTAGAAAAACTCTCCAGGAAAAATGTCATTGAATTGTGCCTAAATAATTTACTTAGCGTTAAGACAAATGACTGCACTGTTCTTTTTAAAAACGGAATATACTTCTTTCAAAAAGAGCAAACCGCACGGGGGGAGCGGGTAGCTCAGTCAGTTAAGTGTCCGACTTCGGCTCAGGTCATGATCTCAAGGTTCATGAGTGTGAGTCCCGCATTGGGCTCTCTGCTATCAGTGCAGAGCCCGCTTTGGATTCTCTGTCCCTCTCTCTCTGCCCCACTTGCCTTCCCCCTACCCCCCCCCCCCCCACCCCGCCACTCGCAAACAAGTGCACGTGTGTGCTCGCTCTCTCTCAAAAATAAACCATAAAAGACTCTTAAAAACTGAGAACAATCTGAGGGTTGATGGGGGGGTGGGAGAGCGGGGAGGGTGGGTGATGGGTATTGAGAAGGGTACCTGTTGGGATGAGCACTGGGTGTTGTATGGAAACCAATTTGACAATAAATTTCAGATTAAAAATAAATAAATAAATAAATAAACATTAAAAAAAGAGCAAACTACCCACCATCTAAAACTCAGAAGGTACAGTCTTTTAATATACAAATCAATCTGGACATCAATCTACATAAAGATATAAATTAAAGGGTATACTACTGTTAGATGCATAATTATAAACAATTTAATAAAACGTATTTGAATAGAATATGTTAAACTTATTTTACTTGATTTTACCAAAAGTGAAATAAATATAATTGCTGAGCTTCAGATAAATATTTTTTTCCACAAAGGATATTATTATAATGCCCATTTATGAGTAAAAGTATTTGGAAAAGTACTAATAGGTTGAAAAGCTTTATGATTTTTAACAATAAACTTGATTCTCATCCATTATATCAATTGACAACCCATTATGAACAGAAAATGAAAGTTATCAAGCATTCAACCATGTCCTTCTACCTACCCTTTTCGTAATTCCCATTTTTATCACTCACATTATTCATTTTATTTCTATTTTTTCAACGCTTAGTAACATCTAAATTTGCTCTATAATTCCAATAGCTATTTAGGCTTAGTTCTATGTTAATGCTTCTAAGCAAATTTTGTATTGAGATATAATATATACACAGAAAGTACACATATACTAATACTACACTTTGTAAAATTTTATAAAGTAAAAAAAAAAAAAAAAAACCTCAGACAACCATACCCACATCAAAAAACAGAGCATTTCTATCACTGCAAATAGCTTAAAACCCACTTATTTCCTTCCATTTACTAGTCATGCTCATCACAGAAAAACCAGTACAATTTCTAAACTGGTATCAGTTTAATGCTTTCAATCTTTAATAAACGAGTAGACTGGATTTTATTTTCAATTGTTTTTAAATAAAAGGCTTATTGCTCTTGAATTCTCCAAATCTTTTCCCATTTTAAAATGTGTCTGTTATATGTTTCCTTTACACATGAAGTCATTACTCTAATGTCTTCTGGCATTAAATATTCTATTGATCATTTTCCTTTTGAGATAACTATCTCATTCATCTTTGGGTTGTATTTCAATGCCGAGTAGTATTGTTTCTTTTCCACAAAAACCTCTTTGAGTTTTTGAATATTTGAGAATGTATGCATCTGCCTTTATACTTAAATAATAACTTGGGCTACGTATTTTGTTCTTAAGTTTCACATTGCCTTTTTTTTTCCACTAAGAAAGTGTGGGTATTGTACTAATGTCTTCTGTCTTTAAATCTTGCTTAATAGAAACATAAACATATATTAGAGGAGTCCTCCAAGAAAAAGGGCCCTGAGGAGATTGTTAGTAGGAGCCTAAGATACATGAGGAGGCATGGACATAAAGAAAATTGGTTAGGACATAAAGGAAAATAAGCAAAATGTTACTGGAAGCTGGAAGAAATCGACAGAAAGGTTGACAAAACTATCACCCGCAGTGTTGTACAAAGTAGGAAATATTCCTAATGAATTCAAATCTAGCTAAGCAGTTTTCTAGCCATAATATTGAAAGATATTCTATATGGCTTCTTTTCACTGTGATATAATGTGAAATAAGAGAGCTAGGTTTGCTTATGTCTCCACTCTTATCTGCCAGAAAACAAAAGCTAGTGTTATGATTTTATAGGTACACATGTTGGAAATTATGCCAAGATATTCCTGAGTATAAGGGAATATGTGTTTGGAGAAGTAAAAGAGAGAGCAGGTACACTTGAAATAATTTATAGTATCTCTTCTGCCATCACAAGAAAGAATTCTGTGTCCTAGGAACCTCAGTCTCATCCAGATACCCCTAGAAGTCAAAGCTTTGATAGAGTGCCTTAGAGTTATTATGACACTTATGGGAAGAACAATAATATCTCTTGTCCACAGTAACATAAAGATAAGTGGAGGTGCCCTTCTTTAGAAGATCAGATGAGCTTGCACCAAGAGTATGCCAATGTTGACCGATGGCCATTGAAAACCAGAGAACTTTTCCTTCAATGTCCTAAACTCCTAGCTACCCTGAGGCTAGGGTGATATCCAGGGTGTGTATGTGAGTTGCCAGAAAACATTAGTATGAGAGAAAGTGACCATTTAATGTAACTAAGCTGTTGTGGGAGGAGTGAGACCAAGCCAAATACTTTAGGAAAGTGCAAGAACTATAAATATAGGGATTGCCATAGGAGGTACAGAGAATGGTTTTTCAAATACTTTATCGACACAGGATTTAAGAGAAGAAAAAATCTGAAACAGGGGAAGATTTTCCTCCAATTCAATGAAAGAAACCATGCTAAATGTATGGTGGTAATCGGATAGTGATTTAAATATTAAGTGTTTAACCACCTTCTAGAAGTCCCTATGAGGGATGCCAGGCTGGCTCAATGAGTTAAAGTTGGGCTCTTGATTTGGCTCAGGTTATGATCTCAGGGTTGTGAGATACAGCCTCACATAGGGCTCCACGCTAGGCATGGAGCCTGGCTAAGCTTCTCTCTCTCCCTTTCCTTCTGGCCCTCTCCCACTTGTGTGCTCTATCTCTCTCAAAATAATATACATAAAATAAAATAAAATAAAATAAAATAAAATAAAATAAAATAAAATAAAATAAAATAAAATAAAATAAAGTAAAGTAAAATAAAATAAAATAAAATAAAATAAAATAAAATAAAATAAAATAAAATAAAATAAAATAAAAATAAAATAAAAGTTCCTCCAAGAACAGTCATCTTGCCAACACCAAATACAGGGTTTTAGGCTTTCTGTTTTTTTTTAATCAGAGAGTCCTCATTTGAACCTGTCATGTAGCCATGGGTGCAAATGACATGAAGAGTATATTCACAACAGGGGAAATGTCACATACTGGGTAAGCACACAAAAAATTGTCCAGTCTTTTTAGTCATCAAAAAAATACATTCTAAATAAATACTATATATTTTGACTACCAAATAAGCAAGATAAAAATAAAGGATCACAGTCAGTGTTAGTGACAGAGCGGAAAAATAGGACAATAATCAGTTGCGCGAAAACTCCTGAAAGAAAATTTGGCATTATTTATCAAAGGTTTTAATGCATACTATTTAAGCCAGCAATTTGCATTTGAATAATCTATATTAAAGGCATAATTAGAGTTAGCACAGTGCTATTTGTAATAGAAGATGATAGAAAGAAAACAAAAGGACAAAAAAATATCTGCTTGTTTAAAGTCAGAGAACAGCCTAAATAAAATATGGTATTCTTAAACAATAGAATGCAAAGCAGACAGAAATATTCACACTACTGTATCAGGTGACATGGAAAATGTGTATAATAATTTTTAAGTGAAAGGGCAAACAACAAAATAGTAAGCACAGTGTTATATCATTGTTATCACGGGATGTGTGCATACATATAAAAACACATCTATGTGGACACCCTCTGTGCAAGTGGACTAGAGACTTGAGGACAGCACTGAAGGTCTGGAATAGACAAATGGTCCATGAGAAAGGAAACTGACCAACAGGAGTGATGAGTGACTAAAATAAATAAATAAGTATGAATAATACAAACAATGTTTTGATGTACTTAGAACATATGAGCTGCAATTAATGATTAGAATGTTACAGTGATAGCAATTAACCTGAACAAGCAATATTGTTTAGCTTGTCTCAAAGTCTTGATATAGAGGAATTGAGAATGGGGAGGATGGAATTAACCAGCAAGACTGGGATTTATAGGAAAATTGTGAGTAGATGACCAATGCTTAAAAAGACAGATAAAATAATTTCACTGATAAACCTAATTGAGTGCAAATGGAAATAATCCCTCACATATCCACACAGAATAAATGCTAAGGCAAACTGTCACCCTGGGCTTTATGGAAATACTGGGCTTGTAGTGGGCCTTGAAGCATAGGAAGGGTACCAACAGATGAATGGAGTGTAAGGAAACCCCAAACCAGTAAAGGTATTCTGACTGCGGTCTGTACAAAGCCCAGAAGCCCAGTGTTTACACTGACAATGAGTGGAAACAATAACTATATACTAGGGGTGCCTGGGTGGTTCAGTTGGTTGAGCATCCCACTCTTAATTTCAACTCAAGTCATGAGCCCAAGGTCGTAGGATCGAGCCCCAAGTCAGTCTCTGCATTGTGCGTGTGGCCCACTGGGGATTCTCTCTCTCTCTCTCTCTCTCTCTCTCTCTCTCCCCCCCCCCTCCCCTTGTCTCTCTACCCCACTTGCACTCTCTCTCTCAAATAAAATGGAAAATAAAATATTTTTTAAAAAAGAACTAGATACTATAATATATATATATATATATATGTATACACACACACACACACACACACACACACACATATATATGTACTATAAGAATAAACATATTAGAGTCTGGTTGTAGAGTTCTTAAAATGCTAGGTCAAAGATCAGAGGTTCTGGTAAATGCCCCTCATCAAAAAATGTCCAATATTAAACGCCTGCTTTTAAGATATTTGCAGAAATGATAAAACTCTGAGAGTTGTGCTAGATATTTTAGGAATAAAATGTGAAACAGTAAATGTGAAGTCAGGCAACACTTTCTTGGATACAAATACTCAGGTTTACACTGTAGTACACGGGCCTATTATAAATGAGATATCCAAAAAGCTTTTAATACTATGGTTTCTGAGGTACATTAGCTTGAAGTTATAGAAATTAGAGAAAATGAGATATTGTTGAATCTTAATGCTCATAAACAATAAGGTCTTATTTGGACTAATACTGTTACAAAAATCAATAGTCTATTGTCATTTCTAGTAGTATTCAAAATGCATTTGGGAGTTAAAAAAAAAGCATCATAATTCACCATTAAGTAATGAATAAAAATGCTTAACTTAAGGGCACCTGGATGGCTCAGTCAGTGAGCATCTAACTTCAGTTCAGGTCATGATCTCACAGTTTGTGACTTTGAACCCAGTGTCAGGCTCTGTGCTGACAGCTCGGAGCCTGGCACCTGCTTCGGATTCTATGTCTCTCTCTCTCTCTCTTTCTGTGTGTGTGTGTGTGTGTGTGTGTGTGTGTGTGTGTGTGTGTGTGTCTGCCCCTCCCCAGCTTGTGCTCTCTCTCAAATAAATAAACTTTAAAAACTAATAAATAAAAATGCTTACCTTATAGCAAAGTTCAAAACAATAAAATATATAAAGAGATCTATCTATCTAGACTTCCTATGAATGTGTATATAAGATGCTCATAAAAATGCAAAACAAAGGGATGTCGGTTCCCTTTGAGCAGGTATCAGGTGCCAACCTGTGTGCCAGGTGTTCTCAAAGAGGTGAAGTATGTCTTTCGTCATAGTAAACAATATACATTTATTATTACCCTATATAATAAACAATAGATATAGGGTTTAACATTAATCCAACTCATTGAATATAAGCATATTATTGCTCCCATAGTGAACCATTTCCCTATAAGTTCTATTTATACAGTACTAAGACTGGCCACACCAGAATAGAAATGGACATATTTAATTTTGCCAACTATGACTTCTAAAAAACAAGCAAACAAACAAGCGAGCAAAAACAATAGGGATATGTAAGTTTTGCAAAGTTATCAGTTCAGCTACAAACCAAAGAAAAAATTCTCTGGCAAAAAAACATACCACGTCAGCAGTGTTCTTGGACCATAAATTGTGGACCCAAAAGAAGATGAAATCAATGATCAAAAAAAGTACACTTTTTGGGAATCTTCAAATGAATCCAAGAACACATTTTAAATCATCTGGTGACTCCAGACTTCATTTTACAAATGAGAAAGCGAAGCTCACAGAAGCAAAATGGTTTACTCAGAACAACAGAATGAGGTAGTAGACAAACTGAGTTTCTAAAAACATCAACTTCTAAGGGATCTAGCGTCCTGCTACCTTTCCATCGTACCACATCAGGTTTGTTTCCTAAGAGAATAAAAATTTTAAAGCACATCAATGAGGACGTGTAGTGAAAGGAAAGAACCAACCACAGTAATTTCTCCTTTTGAACTCAAAAAGCTCCAGGATTGATAACCAACACAGTTTAATTGTCTGTGTTTTTTACCAGGGGAATACCTCTCAGCTATTGTGTCATTAAGGTCAGGTAGTACTTCTTACATGAGCCAGTCTTTATTGAAGCACTTGATATTTGCCAGACACTGTGCTAAGCACTTTAAACACATGATTTCATTTCATTATTCTAGTTACCAGATATAGTATGCTTTATTTTTATTGCTACTTGAAAGGTGAAGAAACCAAAAGAGAAGCGATGAGCCTAATGTTGATCAGATAGCAAAAGTTGGAATCTGTATCCTGCAGGAGTCCCTGTACTTCATGGTTACACTAAACCAATTCCCAATCTCCCACATTACTAACCATCAATGTACAATATCTTTACTCAAAACATATTTAAAACCACAGGAGGTGGCTTTCAAGTACTGAGAACTCCCTCGGAAAGTGAGCAACATCTTTGGTGTCACTGGCCAAACAAGGTACAGGCAGAGATGAGAAAAATATATGCTGACACCAGGAAAACTGGGAGAGAGAGAGAGAAAAGGAAAAGGAAAAGGACCTTAACTCATCTTTAAACCATGAGGGTATTCTGACTGATCTCCAAATCCTCACTAGCTATGAGACTAAAGAAAAATCGTGTGCTTCTAGGTTTCCTCACAGCACCTTGCACACACTTCTGTGGCTACTGTGATAGGACTTAACACTGCACTGGAGCCATTTGTCAGAATCTGTATTTGTCTCTCCTGATAAACTCTGAGTTTCTTGAAGACGAGGGCCATATCTAAATTATCATGATCTTGGGGACTCCGGGTGGCTCGGTAGGTTAAGCACCGGTCTCTTCGGCTCAGGTCGTGATCTCACAGTTCATGAGTTCGAAGCCCTGCCAAAGGCTCCACTCTGACAGTTGACAGTGCAGAGCTTGCTTGGGATTGTCTCTCTCTCCTCTCTGTCTCTCTCTTTCTCTCTCTCTTAAAACAATAAATAAAATACAATAAAATATAAAAGTAGAATGAAATAAAATAAAATAAAATAAAATAAAATAAAATAAAATAAAATAAAAATAAAATAAAATAAAATAAAATAAAATAAAAATAAAATAAAATCACAGTCTCACCAGTGCCTATCATTTTGCCTGGAACAGTAAAGGTTCAGTAGATGTTGAGGAAAAAAGTGGGAATGAAGTCATATAGTTACAAAGTAAATACTTGCCCCGCATTCTCCCCAGTACTCCCAGTCTACTCAGGGATGCCCTACAGACATTTTGATAAAGTTGTGTCTCAGTCAACCTCTTTGTTTTCCAAACTGAGCCTAAAGAGGTGATCTCAGGGTGTCATGAAAGCTCTTCTGTGATTTATTCTTAAATGGCTTATTTGAATTTTGGCAATCCACAAAATTAACACTGAACTTCAGTGCCCACATTTGGGTTGGTGTTTGGGGTCATACTGGTACCGTGTGAAGGTCAAGTAACATCACTGGTGGTATAAAAATCTTGTGATTAGTACAACCAGAAACAAGTGGGAAGAAAATTAAGTCCTCATGTGGTTCATGTTAGATAGCAAACTATGCCTCAGCACAGTCATGAAGGGTAATTTCATGTTAAAAGGGATAATCCCACCTTGAGAAAACACTAACATCCATCCTATTAAATTAACATGATTAACTTGAATTGTATGGCTTTAAAGTTTATTTGAATTCAATAGGTAAATCAATTTTGACTTATTGTATAAAACTAGCAGCATCAAGAACATATTCTTCATTTATAATTAATGTCTACCATACATTATGTAATATATATGACATATATACATATATATTGTATGTAATATTTAAAAATCCTATCAGAAAAATAATGTGCCTACCTCAGGGAGGGAGAGAAGTCTATGAGAGCCTTTCCAGTTTTTCCTTTAAAAGGTGTCCATACATTTTCAAGCCAGAAACAAACTGGTCGAGCCTTTATGGAAAATGCATTTCTGCCAATGAGACCGCCATCACTTCTATGATGGATTCCAGCAGATGCATCTGTGGAAACCTTCTGTGTTCCTACATACGGCATCCTCTGTTGATTGCCGTCACTCCCAGCTTCCACATGCGCTAAAATTCACTGAGAGTGCGTCCTGCTATCAAAGGCTGTTTGAAAAAAGATGATGTTTTATAACTTGTTCACTATAATCTACTCTGGTGATTCTTGTCATTGCCCTGCTTTAGAGGAAGAATAATGACGTTCTTCTGCAGGTAGCATTAGGATGCTTGGACTCATTTTTTTTTAACACAGCAATTTCTCCTTTTTCACTGACTGTAAATGTTTCATTCAATATTTTACAGCCCCCTGGGTTTGGCAGGCAGTTCCTGTTGGGATGTGTACTTCTTGGTGATGTTTCTGTTTCTTCATTGTTTAGAATTATGAAATTCTGTTGCATTCTACATAAAAACTACAACATAAGACAGTGGCATAAAAATGACCCCAAAGTTGTTAGTCTCTTTCCACCCACACTAGGAAGAAAAATTGTTGCAATCAAAAGCAGTAGAAAATAAAGCATTGTTATGAGAGATAAATTGCACCAGCTAGCAGGTATGAATCATATTCTGTGCCACAAGGCATACTGTCTGAAAGTATACTGTCTGGAAGGAAAGAAAAAAAAAGAGTCTATGAACTTGAGTGAATAAACTAAAGGAGATTTTCTCCAGGGCACCCAGTGGCTGCCAGTGTAACTGAAAGGGGTGCTGAAGAATGGTGGATGTTTTACTCAAATCTGTTGCTCCTTGCCACGATATCTTTACGCTGACCCAGTATTATGAGAGGATCAAAGAGGTTCAGAGATCATAGTGCTGATATATTTGAAATTGAACTGTTTCAACAATAAAAAGAAATCCTTTGACAAAAAGATTTGAAAACTAAAACAAGCATTCGCTTTCACAGGGTATTCTCAGACAATGTTTCATTCATTCATTCTTTCATTCATTCATTCATTCATTTGCATGTGGCAGGGCTGTGGGAGAAAGGCAGAAAGAATGATTACCTTCTGCATATCAGAATCATAAAATGGTATCATTAGAATCAAGTTTTCCCTATGTGAATACAAGGGCCCAAAAGTGCACTATAATATACCTAAGATAATTAAACTCAATGATTACTAGTCTTTTTTTTCTTCAGAGACTAATGTAGTAGTTATTTCAGTTCTAAAACTGTGAGCTTATCTAACTGAATAGTATCCACCTGCTATAATTGTGTTACCTTAAGTAAACATAAATAATATTTTTGTTTTACTTTAATCATAAATAATTTTTGGTAAAAAAAAATGTCACTATCACCTGCTTAGTCATTCTTTACAGGATCCCTCACACCTGGAATTGTCTGAAAACCAGAGATCTTCAGATGTCAGCCTGAGAAATTCTAATTCAACAGGATGAGAGTGGAGCCCAGGTATTTGCAGTTACAAAAAGCCCTCTGGGCTGTTCTCACCAGCCACCTGAATGAAAGAAAGCCACCTGTATCAACATCAGGTTATAAGGAACTTGTCCTCAAAAATAATCTAATTTTCCAAATAACAAACCTGAGCACTTAACACATTAGTTATTCCACACAAAACTTTTATGCAGTGCGGATACTTATTCCTCCCATTTGAGAGATGAAGAAATCGAGATATGTTCAGCCTATTGTTAGTGATTGTCATCCTGCGTCCAGCTTCAAGAACTAAAAACCTGTGTTTTACAGGCTCAGCCTTATACACAGGGAGAATCTGAACAGGAAGCATATGAGGACCCTCTAAACTGAATTTCCCTGAGTGTTCAGTGTTTGCTGTCCTTTCTTTTGGTGTCACTCTAGTTCCTGAGTGTCTGCTTTGAGGCCCCTGTTAGTCAGCTTGAGCCTCTCACCAGTCTCTGCTTACTTGGTTTAATGCAAGTTCGTGCAAGCCCATCCCTGAACTTGAACTCAGCTGCCTGAAGGCCTGACCTCTTGTCTGGTACTGGGTGATCCTAACCCTTGCAACTGGAACTATCTTCCAGGACCCTCAAATTACCTCACATGACCCATCTTGATCTATAGAACTTGCTCCTTCACCTGATGCTGAGAGGCCTGGCCAGTTTGGATCAAAATTATTTAGACTCTGAGTCACAATGATTTAAATTGGTGGTTTGGACCCTCATTTTTCACAGAAGGGGTCAGCTAACTCTTCTTCCACTCCCCCCAGCCCTGGATAGTTGCTATTCACTCTCTAAAAGCCCTCTGCGAGGAGCTCCCGGCAGGCCTTGTAGATACAGCCATCTTAACTAATTATGAAAGAAATGTGCAATTAAAATTCTTAAAAGGCAGTTCCCCTTTTGACAGAAAATTATGTTAAATTTTCCAGATTCTGAGAGTACAGATTGTAAAGTGAATAAGTAGAAAAAAATATAAGAGGAAAGCAGAGGTTTTACATGGAAATATATTTTAGAAACTACCTATTTTTTTAACCTGTAATTTTTTTCTTTAAAAAAAATTTTTACTTATTTACTTTTAAGAGAGAGAGTGAATCCCAAACAGGCTCCATGCTGATGACTCAGGGCTCAATCTCACAAACTGTAGAATCATGACCTGAGCCAAAATCAGGAACCGGACACTTAACTGAACCACCCTGGTGCTCCTTAAATCTAAAATTTTTAAAAATAAAATAAAATTTTTAAAAATAAAAATAAAAAATAAAAAAATAAAAGTTAATTATAGTAGATTTTGTGTATAAATTGGAACCTGACATGAGGTGACTAGTTTAAGGACTATAAATTCCATAACTTTATTTAAATTATAAAACGATATATACCTATTACAAAAAATATACATTAAAAATATTAAACTGTAAATACTTAATTGCAAATGGTTGGTAAAATTCCTTACATGTGCTATATAATGCCAACTAGGTAAATGTATGTTATTATATATACACATACACATATATGTAGTACAATATTAATGCTGATTTATGTAAATACATACAAAGTAAATAATATTTGTGTTTGCATACATACACAAACCTGACAGAAGATTCTTTGTTTTTATTTTGCTTTATATTCAGTGGTCATATCCCTTTCATCTTAATCCATACCTTTGGTGAGAACAGCTGTCAAATGTGTGGTTTTCTCCCAAGAAAGGTGATTTTCAGCAGTAGCTATAAGTATAATGGAGGTTCTTTTACACGGTCTGTCAAGGTATAAAATTCCTTAAGAGAGAAGGAGTAGGGGTGTGAAATGAAGCTATAGCTTGACAGGGACAGAGATAGGAAAATTCAAATAACTAGATACATGTTGGTTCCCAATCACCATGAAATGATTGCCAAATTAGTGCATTCTGTGATGAGCTAAGGCTTCTGCAGTTGAGCAAACTGGAGTTCAAATTCAAGTTGTGCAATTCCTTATTAGAGCGGCCTTAACAAAGTTTACCTTCCCGAGTTTAGTTCTCTTATCTATGAAATGGATACACAGCAAAGCCTCGAACTGCGAGTAACTTGTTCTGCAAGTGTTCCATATGACGAGCAAATATTCCTAACGCATTTTAACTTGACAAACAAACGATGTCTTGCAATACAAGTAGTATGTGCTGCCAAGTGTCACGTGATCACAACTGAGCCAATGGCTCTTGAAATTCGCTTTGACATGCAAGTGGTCTGGATGATACGCCTGTTTCCAGAATGAATTATGCTGGCAAACAAAGGTTTTTCTCTAATTTATAATTACTTCATAGAGTTGCTCTCAAGTCCAAATAAGATTAATACGAAAAGCATTAACTGATGATGCTTGCACAGGGTAAAGTCTTGCACACATAGTAGCTATTAGTCTCCATCCTTAGTACCACTGTTTCCTTGATGTGTACTCATCAGAGAAGGAAACTCTACCCGACTTCTGCTGCTTGAAGCTATAAATAACCAAAGCAGCTCTTACTGATGGCAGGCCATTTTGGAAGGATGGCTCATCCAGAGGCCCAACCCCACACATTCACTCATTCATTCAGTCACTTACACTCATTCACTCAATACTGATTTATTGACTCCTAGTGTGTACCACACATTACAAAAATATGGGCATATAAGAATAAATAGAAGATGCTGCCTTGCGTATAGACATGTAATATAAGTCCTTAATATGTCATAGCTACAATACAGTAAAGCTTGAGTTTTTTGAGGAATGCGTTACAGCCTCTCCTCGGATAGTAGAGAGAAAGTATCTTAGAGAATCCTATTTTTGCAGCAAATTTTAGAAACAAATAGGTATTTTCCAGATGGATGGGACTAGAGACAAAATGATAGGGTTTTTCCAGTGAAAGAACTGAAATAACATCAAGAGAAATAAAGGTATAACAAAGGGCTTGAGGTACTGATGACGGGATTAGAGAAAGAGATACGGTTGTCAAGAAAGGCTGGGCTTGTAACAGAGTCTTGTACGTAACGACAAGAAATCTGAAATGGACTCCTTAGATGATTTTGAAAAGCAGAGTGAAGACATTTGGGCTGTAGCGTATAGTTTCATCAGGTTGTTTGGAAAAGGTTACTCTGGTATCATTTTTGAAGGCACATTAAAATGATATAAATTCAGAGAGTGGGACTAAGACTATTATAAGAATTCAACCTAAAATGAGTGAATATTTGGGGCGCCTGGGTGGCTCAGTCGGTTGGGCGGCCGACTTCAGCTCAGGTCATGATCTCATGGTCCGTGAGTTCGAGCCCCGCATCGGGCTCTGTGCTGACAGCTCGGAGCCTGGAGCCTGTTTCAGATTCTGTGTCTCCTTCTCTCTGACCCTCCCCCGTTCATGCTCTGTCTCTCTCTGTCTCAAAAATAAATAAACGTTAAAAAAAAAAATTAAAAATAAATAAATAAATAAAATGAGTGAATATTCAAACTAAGGCAGTGACATATTGGGGCTCCATGTGGGCTTTCTGTAATCTCAGGAGGCTGGTTTATACATTTTGCATGTGAAAAGGAGTCTGTAAACAGCTCTGTTTACTTAAGAATAATTTAAGAAAAGATGAGGAGTATCTAGAAGGTAGAAATCTGTCCTGACTGTGAACTTGGAACATCTAAATTTGCTAATTATGTATGAGAGCTTCAATTTAGTAAGCTTTAACAGATGCAAGCAGAGCAGTAATCAGCCCAAGGACACGTGGCTTGGACACTGCAGAAACAGGGCCCCGTTGCAGGGACTGTCAAACTCCTGGGGAATGCACATGATGAGGCAATCATCAAATGTCATCATATTCAGGACTATGAAAAAGCCACACTGAAGCCACATCGAGATTTAAAACTCTTGGGTTAGGCACTATTTGGATCTTTTCTTAATTTACCGTATTGGTCTTTTATTTAACCACTGCTGATTCCTTATGCATTTCCTTGCAGTGACTCGATGAATTCAACAAATGGTTTTGTTGTTAGACCTTTACTGTGTTGGTAGATGGCAGTCTTAAATCCATAAAAAGTAGAAGGAACCAGATCACATTTTTATTTACTTCTTTTATTTCTTCTGACAATTTTCCAAATGCTTTTGCTTCTGATTTTTGTGAAAATATGAACAGTGAAATGTGGAATTAGCCTACTGTTCTGTTGGTTTTAGAGTCACAGACTAGGTTTATAGGACAGAAAACACACTACTGTCCAGTGAAAAGTACAGGGGATGCTACATTCCTTTCTAATGTTGGTTTGCCTAATTCCATCAAATGCACCTCAGTCATTAAAAAGTAGAAAAGCTGACGGCAGGAATACAGCTTAGTCAAACATTTACCCTAATCTCAAAGGCTTCCAACAAAATTCACTTGACTTGAATACTGATAAAGAACAGCCAAGACGGTGCAGCTAAAAGCTAATAAATGTACCGTAAATTAACATGTAAATGCAACCAAAGTGGCAGTTTGCTGAATTTAGAAATGGTTAAGGCTATTATTTAATACGGTATTGTTCATTACTCCTATATCTGATTAGCATTCGCTGCAAAATTAAGTTTCTACTCTTTTGAATATATCATAAATAGAGTAACTTCTGAATTTTTTACTCTGGGCAATTAAAATAACTAATAGAGAACCACAAGAAATCTTTCAGTAATTAATAATTTTATGCCAATCGTTTTCCTCTAGCTATCAGGAATGTGAAGAAATAATGCACAAAAATATTATAGAGCATAGAATGTTTATAGGACATAAAAAGAAAGATAATAGTGGGCAATGAGTTTACTAATCACACTAGGCCTTATTTCTCATTGATAAACAAAACTGTATTTATTAACATTATCAATTTATATAAATCATTTCTTAATATACTTCACAATTATAACACATAAGTAATAGGACTTAGCATATTTTCAGATTTAGCTTTGTTTTTATAAATGAGAGCTAGATATATGCAGATGTAATTTGAAACAACAGACCTAGGTGACATAGGGAGACAGCTATGCACAGAGGATCAAGAGACAGGAGTTCCATTCTCAGGCAAGGGTGAAAGCTTTGAAGTGTTATGGAATGGAGTGTTAAGAAATATAGGTTCCGGGGCGCCTGGGTGGCTCAGTCAGTTGAGCGACCGACTTCGGCTCAGTTCATAATCTCACGGTTTCTGAGTTTGAGCCCTACATCGGGCTCTGTGCTGACAGCTCAGAGCCTGGAGCCTGCTTCTGATTCTGTGTCTCCCTCTCTCTATGCCCCTCCCCCACTCATGCTCTGTCTCTATCTCAGAAATAAATAAACATTAAAAAAAATTTTTAAAAAAGAAATATAGGTTCCACTCTTGATTAAGCCTCTGTTTCACTCAGGAGCTGAGTTGTCACTTTTCCTGTGGGGGCAAAATTAGAGACACATTTTTTTTTTTTACCAAAATGATGCTCTTTTAGTGAATCCAGACATAAACAAATAATTGTGTGACACACTACATACATGTGTCGTGAAAGTGAACATGCCTGGCAAGTATGGAATGTTACCCTGTTCTTCAACTCACTGTGTGGCCTTGGTCGACTGCATTAATCCCTCTTTGTTTCACATGTGAAAATAAGGAAGTAGATTAAGTCCAGTATGACAAGTCATTTTCACACCAAGTGCCAATAATGGTAGGTTGGAAAAAGCTGCTTGGTGCTGTATGTTGAAATAGATTATGAGCTTGTGTCACAGCTCAGCAAGAAAGAATGGAGCAAAGGGTAAGGACTTGGCAGGTCAAGTGCTGCTTATTTGCTACTCATGAATTGGTTTATCCCTGGGTAATTTCTACTTCTAAATCTCTGTGACTCTATAATTTAACATCAAGATAATAGGTAATGCTAGAACACATAGGGGAAGCAGGCAATCGTTTGACAAGCTTTAGGAAAGGACCCAACACTTAAAAACATCACTGCCTTGTACAGTGTTTAAATTTCTATATTTGTTCATCTTTCTGGTTAAGGTGATACAGGCAGCTATTACCAGTTTAAACTATTACTAATCATTAACACCTTGGTTCAAATTAATTGATTGATACAGCTAACCTATGATGACAGTAGACCTTGGAAAAATGAGATGTATAATAATATGTATGTAAAAGGAAAAAGGAAAAAGGTCTTATGTGTGTGACAATATTGTAAGTAAGGGTAGTGTAGACTGAAGTATGCAGTGGGCAATCCAGGAACCAGGAAATCATCGACTTGCCTTATTGTCAATAATGGAATGTTTCCAGGAGTCAGGGTAATAGGTGATAGGAAACTGACCACATCACCAAATTCCATACTTTCCAGTCATGTTCACTTTCACTACACATGCGTGTAGTGTATCACACAATGATTTGTTCATATCTGGATTCACTAAAAGAGCATCCATTTGGTGAAAAGAAAACTGCTTCTGTAATAGATACAAAAGAAAGCTCATTCTTTCTACAGTGTTACTTGGGGACTACTCTGCTGAAGGAGGAAAAACAAAAATGGAATCTTTTTTAAGAATGAATGTATCAATATCATTTCTACCACTCAGGTTAAAGTACATGATTCTACTTTCCTAATCTAGATAAAAAAATTAAATGGAAATAGCAGAATCCATTTATCAGACCTAAAATTACCAATCCCAGCCATGGCAATGGTTAATGGTTTTCATTTACCCTTAAAATAATAAAATTGAAGATAGCAATAAATCTAATTATATAAATGTTGTAATTAGTAACAGAATTACAAATGGATTAATAGACATACAACAAGAGAAATAAGAAAACATAAATCATATTTTAGGAATATTTAATATTACATGTTTATAGTAATCAGATGAAAATATAAAACTATCTAAATTTCAAATCGCTGCTGGAGGCTAAATGAAAATAACTATTTCTGTCTGTTGCGTATTTCTCTTGATAAAACATTAGAGATAATGGTAAATATTTAAATTGGCAGAAACAGAAATAGTAATTCACATATGCATTTGCATATATAAAATATGAGTAGTTACATGTGATAAACAGGCTATGTATCTACATTTCGGTGGATATACATTTTACATATACACGCATATAACCATGCTGTTTAAAGAAATTACATTCAGTTACTTCTATACTTGAAGTGGCAAATTGAATTAATCACTTTGTCAATTTGTATTCATTGGTAAAAGCTTTCAGAAGAGATAAATTGAGAAGGTTTTAAAAAATGTGCTCTCAGTGGAAAGGAACGTTTGAATCAGTTACTGATGTCTGCAACAGGCATAGCAGTACAATGCTGACACTCATTTCATACATGTGATATTCCTTTTCTGTGTCCTAAGGTTGGGGATAAGCATAAGTGAAAAAACATTTTCCACCCTTTAATTATATTTAATGATCAAACCCAGGATAAGTGAAAAATGATTAGCTGAGAGAACAGCAAAAATATGAAGGCATAAAACAAAACAAAACAAAACAAAAATCCTCAAATATCTAAAAAAAATGCAAACTTCAGGGGCACCTGGATGGTTCAGTGGGTTAAGAGTCTAACTTCAGCTCAGGTCAGGATTTCGCAGATCTTGGGTTCGAGCGCTGCATCAGGCTCTGGGCTGACAGCTCAGAGCATGGAGCTTGCTTCAGATTCTGTGTCTCCCTTTCTCTCTGCCCCTCCCCCACCCCACACTGCCTCTCTGTCTCTCTCTCTCTCAAAAATTAATAAGCATTAAAAAATAAAAAAACAAATGCAAACTTCAATAACTATTAGAATAATTATTTAAGACTGTTAAGGATTAAAAAACCACAAAAGCTATTTTTCTAGAATCAGGTTGCAGAGCTATACTATGGTAATCATGATATAGTACTTGAGAGGTTAAAAAATTGTTACGTAATTAGCTTTTCTAGAAATACAAGTTATTACTGTTTTAACACTAGGAATGATAGAACTTAAATTCTTCAATTTTATATTGTTGTTGAACTTCAAGACTATTCAGCAGATATGGTGATCAAGAACTGAATGTTAAAAGTTATTTTAAAGTATATCAGGGTATATATTGCTTGTTTTACACTAAAATCTTATTTTTCATTTGTACCCACAGTGAACATATAACACTGAACCTTCTTCATACAAATACTATGATATTTTTTAACTTTTTGAGGAACCTCCATACTGTTTAGCACAGTGGCTAAAGCAGTTTGCATTCCCACCAACAGTGCAAGAGGAACGGTTCCTCTTTCTCCACATCCTCACCAATACCTGTTGTTTCTTGTGTTGTTGATTTTAGCCATTCTGACAACCTGTCAGAGGTGTAAGGTGATATCGCATTATAGTTTTGATTTGTGTTTCCCTAATGATGAGTGGTGTTGAGCATCTTTTCATGTCTGTTGGCCATTTGTATGTATTTTTTGTTAAAAATGTCTATTCATGTCTTTGGCCCATTTTTTATTGGATTATTCATTATGGGGTGTTAATTTTTATAAGTTCATTATATTTTGTATACCAACCCCTTATTGGCTACCCTACAATGTAGCAATTGTACTACGAGGCATTTACCCAAGAATACAAAAATACTAATTCAAAGAGGTACACGCACCCCAATGTTTATAGCAGCATTATTTACAATAGTCTAATTATGGAAACAGTCCACGTAAAGAAGATGTGGTAAACACACACACACACTGCAGTATTACTCAGCCATAAAAAAGAATGAAACCTTCCATTTGCAAAAACATGGATGGAGCTAGAAGCCATTATACTAAGTGAAATGAGTCAGAGAAAGACAAAACCATACGATTTCACTCATGTGGAATTTAAGAAGCAAAGCAAATGAGCAAAGGGAAAGAGGAGAGGAAAACCAAGAAACAGACTCTTAACTACTGAGAACAAACTGATTAACAAACTGATATCAGGAGGGAGGTGGGTGGAGGGAATGGGTTAAATAGGTGATGGGGATTAAGGAGCACACTTGTGATGAGCACCAGGTGATGTATGGAATTGTTGAATCACTACACTGTGTAACAGAAACTAATATTATACTGTACGGTAACGAATTGAAATTTAAATAAAAACTTAAAAAAAACTATTGTGATAGGATTGTTGGAGGATATTAATTGAATCACAGTACTGTTTTCCATGATCTAGAGATCATGGAGGCTATGACTGTGAACTACAAAATTAGAGCACGTGCCTTTTCATGCAGAAAAACTTTCAGAAATAATACCATTCAAGTTTTACCTTAATAAAACACAGCATGTATGGAAATAACAGAGGCACCTTTTTTCCTTCATGTATATCTGATTTCTCTTCTCACCGTAGCAATTGCAATGGATTTATTATGCTTATAGTTTAAAGTGACAATATCTTGACAGATTGTCCTTTCACACCAAATTAAACTCAAAGTGCAAAATCAGTTCTCAATAAATATCTGTGTAAAATAAAACAACTCTACTGGTCTCTCTACATGTGTAGTAGGACAATTCATATTTCTCCCCCTTAGTTACTGTGACAAAGAACATTTTACCTAGCTATTAAATTTTCTTATGTTGACATTACATGAAGCAAAGAGATAACTTTAAGGAAATAGAGATGAAGTGTTTAGATTGGTGCCTTAGCTAATTGGATTCTATTCCGGCTAAAGCTTTCTTTTAAAAAGGAACACTTATGTAATCTAAATAAAGGCACAACTTATCCATGTCTACCCATTTACCCAGTAATCCATCTGCCTACCCATTCATCATTCAATAAGTACATATTATGATACTGGTATACACAGTATTTCACACAATATTTGTGTTTCCCCAGAGATACATCCTGAGATGAAGATTTGAGTGAAAGTAGTTTATTTGGGAGATGATCCCAAGAAACACGAGGAGACTGGGTAAGAGAAATGGGAAATGAGAGGAAGCCAACAGAAGGTACATTAATGAGTTCAGCACTCTTGTGAGCAAATTGGGCTCAATTCCACCGGCGGCCATTGGAAGGCAGTGTGTAGAATAAACCTGAGAGTTCTCCCAGACAGAAGGTGAGAAAATTGAGGTATTTTCCAACCAGGTCCCACTAACTATTGATTGAGGGCTGGGGGGTATTAACTCTCTGGCAATTCTAGACTCTCTAAGGTGTATTCTCCCACGGCCAAAGAAATCCATTAAGCAAACCACTGTAGTGATTAGCAGCAAGAAGTCACTGGTAAAAGAGAGAACCTAGGAGACTTGGTGAGGGCATTGAAAATTTTCATAACAGCCAGAGAGAATGTTAAACGTTGCAGGGATAAAAAGGAAGAGTGGCCTCTGCCCTCATGGAGTTTCTAGTAGACTCGGTAAACCCTGGAAATCAATGATTTTAAAACAAGAAAATGAACAAAAAATGAAGTTAAGGCACAAAACAGAAAGGGAGTATAAGTGTCCTCAGATTTCCTAAAATAATAATTTAGATACCTGAGCCAAATTATTTTGTGTCATATTGTTGCTGCGTCTCATCTTTGATTGTGTTATGAATACAAACAGAGTAGGCATTCACAACATATTTCAAATGATGAGACAATAATGCTACATGGCAGCCATCATTAACAATAACAAAGAGAACTGGTTACATGTTGCCAAAAGCATCAAAGAAAGTTAAAGAGGTTTTGCCAGTACTGAATCCCAAGCTTCCAGTGAACCATAAGGAGACTTTTGGGCGCTTCATTAGCTTTGTTGCAAAGCCTAAAATGCAAAGTAGTTCCCTAATTTAAGGAAAAATAAGTGCACCTTTAGTCATATGACCTCTGAAAGAAACACTTGGGTGCTTGGAGTAACCATCAGGAAAGGCCCCTAGAGGCAGGGGTACGACCACATAAGGCAAGAGGCTTTTGCTTTTTCAAAACAAAATGATCTTTGCAACATATGATCTTGATAGTAATATAAAGTAACCTGATGATACCTAAGCCGAAAGCAGCAACATGACCACTTCCAGATTAAAACTGGAAGGTTAGGGGCAGGTGAGTGGCTCAACTGGTTGAGCATCCAACTTCTGCTCGGGTCATGATCTCGCAATTCATGAGTTTGAGCCCTGTGTTGGGGTCTGTGTTGACAGCTGAGGGCCTGGAGCCTGCTTCAGATTCTGTCTCCCTCTCTCTCTGTCCCTCCCTTGCTCGTGTGCTCACGCTCTCTCTTTCTCTCAAAAATAAATTTAACAACATTAGAAACAAAACAAAACAAATTTTAAAAAAATGGAAGGTTAACAGTGTCCTGTTTGGAAGAAAGTAAGCATTGGGCACTGTCAGCATTTACACATGAGTGTGATTGCAGCCACACCAGGGCAAATTGTAATTCTTAAGAACCAGTGAACTTTCTTTTTATAGTGAAAATATTTAAATTTAGATTTAGCCAGCTGGACTCAGTTTAGATGATCCCAATTTTGTGGACAACATCCAAAACATCATAGTCAGGAGCCAGCCGAACATATGCCTTCCTTTCTCCTTCGGGCCTGATCAGAGTGTTGACCTTGGCCATGTCAATGTCATACAGCCTCTTCACAGCCTGTTTGATCTGATGCTTTTGGCCTTGACATCCACAATGAACACAACTTTATTACTGTCTTCTGCTTTCTTCATGGCCGACTCGGTAGTTAGGAGGAACCTGATGACAGAGTGGTCAAGCTTGTTTCTCTTGGGGGTGCTCTTTCAAGGATATATGGGGTGCCTTCAGAGACACAGGGTCTTGGGCCACCCAAATGTAGGTGATGTGCACACCTTTTCTTGTGACTGGACGCCTTCAGCATTGCTTTCTTGGTCTTCAAAGGGGCTTCCTTTTTCACCTGTGGTGCCATCTTCATGAAAGGGAACCGGTGAACTTTTATAATAAACAGATATGCAGAGTGAGAGACCTGGGAGAATCAGTGTTTAAAATCTTAAAGTTTCCTTTGTGTAATCTCCTAAATCTACTACAGATATGCTTTTGTATATCTATACTCGGCATTTAATACCAAGTGATACTTTTGATTGAGGTCATAATTACTAGCACTCACAGAATGAAGTCTTCAGCAGTCAACACATACTATCTTCCTTTTTAATAAATTAGAAACTATGCTCCTCAGGAACCACTCAGGTTTACTTTGTTCATTTGCCTACGTGGATAAATGTACTTCATAACTAGTCCAATAAGAAATGTAAGGCCTTTTGAAAAATATACACAACTAAATTGATCGATGTGGATGAAGAAAACAGAAAAAAAATGTACATGAGAAGATTTTTAAAAATGTGGAGAGTTAAATTACACAAAATTTGCTAGAAATAAAGTAAAATTTGGAACATAAGCTCTCTAACAACAAGTGCGAAAAAAGAGCCATAAGAGGGAATTTCAAATGATCATTGGATAATGCTAAAGAAATTGCTAACATAATCTAAAGCATGACAGTACTACAATTAGAAGCACGTTTCTTCCACGGGGCCTAGCAATATAGTGGCAATGTCCTTAAAATATGTATTTTCTATAAATAGAACAATAGGTTTTATAAGATAAGCCTATTTCTAATAGCTTCTTTAAAGAAACTAGATAAAATGCTAAAGCTCATAATAACAACATTGAGTTGTTGCTGTGTACCATAATTGTTAGGTCATTTTCCATCAGAACCACTCTATGTAATAGACAAAATTATTATCCTCTCTCAACAGTTAAGGGAAGCAGCTTAGAGAAGTTACATACCTTGTTCAGAATCAATTATCCATCAGTGGCATAGATTAGATTCCCAACTGATGACTGCAGATCAAGCTCCAAGAATCTAGGCCTTATGAGTTGCCACTAGTTAAGTCCAATGTCATGATATCTCAGCATTTAGAAACAATATAGAGCTTGGAAATACCTTAAATCATCACAAGTATGCTGTTTTAAAAGAAAAGATGCTTATTTATTTTGAGAGAGAGAGAGAGAGATAGCATGTGCATGCTGGAGTGGGGTAGGGGCAGAGACGGAGACAGAGAATCCCAAGGAGGCTCCACACTGTGAGCATAGAGGCCAACATGGGACTCGATCTCATGAACTGTGAGAACATGACCTGAGTTGATATCAAGAGTCGGATGCTCAACTGAGCCACCCACGCACCCTATGGTTTTGATATGACACTTGCACTCTAAAGATTAAATAGGAACTCAGTAAACCACTCATAAGTAATCCTTTGAGTAATATAACTTTTTAATTTTCCCTCTTAAGATAAGCACGTTGCTGAATGGGTTCCTTGTAGCTGAATTAACTTGCTATGTGGGAATGTTAGCTATGAACCAACTTCACTATGGGGAATGGTTATGTGAATATTGGTTGTGAAGTTAAGAAAACACTTATCTCTCTGGCTTCAGAAGGAAGAGATTAGGCACAGACATATTATCCAACCAAAATTCGTATTAAACAATTAATTAACAGGTTAAATAGGAAAGGCATCTGAATTCACACTGATTTGTCCCATTGGATTTGTTTTAAAAACACCTGTTACTTTCTTAATGAAAAAAAATAGGCTCAAATTGAGTATTTTAGGTGTTTACTTTTAAATAACCTTAATGGATATAAACCTCTAACTTGATCAACATGACTATTGACATTACCACTGATTATTTTAATGGATAAAAATTATCTACAAGAGAGAATGAATGTCTGTTATTGCCAGGACAAGAAGAAATTAAGAAACAAATTCACTTTTCTATGCTGAAGCAGTTATCTGGCAAGGGTAGCATTCTCTTTAATATAATATGATGATAATAGTCACTCTGAGGTGGCAAGGTTTTTTAAAAACAAGAATTTCAAGAGGTACAATTTCTTAGCATCTGAACCAGATACTCTACTGCCCTCTCATGGATATTATACACGTAGCATGAAGAGTAAACACATCGCCTTAAGAAGGCTCAACAAAATGAAATCTGTTTACTTGAAACCTAGGGTGACTAAAATTACCACCAGCAAATCAAAAACAAAAAACAGCATTGTTTTCTTTATTAAGACTATTAGACACAGACACTGTCAATAATTGTAAATTAAAATAAATGAAGTACATTCTACTTACGGTATTACCAACTTTGGCATTACTAATGTGCCTTTTACTTCCAAAATCCTAGGATTCTAAATGTGCTATTATTTCCCCGTTTGGTAATTTCAGATAACTGGCAGAGAACAAATGACTTCAAGTGGTTAATCCCTCCAAATGATTGTTTTGCCACAGTTGACAAATTCCTTCATGAAGCAAGATTTAAGAAATCTTAGGAAATCGCAATATAAATAAAAAATACAAGTGTGGGTACTCAGAGTAAGAGACTGTGGTTATGGGAGCAGAAAAAGGGAATGAGAGGAAGGTTGCTGCATACAGATGTGTAGCTTGTAGATGACTCATCTCCAAAGGGTGCTGTATACATAAGTATGCATGATATAATGTATGCATGATATACACGTTGTATGCATAGTACACATAAGTATAAATTATAGCGAATATTTAGATTAGATCAGTGGGAATTCTAGTACCTTGAATTAAGAAATTCATTTTTTTTTCTTTCAATCAAATCACTCGGAGATTAAAAAAATTCACTGGTACTCGTGTGAAAGTTCAGCCGATACACTGTAAAGACAAGCAAAGAGCTGAGAGGTATGGTATCTTTAAAGCATATTTTTGACTTGATTTAGCACATTCTCAGCTAACAGTGGCAAGTCCGGGTTTAGAGTTTCATTGGCCTTAGAAACATGACGTAAACACGATTTTAACACATTTCTTGGTTCGCTCCAAACATAGAGATACAAGCATTCCATATGTACTTTCTAGTACAACTTTTTTTTCCCCCTTACAGGTTCTAAAATACAGTTACAAATCTTAAAACATTACCAACCAAAGCGAAAACAGTTTGGGTTGTTGCACATGTAATATGACCCAAGACATATGAAACTGCCACCTGCTATATGTATTATTTCTTCAGTGATTAATTCTAAAAGGACAGAACCTTGATGATCTTGTATAGCAATGAAATCAAGGCCAGATTAACTGTTCTAGGGGAGCTACAGAGACCACCAATGAGATGTCAATAAGGGGCTGCCAAGAATGCCACCTGTCACATGAACTTTGCCATTGGCTGTGCCTTCGGAAGGGATTTACTTGGAACTTAATATACCATAAATACCTAGTCAGCTACTCAACATAGATTAAGGATACAAGTCAACATCTTCATTGCTGTAAAACTAAGTCAGAAGAAATATTAAGCAAACATGGAAAGAGGGCAATGATCTATGTCAAATTTTAACAAATCTACTCTAAAATCTTATTTCCTTGGCATATGAACTCGAACAACTCATTCTAGAGAAATTTACTTCCATTTTAATCTGAAAACATGTTTCATTTGGAAATTATTTTGAAAACGGGGGAGTATGCTTGAGCATGCTCCAATGAGTTTTTATTAATAATTCTTCTCACTCTTACTGATCTCTGTTTCTTTAAATGGTTTGGCTTCCACAGCAGGCCCCTCAATTACTACATTTTTAGAGTTGTTGCTCACTTTGGAGCCACCGTATCTCCAGTAGCTTCTCATCATTTGCTCTGCTTCCAGAAAGTCCTTATAGCCCCTTCTGGGCACTTCTATAGCCCTTTCTGCCATCCAACAGGTCTGGATTCTGGGGCCTCTCAGGGAGTTGTGGGATCGAAAATAGGCTCTTGTTATCAATCCAGTGGGTTTGTTTTCACAGAATTGGTTAGGATCTCTTTGATAGATTATATTGGGAAGTGTCTGATGAGCCTTTATTAGTGGAGATTTCTTCAGCATCTACTACATACCAGGCATTGGTGCCAATTACCGAAAAGAGTAAAGGGATTTTGTGCACTTGGGAAAGGCATAGTGTTTGAGTCTGTTAGGGCTGCCGTGACAAATTATAACAGACTGGGTGGCTTCAACAAGAGACATTTATCTCTCACAGTTCTGGAGGCTCGAAGTCCAAGATCAAAGTGTTAGAGGTTTGGTTTCTCTTGCAATAGCTTCATTTGGCTTACAGATGACTGTCCTGTCACCGTGTCCTCACATGGCCTTTTCTCCATGTGCCATATCCCTGGTAACTCTTCCTCTTCTTACAAAGGCACCAGTCATGTTAGATTAGTGCCTGACCCTTAATGACCTTATTCAACCTTAATTACCTTTGTGAAGGCCCTATCTCAAACACAATTACATTAGGGGTTAAGGTTTCAACACCTGACTCTGGTGGAGGGCCCAGCATAGCACATAAATGTTCCAGCTTTAATTTATTTTTTTATTTTTTATTAATGTTTATTTATTATTGAGAGACAGGGAGAGATGGAGCATGAGTATGGGAGGGGCAGATAAAGGGGGAGACAGAATCCGAAGCAGGCTCCAGGCTCGGAGCTGTCAGCACAGAGCCCGTTGCGGGGGTTCAAACTCACAAACCACAAGATCATGACCTGAGCCAATGTCAAGCCTTTAACAGACTGAGCCATCCAGGCACGCCAAATGTTCCAGCTTTAAATTAAAGGCATCCAAGTTTGAATTCATCTCTACCTTTTACTAGCGATGTGATGTTGCACAAATCATTTAAGAGAAAACAAAGCTGTGTTAGCTTCTTCATCTATTTTTTTTAAATAACATAATCTAGTTCATATACTACTGTTTATCTTACTTAAAATGCATAACAACCCTAAGAGGTAGTGCCTTGCAAAAAAAACCCGGAAATTTAAAATTGCTTTCTTGGGGCACCTGGGTGGCTCAGTCGGTTAAGCATCCGACTTCAGCTCACGTCATGATCTCATGGTTCATGGGTTCGAGCCCTGCATCGGGCTCTGTGCTGACAACTCAGAGCCTGGAGCCTGTTTCAGATTCTGTGTCTTCCTCTCTCTCTGCCCCTCCCCCACTCTCGCTCTGTCTCCCTCTCTCTCAGAAATAAACAAACATTAATTTTTTTTAATTGCTTTCTTATTCACTTGTTACATTGCTAGAACATTACATACGATGTGAAACAGGTTCTTAAAAGACATCTATTACAAAATGTGTACAATATTAGAAGCAGTGATTTTTAAAGGTAGAGGGAGCTTTGAGACCACCTATTTTTACATCCGTAAAATAAAATGAATCACCAAGCTTGTGGTTTCTTTCAGACTGGTCCACTTCCCATATCTGAAAGCCCACCAAAAATAACACATAGAAATGGAAGGTTCCTTCATACCAAAATCATTTTCATTTAAAACGACACTGATGAAGCCACTGGTTGTTGCCCACTGTGACATATCTGCTTCTTTAAGACAACACATTTTCATTTTATCAACTTCTTCATTAACGTCAAACTCTAAGCACAGGAAATTCAACCTCCTTCTTTCACCTGCTCCTGAACACTCACTGTCTCAGTGATCTGTAAATAATTGACCAGGCAAGCACTGAAGCACAAAGGCAAATAGATCAATACTCCTCCTGCCAGCGCTTACAGCAAAGAGAAATGCTGCTTCTCTCCATTTCCTACCACAGAGGACCTCATTCATGAATCAATTCACAGTCTGCAGCCCCCAGATTTAATTCAGCATGCATAATCAGCAACAATTGCTGAAGTCTTTGATTAAACTTTTAAATTGCCTCCTAATATGATGCAAATGGAAAAAGGTATTGATTAAAGAATCTTAAAATGGTAACCTGTTCAGATGAAAAAGGAAAATGCTTTGAGCTGGTGAGCTTGTGTCACAGGATGAACAGTGTGAACAATGCTCTAAGGATTTCCGATTACAGATGCAAAACAAGCAGTTAAAATACCTACTGGTTGTCATGTTCATAAACTTGAAGAACTTAGAGAACGTTGTCAAACAGTGTGGCATTTATTTATGATGAAAAACAAGACAGATGACCTGTAAAAACATAATCCTTAAATGACCTAAAAATGATTACATTTTTACCCTAGGAAAGTCTTTGTTTTTTGTTTTTTCTACTATAATGGATTCTGGATTTCAGAGTAACATGATTGTACATGTAATTTCCCAGTAGTATTCTCCCAAGTACATTCATAACAATTTTCTCAAATGGATTATTTAGCTGTACAAAGAATTTATCCATTCACTACAAATCACACTAATCTCACTACAAATATTATCGAGAATACAATATATGTCTACATATATTGTCTATATATTTGTCCATATATTGTCCATATATTGTCTATATATTGTCTATCCATATATTGTCTATATATTGTCTATATATTTCTACATATTGGAGATATAGGTAAACCAAGTGACAAAACTCTGCATTCATGGAGCTTAGTTTCAAGTGGGGAAGAGAGAAAATTAAAAAAAAAATTAAAAGGTACAATATGTTTGGTTGAATAATGATAATTCCTACAAAGGGAAGGAGAAAAGGAAGTATGGATATGGAGAAGTCACAATTTGGATATAGAAAGTTCCAAGAAATGGGTGCCTGGGTGGCTCAGTTGGTTAAGCGTCCTACTTTGGCTCAGGTCATGATCTCAGGGTTCATGAATTTGAGCCCCATGTTGGGCTCTGGGCTAACAGCTCAGAGCCTAGAAACTGCTTTGGATTCTGCGTCTCTATCTCTGCCCCTCCATAACTTGCACTCTGTTTCTCTCTAAAAAATAAATAAACATTAAAAATAATTTTTTTAAAAGTTCCAAGAAAGGATGGTGACATTTCAGTAAAGAGCTAAATTGGTAAGAAAATTAGTCATGCAATTTTCTTTTTTTTTTTTTTTTTTAATTTTTTTTTTCAACGTTTATTTATTTTTGGGACAGAGAGAGACAGAGCATGAACGGGGGAGGGACAGAGAAAGAGGGAGACACAGAATCGGAAACAGGCTCCAGGCTCTGAGCCATCAGCCCAGAGCCTGACGCGGGGCTCGAACTCACGGACCGTGAGATCGTGACCTGGCTGAAGTCGGACGCTTAACCGACTGCGCCACCCAGGCGCCCCTAGTCATGCAATTTTCTAAATAAAAATGCTTTAAACAGAGACAACAGCAAATGCAAAAGCCCTGGGGTGAAATCAAGCTTAGTCTGCATCATAGAAAGAGCTAGGAGGCTGGTATGGCTGATATGCTATAAGTAGAGGGGAAAGGAAAAAGAAATGAAGAAAGGTAATAGGGGGGTTATACAGGACTTTGAAGGCCACTATAAGGATTTTGTTTTTATTCCAAATGCAATGGAAAGCAATTGGAGGATTTTAAGCAGAGGAGGAACATAATCTGACTTCTGTTTTGATAGGAACACTTTGGCTGATGTGTTGAGGATAGATTGTTGTAATTATGAGAATAGGATGGCATAAGATAGGATGGGATGGGGTGAAATGAGACAAGATAGGATACAGGACAGGATATAATAGAACAGAACATAATACTAACTAGAACATGAGAAGAGGAAATCGTAAGGGGAAAGATCAGGAGCTCAGTTTTATACATACTACATTTGAAATATTTATTTATGTATTACATATTTACACAGGCATTAAGTAGCAATTAGTTACATGGGTCTCAAATGGCTATATGACTCAGGGAAGAGATTAAGGCCAGAAATACAATTTAGGAACCACCAATGTTTAGAAAGAACTTAAATTATGATACTGGATGAAATCACCAAGGAATTAAAACAGACAAAATAAAGAAGACTTCCTAAGGCTAAGCGCCAGGACGCGCCAGCACTGAGAGGTCAAGGAGATGAGAAACTAGCAAAAAGAGAATGTGTGGTAAGAAGGTAGGAGAAAATCCAGTAAGTTCAATGGCTAGTGAAGACAATCTTTCAATAAGAAGACAGCAATCAGGGGTGCCTGGGTGGCTCAGTCGGTTGAGCGTCCGACTTCAGCTCAGGTCATGATTTCACAGTTCGTGAGTTCGAGTCCCGCGTTGGGCGCTGTGCTGACAGCCTGCTTCAGATTCTGTGTCTCCCTCTCTCTGCCCCTTCCCCGCTCAGGCTTTGTCTCTCTCTGTCTCTCAAAATGAATAAACATTAAAAAAAAAATAAGGAAAAAAAAAAAAAGACAGCGATCAGCATGAAGTCATTGGTGACCTTGAAAAGAACAGTTTGAGTAAATAGGGGAAGGAAGCCATGTCTGTTTGGAGTGGATCCAGGGATTTATCTGGAGTGGAGATAACTATTATAAACAACTCTCTCACAGAGTTTTTCTATTAAGGGAAAGAGATAAGTGGGGTTGAGATAGAGGGAAAATGAAGAGTACTTTTAAGATGTAAGAATTAATAAGATGTTTGAATAGTGATGGGAAATACACAGCAGGGAATGAAAAACTGATGTGCCAGGAGACAACGGGGAGGCTGCTCAGGACTGACTGGGACTAGAAAAGAGGACAGGATCTTGGCCATTGTGAGAGAGTGGAGGCATACTGTTTTGGGGCATAGCTGCAGGGAGGTAAGAAGATGCCACAGGGAGAGCCTGTGAAAGGTCTTTGCTAAACCCTTCTATTTCCATAGTGAATAGGAAGCAAACTCATCAGCCAAGAATAAAGATGAGGAGAAGGCTATGAAGATTTGAGGACTGAAGGAAAGGATGAAAAGTCATCTAGTGGATTAGGAGAAAAATATCCAGGGGATATAGTGCAATTACTCGGCAGCACAGAGAGTCCACTAGAAGTCAGTGATCATGGGAACAAGTCACCAGGGATGTGTGTGTGCGTGTGTGCCTGTGTGTGTGTGTGTGTGTGTTCACCTGCATGGGTGCAGATCTGAAGTAGAAAGAGAGTTACATGATTTAACTAGAGTTGATGTCCACCAAATGAGAAAGGAGGAAGGAGGTTTAGAGTATATTTAAGGGAGTGATTATAATGGTAAAATGTGTAACTTAAGGAGAGAACTAAGAGCAAGATAAAGATAAGTTTCAGTGAACTGATGGCAAGACTAATAAAATGGATTGCTTAACCCAAATATATTTCAACATGTACCTCAATATACTGTACAACCAGTGTTCCATTATATACATTTGTAAACACAATCCTGTAGATGAACTGTAGAAATGTTACTAAATAGTAATGATAATTAATGGTCATTAATTTGTTAACATTGCATGAACTGATTGCCTAATGTTTTGATGCCTAGGAAATATGAATACTTTAGAAACTTAACAATTTGCCTATATCTTTAACAGTAACTTATCAAAAAATCACTAAATGTATATTTATAAATTAGTAATTATATCTTCCTGTTCTGAAATTCCAACAAATGCACTTGTGTAAAATTATGAAGATATTTTGACATTTAAGAAAGAAATTAACTAGTCCAAGTTATTCACTGAAAATTCTGTTCACTTAAGAAGATATAATACGATAGATTCAGACTATATAGTGTGAAGTTGCCTTAAATTGTTCCTTTTTAAAATGAAAGTAATAGACTGGGAAATCTATAAAGCCCTTCCAAAAACTAAAATTCTAGATCTTTATGAAACCTAGTAAATGTCTTATTAACTAGAAGTGCAGTTAATTTATCTCTTTTAATAAAAAAGTAGTTATTTTTGTATTATTGTCTTTAAATACCCTCAAAAATTCCTTTCTATTCCTTCCTGGCAGGGATAACAAAGAATTTGGATCCTTAAATAAAATACTTCTGGGCCTTCGGAAATACTTCATATCTTCGAGATCCTTTTTTCTTCATTCTCCACAAATAAAGTTTGCTTAATATCCTACTCAATAGCATGAAGACTCTAAGGTGTAAAAAGCAATTCAGACAGACTATGGAACAGAATACTGTACTTGAACTCTCTATGTGAGGTGTGTGTGAGGAGAGTGGGAGGGAGAGGGAAAGAAGGAGAGAGTAAAAGGCTACATACAGAAACAGACAATAAAAAAAACCTGCTCTTTTATTAATTTTATGCTATACTAGAACACAGTATATTGGCCACATTGAATTAATAAAAATAATTAAGAAATTTGAAACAGATCACATTTCGGGTTGGAGGCAAGATAAATAAGAAAACACACTCTATGTACTCTCCCTACTAAGTACAACTAAAAACCTTGGAAACAATAAAGCAACCATAAGATGACAAAAAGATAGAGAAAAGAAGGAAGACTGGAAAGAGACTTCAGAACTCAATAAATGATTCTTCTAACATTCCCCACCCTACAATAACTCAGTAGAAGCAGTACCCTTCCCTTCTCCATGGACACCACAGTTGCAGAGGAGGGCACAAGTCTGGTGGGTCATCCTCAACATGAACTAAGTAACAACAGCAAAGAGTAGCAAGATAATCAAGAACTGTGCAAGATAATATTGCTGATGAAAAGAATTCTTTAAGCTGTGTATGAACTTCTGAGCAGATCCATGAGTATTTCATATAAGAAAGTGAAGAGAATGTTCAGTAACCTCAGGAGGACAGCAAAAGGGAAAGACAGAAAGAAAAATCAGAAAGAACAAACAAAGGGTGCCTCAGTGGCTCAATCGGTTAAGCGTCTGACTTTGGCTCAGGTCATGATCTTGCAGCCGGTGAGTTCAAGCCCTGCCTCAGGCTGCATGCTGACAGCTCAGAGCCTGCAGCCTGCTTTGGATTCTGTGCCTCCCTCTCTCTCTGCCCCTCCCCTGCTCACACTCTATCTCTCTCTCTCTCTCAAAAATAAATAAACTTAATTCTTCTTAAAAAAGAAAGAACACTACACAATCAAATGACAGACTTAAATACTAAGATATCAATGTCATTAAATCTAAATGGTTTAAACAAACTAATAAAGACAGATTGTATGAATGGATTAAAAAACAACTCAACCAGATACAATCTATAAGAAATAACCTTAAAATATAATAATACGGATAAGTTAAAAGGATCAGTGGATAAATGGATAAAGAAAATGTGATATACACATAGTCAAATACACACATACATACAATGTAATATTATTCAGCCATACTAAAGAAGGAAATCCTGTCATATATAACACCATAAATGAACCTTGGCAAGGGGGTTTGTTCTGCTAAGTGAAAAAAGTCAGGGAAGGACAAGTATCATATGATCTCAAAAAGCCAAACTCAGAGAGTAAAATGGTAGTTACCAAGGGCCAGGTGATGGGGAAAATGGAGACATGTTGGTAAAAGCGTTCAAATTTCCAGTGATAACATGAGTAATTTCTGAGGATCTAATGCACAGCATAGTGACTATAGTGAACACTACATACTTTTCAGCTGTTAAGAGAGTAAAACTTCAGTGTTCTCAAAACTATAAAAAGGGTAACTATATGGGGTGATGGAGGTATTAACTAAACTTACTGTGGTAATCATTTTGCAATATATGCATCAAATCATCACGTTGTATGCCTCAAACATACCCAATATTATATGCCAATTATATCTCAATAAAGTTGGAAAAGAAAGAAAAAGTAAAAGGAAAGGAAAATAAGTTACATATAAACACTGATCAATGAAAGTTGGAGTGCTACAGTAATATTAGACAAAGAATTCAGAATAAAATCAATATGTGTCAAATAACCAGGAAAATAGAACAATGTGAAATGTATATGCATCCAACAATAGAGCATCAAAATATATGAAGTAAAAATGACAGAACTAAAAGGATAAATTTTGCTAGGGGCTTCAAAACCTTTCTTTTAGTAATGACTAAAACTGTCAAGCAGAAAATGAGCAAGCATAGAGAAGATCTAAATACCACCATTAACCCACAAAATCTGACAATTAAAGAACACTCCACCAAACAGCAGCAGAAAACACATTCTTTTCAAGTGTACATGGAATATTCATCAAAAAGGCACACATATTCGTTGATGAAACCAACCTCAACAAGTTGAGAATAATCAAAAATCAAACAGAGTATAGTCTCTGTTCATAAGGGAATCATATTAAAAATCTTAAATAGAATAAAAACAGGAAAACCTCCAAACATTTGGGTAGTCACTCCTTTCACTCCTAATCAGCATCATACTGCAAAATCTTTGCCAGTGCAATAAAGCAAGAAAAACAAACAAAAAAGATATAAAGGTAAAAGGTAGAAATAAAACTAGCCTATTTTCAGATGACCTAATTAACTACATATGATTAGCTATATACAAGAAAACCACTATAACTAATAAGAGAGTTCAGCAATCTCTCTCTCTCTCTCTCTCTCTCTCTCTCTCTCTCTCTCTCTCTATCATACACACACACCTCAATCTTATTTCTGTATATAAACAGTGAATAACTGAAAACAGGAATTTTGCATGCAATTTATAACAATTCCAAAAATTATCATACTCAAGTATAAATCTAATAAAACATATCCAGAATTTCTGGGCTAAAACTACAAAGATCCAAATAAATGGGAAGACATACCACGTTCATGGAATGGAAGACTCAACATAATAAAGATGTCAAATCTCTCCGAATTGATCTATAGGCTTAATGCATTTCTATCAAAATCCCAGCATGATTTTTGTAGATATAGATAACTTGAGTCTACCATTTAAATGAAAAGGAACTAGGGTGCCTAGGTGCTTAGTCGGTTAAATGGCCAACTTTGGCTCAGGTCATGATCCCATGGTTCATGGGTTCAGGCCCCACGTCGGGCTCTGTGCTCACAGCTCAGAGCCTGCAGCCTTCTTTGGATTCTGTGTCTCCTTCTCTCTGTGCTCCTCCCCTGCTTGTGCCCTCTCTCTCTCTCTCTCTCAAAAATAAACATTTAAAAACATTTTTTAAGGAAAAGGAACTAAGGAACTTTAATCACTAAGATAATTTTGAAAAATAACAACATTTGAGCCACCACATTAAATAATACTAAGGCTCACTATAAAGCTACAATAATTTGGACACTAGAATTGGCAAGAGTATACACATAGATCAATAGAACAAAACAGAGAGTCCAGAAGTAGACCCACACAAGCACATCATTGATATTTGATAAAGATGCAAAAAACAATTAAATGAAGAATGGTTAGCTTCTCAACAAATAGTTTTAGGGCAATTGGACATCCATGAACAAAAGAATAATAATAACACTTTCTACAAAAATTAACTGAACAAAATTATTAATGCAAAATATAGCACTATAAAACAAATAGAAGAGAAAATAGGAGAAAATCCTTGTGACCTGGGGTTAGTGAAGAGTTCTTAGGCATGGCACCAAAATCACAATCCATAACAAAGAATCAATAACCTGGACATCTAAAGAATTAAAAATTTTTTCTCAGTGAAACACACCATTAAGAAAATGAAAAGGTAAATCACAGATTGGGAGAAAGTATTTCCAAATGACATATCCAACAAAGGACCTGTTTCAAAATACATAAAGAACTCTGTGAAATCAATAATAGGGAAAATAGGAGCACCTGGGTGTCTCAGTCAGTTAAGCATCCAACTCCTGATTTCAGCTTAGGTCACCATCTCACAGTTTGTGAGACTGAGCCCCTGTGTCATCATCGGGCTCTGCACTGATCGTGCAGAGTCTGCTTGGGATTCTCTCTCTCCATCTCTCTCTTCCCCTACCCTGCTCACTCCCTCACAATAAATAAACATTTAATAATAATAATAATAATAATAATAATAGAAAATAGTTAATAATAAATGAGTAAAAGACTTAGACATTTGACCAAAGGGAATATATGGAGAATGAGCAGACAAAAAGATGTTGAATAGCATTTGTTATTTAGGAAGTGCAAAATAAAAGCACAATGAAATACTTCTGTACTATTAGAATTGACAAAATTAAAAAAAAAAACTAACAGGCTAAATCAAGGACTGATGATATATGGAGACACCATATTTCTCATGTGTTGTTAGCTGGCATATACAATGGTAGAGCCACTTGGAAATCGATGTGGCAGTTAAATATGTATTACCATACAACTCTGCAATTGCACTCCTGGGTATTTATTTTATAGAAATAAAAACTACATCCACACAACAACCTGTACGTAGATTTCCACAGCAGCTTTATTTGTAATAGCCAACTGTCTTCCAACTGTTAAATGAATAAACTGCTGTATACCTATACAATGGAATTCTACTCAGCGATAAAAAGAAATGAGTTACTGAAACACACAACTTGAATGGACCTCACACCCATTATGTTGCATGGAAAAAAATGAAGTGTTTATATACTATGTTATTCCATTTACATAAGATTCTCAAAATGAAAAAAATATAGTAATGGAGAACAGGTCAGTGGTTGGAGGAAGGGAATTAAGGATTAGTGTTATAGGGAGGTTGGAAGTTTCTTTGTAGTGACAGAATAATCTTGTACCCTGCTTGTGGTGGTGGTTATATGAATGTATCCATGCAATAAACTTTCACAGAACTATACAAAGCAAAATTAAAAAAAAAGAATGCATGTAAAAATGGATACAATCCAAATAAATCTAGTTTAACTGTATTATAGCAATGCCAATTCTCCAATTTAATACTCTGATTGTAGAAGATGTTATCGTTGGGGAAATGTGGGTTAAAGGTTCATAAAAACTGTGTATACTAGTTTTACAACACCTTTATCAGTCTTAAATTGTTTAAAAACAAAAAATTAGAAAGCATATAGGAAAATAAAATGAGGTTGATAAATCTGTAGAAACTGAGCTAATATGCAACCTTAGGATGTTGCTATTTCTAAAATTAGTTTCTTGAAGGCCAAGAGCATGGGAAGGTTGTGCTGGGTTTTGTTGGTTACATTTTTATCACAGGACAAGTGGGACAATATTCCATGTCTTTAATCATTTGTATTTTGAGGTTTACATTAAATAAGGTACACTGAAACTTAGATAATTGTTGAACATAAACACAAATTGTACAACAAGGCCACCAGGATTCAAGTCCTGAGCAATTTACAGTATGATAAATATCAGAGATTAGAAGATTTGCTCTAATGCATTTGGAAGCTAAATATTTAAAGAACAGCGTACTTCATTATTTAAAAATACAAGAGAGGTTTAGAGGGCTAAAGAACTTAAAAAACATTTCACAAGAAAATTTAAAACTTCCCGGAATGCTTTATATACAAATATAGAGTCACTAGTTCTTCATGACGTAGTATCATAACAATCCCAACTAGTATTTCATTATTTTTTAAAAACCCACTGTGAAGACTATTTCTTAAAGAATAAATTTTCTTTGTCTTGAAATCATCTAATATAACAAAAAACCACATCAAATAAGAATAACCTAATCTTTTAAAATGTACATTTTGAAAGTATATGAATTAGTTCTCCATCCACCTCTTGATTTATTTACATCTTGGAAAAAAACCAAAGCAGGTACTTTTTTCAATTTGCTGAACTTCCGCAGATTAAGGAGACCAATTCTCAATTATTTGTGCTAATGGAGGAAAACAGTGTCACATAATGTAGGAAATACTTATAACTCAGCCTAGTGAATCTTGGACTCCTGGGGCCTCTCTGGTAAGATAGGAATAGTTTACTGGTCTGCTATTCACCTTTTGGAGACAAGAATCAGATTAAGAACTGAAATCACTGTTTTGGGGGAACAGGTAGAGGGCAGCACATCAAGGAAAGAAGAGCTACTTGTGTTGAACAAACATTTTGCCCCAACACTTACTGTTGTAATTTAACAGATTATCTCAGTGAAATTACAGTGGCCCAAATTGTTATTCATTTCTCAGTTTTACAGTTGAGGAAACTAAGGCATACGGGTAGTAAATACCTTGATCATGGACATACAATTAGCCAAGCTCATTTCGGATCTCTTTTTATCCCCAAAGCTGGTACTCCCTGCATTGTGGTATTTTATTGCCTCTTAAACATGTACAGATCAAAAGACATTGAGTGACTGCATTTCAACATTTATCCACATAACTCATGGTTAAATGACAGTCAATTTTACAGATAGCTAAAAAGCATCATCAGGTTGACAGCTTATTTGGCGTAACTGAAACATGAGAACACTACAGTTCTCAGGCACAACAAGACTCAGGCCTTGAAGGAAACTTGGAAAACACCCAAGCCTACCCTAGGAGATGTCTCTATTTTTGGTAAAATGTTTAGCTCACAGTAATATTGTGTGCTGGTGTTTTGTTTTGTTTTATTTTGCTTTTTTTTTTTGTAATTTGTTTGGTTTTCATAGTGTTTTTTTAACTAAACAAAACTGTTTTATTTGGTGAGAGTTTTTACTAGTTTTGTT